>NC_046307.1:2907761-3218118 GCF_004115265.2 Rhinolophus ferrumequinum
AAAAAATAATAAAAATTAGTTTTAAATTATAATTATAAACTATAATAAATCCTAAGAAAAATTAAAAGAGTAGTGTGATACTGAGCGATTTATAGTAGCAGCTTTAGATTAGACGCTTAGTCTTAATTTGGGCCTGAATGACAGGAGGGTTATCTGTTAGCCGGAAGTCACAAGAAAACATTCCAGTTAGAACCACCAGCACAAAGTCTCTGAGGCAGGAACCTTCTGAGCTTGCATGAAGAACAGAAAGGCGATCAGTGTGGCCGGTAGGCAGGTGGTATGAGAGGTGGGTGAGCAAGGATCAGATCAAGTGCAGTGGGGAGCAATAGCAGGATTTTAAGCAGAAACATGACGTGATGTGACTTATTTTTTAAAGGCCATTCTAGTGCTGGATGGGATTGGTGTGGGTAAGAGTGGATGCAGTTAAGGCTCTTGCGGTGGTGCAGGTTGGGGCTGGTGTAGTAGAGGAAATGAAGAGGACGAGATGGATTCTGGGCAGCTCCTGATGGTAGAGGTAGCAGCTTGGTGACGGGCTAGATGGAGAAGATGGGGGCAAGAGGGAGAGGGAGTGTTGAGGGGAATTCTGAGCTTTTTGGCTTGAGAAACTTTGCTCACTTTTTAAATAGTTATGTCTCCCATCCTCTACTTTGTAATGTCATTGACTTTCATAGCTTCGTCTATCTCCAAATTTCTAGATTCTACAGAGGTTCAGATCCATATTTCCAAATGTCTACTAGACATTTCCATTTTGAGTTTCCACATGTCCAAAATGGACTCTCCTCTTTTCCTGCCAATCTTATATTCCTTTGGAATATTTTCCCTAGCACATTCCACCAAAGTGGAAACCTGGGAGTTTCCCACTCCTTTCCTTCACTTCCAGCTTTCAGTTGCTCATTTGTTCAACGAACGTTGAGCTCCTACTGGGAGCCAGGAATTGTGGTGGCACAGGGTCTGTGTCAGGCAGCCTAATGGGAAGTAGGTAGAAAATAGGTCATTTCAAAGCCATGTTGGGGGTTTCAAAGCCTGTGGGAATATTGGGGAAGGGATGCCTCTTTGGGTGAGGTTTGGAAAGCTTTAAAGATTTGGCTTTTAAATGAGTCTTAATATTTTGCCAGATGCTCTTCCCAAAGGGAAGACTGATTTCAAGTGCCATATTAAATAGCTGAACAAATTTAGGAGATACTGGGATAAACAGACTTAAACAGTTTCCTTATTTAGGACATTTCCAAACCTTAAATACGCTAACATGCATTGGGGACCTGAGCTCTTTCTTATCAAAGGCATCTAATAGTATTTTGATCCCTTTGGGAAACTAAGCCAAAGCCCAGAATTATGACAATGAGTAAGTAGTTCTTTGATTTTGGGGCTTGAAGTGCCTGAACCTGGAAGATAAAGCTGGAAACGTAGGAGTCAAATCATGAAAAGCTGTACATTTGATAATAGGTATTTGGACCAAATAATTGTGAAACATTGTGAATTTCCTCACACATTTTTATGTTGACATCTAAAGCTTTTCATCCGAAGTTTTTAAGCTTATCAAAAATTATAATGCATTTATTATGTTGATGTATAATGCATTTATTATGTTGATCAATTGTATACTAAACTATCAACTCAATTTATTAAGTGAAATATGAAATAAGCAATTTATATAACATGGAGTCTTATAAAGTGCTACATATATTTAATGTGAATCAACTATTCTAAAAAGGAAAGAAAAGGGGAAGAAAAATACTATTTATAGTTGAAGGGGATATAAATTACAGAGAATTATAAATATTAACATTTAAAAATAAAAAGGTTATATCACTTTTTAAAATGTAGCTGATGGAATCTGAATATCTTAACAATATGCTTTCATCAGTTATTTAAAGAATGCTTTTCTTTAACAAAAATTTAAAATCATTCCTTTTTCTCCTGGAACTTGTTTTTCTTTTACACTTGCCCCATGTAATTTTATTCTTTTTTTGTTTTTCTCCCCTTCTTCCACCGCCCCCCCCCACCCCCCCCACCCCTCACCCCTTTGGTCAAGCTGTTGTTTCTCAGTCTAGTTGTGTAGGACACAGCTCCCTGGCCCAGGCTGGTATTACGAGCCTTGCACTACCTCCCTCCCCCTCGGCTGAGGCAGTCGGACACAGGTCACCGGCTCACAGTAGCAGCTCACGCTGGCCACTGGCCTCTCATGGCGGCACACAGTAGCTGGTGGCAGCACACGGCAGCCCATGCCAACCTCCGGCTGCTTAGGGCAGCCCAGCTCCAGGGAGAGCCATTGTTCACAATCTTAGCTGTAGAGGGCGCAGCTCCCTGGCCCACGTGGGAATCGAACCGGCGACCATGGTGTTAGGGTCTTGGCGCTCCAACCACCTGAGCTGCAGGTCCGGCCCCATGTAGTTTTATTCTAACATAATAAATGCTCGCAGTTCTTTTTATTTGATTAGCATATTTTTCTAGAACAAAAAAAGATATAAAAATTGAAATTAAAACCTTTTCAATTTACTTTGACCATACAGCTCTATGCATATTTTTGCTCTTTTCAAGTTAATTTGTACAGAAGAAGAATATATGTAGCATTTGTATATGTAGCATTTATATATGAAGGCTATGTGTAGCATCTGAGTATCAACGAGTGTTTATTTCAATAAGTTGAGTTATAGTAATTGAGTATACAACAAAATAAATGCATTATACATTTTTGCAATTAATTATTAACCAAAAAAGTACAAGTTTATTAGAAATGCCTCCCTTAATGAGATGGATGAGGCTTCCCCTTCCTGAGTTTGTTCACATAAGCATAGATGTATTTGTTGACAAAATGATAGTTCTCGATTCTATTTCTATTTTTTGTGTTTATAAATTTAAGTCCCATAAATCCTTGTTTACATAAATAAATATAAAAGAAAGGAAGAAATTTAGTATAGTAATGTTATATAATTTTTTTGAAACTTGAGTTGTACGCCAGAAATCACAATGATGTATCATCAAAAATTAATTTGCTAATTAGCTGACAACTTGGTTGGATACACCTTTAATTTATTGAAAGCAAAGACTTAGAAACCATCTTGACTTATAAAAGGGTGAATCTAGTCATTAGTTATTTACTTTCTCAGTTACTGATAAATATAACACAAAGGCTTTACCAAATCTTACCAATTGATTATTAGATATACCTGTTATTCTTTCACACAGAGGTACCTTGTGTAATCTAATACATTCAAAATTGGTTAGGAAAATCAAAATGCTGTTATTTCAGTACACCTTTGCCAATACAGTAATTTTTGATAGAATACTTTTTATCTGCTTTAGATAATATTTTCATCAAAATCTTAGAAGTGCTGTTATATCTTATTTAATGTGTGGACAATGTCTACCGTGTAACCTGACTGGCAAAACCAGTTTTGTCTTCGTTGTCAAATTCATCAGCTAAATCAGACTCAGCTTTCTGTCAGAAAAAGTTTGACTTCGTTTTTCAACTGTACCTACTACATCTCCATGATAAGCCCTTCACTTCCAAGGGAGAGAGTTCACGAGCATGGAGCCTTGTCATGAGTTTTATTGCCTGTCAGATACGATGCATTGCCTTCAGATCTCTTACCCCTGTTCTCTGCTGTTTCGTGGGATGTGCCTTCAAGGAGCTAGTCTACACTGATTGATTAGTTGAGGGTGGAAGAATGATGTTTTCAATTGAAAAATATCACCACTCCTGCTTCCTGTTCTGTGATATCTCTGAATTCAAAGCATCCCAACTCACCAGGCCAAACTTAGGCAACCAGTGTGCTCAAGGCTCTCATGGGCGGTGGACGACTGTGCTGCCTAGCAGAGCAGCTGACAGACCAGTACAGACACACAGTTGAAGTGGCGTCAGCTGGACCATGCCTGGTGGAGCAGCATGTTGCTGGATGGCATCAGCAACCATGGGGATGAAGCCCATGTGCGATACACCCAAGATCCCCAAAGTAGTACTTTGAATGTACTTCTTTGAAAACAGCCTAATTTCTCTTAGTGTCTTCCCATGTCTGTCCTTCCCCAGTCTCATAATGTCTGCCTCCTCAGCCTTCAGAACTTTGCTCGTGTGTCATCTCCTCCAGGATGCCTTCCCTCAGTCGTTCCTCAAGCTGGGCTAGGTCCTTAACCTCTGTCAGAACAGTCCCACGGAGTTTTAATTAGTGTGTTTACTGCGCTCCATTAGACTAGGAGCAACTTGAGACTATTAGACTAGGAGCAACTTGAGAGCAAGACCAAGAGTCTGGCACCATACCTGCCACATATTTAGCAGTCAGAAGCATAGATTGAATGAGTAGTAATGATACTGTGGAAGGGAATGAGAAGCTGTATGTTTTTAGGCTGTGGGCATTTCAAAAATGGAGTTGGTAGAGGTAAGATGATAGACCCAGATCTGTACTCCCATGTTCCTTGCAGCCTTATTCACAGTAGCCAAGAGGTGGACGCAATCTAAGTTTCCATCAACAGATGAGTAGATAAAGAAAACGTATGTACATACAATGGAATATTATTCACTCTTAAAAAGGAAGGAAATGATGTTATATGCCAAAACATGGATGAACCCTGAGAACATGATGCTATGTAAAATCACTTAGTTGCAAAAAGATAAATACCATATGATTTCAATTATATGAGGTATCTAAAATAGTCAAACCCTTGGAAACAGAAAGTAGAATGCTAGTTGCCAGAGGCTGGAGGGAAGGGGGAATCATTCACTCAGTGGGTATAAAGTTTCAGGTTTGCAAGATTAAAAACTTCTAGAGATTTGTTGCAGAACAGTGTGCACATAGTTAACACTGTTGTACACTTAAGGGTTAAGATAGTAAATTTTGTGATACCGGTTTTTGACCACAATTTTTGAAAAATTATAGAACAAAAACCATGATTTTACAAACCACATGCCCTGAAAATTTTCTAAGGGCTTCTTCATAAAGGCAATGAAATTAGACAGACTAGAGTCATTTTAAAGTCAGTCAAAGAAAGATGTGATAGATTCTGTGATTCTCTGTGTAAATATAAAACAAGGAAAAAGTTTGTGTCTCTATTGCTATATAGTAGTACCTTTATTGCTGTATAGTTATAAATAAAGTGTGTTAATCTAAACAGTAACAAAAAAGACAGTAGGCCCTGTGTCTTAGGGAAGGACGGTCCTGCTGATGAGCAGAAGGAAGATAATTCAATATTTGCATACAGACAGGGTGAAGGTTATTATGGGCCAGAAGTCAAAAACCTACATGCAATGACCGTTTTGGTTTAAAGTAATTGTATGACTTTAAGCATGATACTCATTCTCTCTGCTCCAAATTCCTCATCTTTAAAGGGTGCTAAGGGAAAAAAAATTCTAAGAGACCAAAGATTGTAAACTAAGTGGAAAAATTTTACCTCCAAGCAGGTAACCCAATCTAGCACAGTCTAGGCTCTCTCTCTGAGGGTTGAGGTTCACAAGAGGTAAAACAGGGCAGTTCTTCTAAAGCCAGAAGACCACAAAGCATCTCTTCCCTTACTGGGAAAGCGAAGTCTCCGAGTGTTGCTGATGCGCTAATGATATCAGGACCTTTCCATTAAGGAAGGTGTGAGCTGGCTGGAGGTGATCCACTGTGGAATGGGCAGTTGTCCTGGGATTCTGCCTTCAGCTGCCTCTGCTGCTTGTAGCAGTCCCTCCCCACCCCATCCACGTTTCAGTTACCGAGATTTTGCTTTCCATGGTTTCAGTTACCCATGGTCAATTGTGGTCTGAAAATATTAAATGAAAAATTCCAGAAATAATTCATACGTTTTAAATTGAAATCCAGCCATTGACATCTTCATGGCTCGATCCAGGATCACCCAAAGCAGATTATCCTCTGTCTGACGTATCCTCAGAAGGTAAATAGTAGCCTAACACCTGCTTCATTCACCTCACTTCATCTCATCACATAGGCATTTTAGCACCTCACATCATTATAAGAAGAGTGAGTACAGTACAATAAGATATTTAGAGAGAGATCACACTCCCATAACTTTTATTACAGCGTATTGTCATAATTGTTCTGTTTTATTATTCACTTACTCTGCCTAATTTATACATAAAACTTTACCATAGGTATGTATTTGTAGGGAAAAAGCGTAATACACAAGGGTTTGGTACTATCTGTGGTTTAGACATCCACTGGGGGTCTTGGAATGTATCCCTCACGGATAAGGGGGAACTACTTTATGTGATGTGCTGTCTTAGGACCATGAAATCCATTATCAGGCCTGCTTTGATATAAATAACCTAGCTGATCAGGTCACAATAAAATTTTAAAAGAACCAGGCTCTTTAAATATATGGCCATTTAATCCTCACAGCAGTCTCATATGGTAGATATTATTATGTCCAATTTTACATGTAAGGAAAAAAAAGTAAGACTCATAGGTTACCTTGCCAAGGTTGCCAGCTCAGTCGTAGGACCAAAGTTCAAACCAAAGTCCAATACCAAAGGTCTTTATCTTTCCACTATGACATTTAGCTTTTGCAGATGAAATCATACATGGGGAAGAACTTTATAAAACCTGGAAGTTTTTTTAGAAACAAATTGCTGGTTAATATTTTTCACTCAGACACTCTGTGTCAGAGTGGCGCATATATAAGAACTACTTAGGACAATTTTTAACTATACATCTCCTTGCCTCTTCCCTCTTTCACCTCCCCTGATGTTTATCTCTTATTGCTGCTGAAATGAGTCACTGTATTGATGGGAATATGTCATGTCCCTTAGTTGTTTGGTGGTAGATTAATGTTTGCTCTCAATTCTTTACTCTCTAGGTCATGTTATAAACCCACACCCTTGCCATAGCTTCTTAGCAGGCAGAGTATACTTCCCCATCCCTTGATTTGGTGCTTGGACTTAGGACTCGCTTTAGACAATGAGATGTTAACGAGCGAGATAAGAGGATATATTGTATTTATGGAACAAAAGTTTTTTAAAAATTCAGAAAGCAAAATCTTGGAAATATTTTTAAAGTATGAAATATATGTGTGAACTATACATATGAAATATAAGTAATTTTCCCAAAAAGTAGAGAGGGAAAAAAAAAAGACAAACCAGATGGAAAATAGAGAAGAAAATTAGAGGACCAGCGTAGGAGGCCCAACATCTGAATAACAGAAATTACAGGAAGAAAACAAGGAGGGAATGATTAATAAAATAATTTGAGAACTAGGACATGAGTTGCCAGATTAAAAGGGTACGCAGTGTGCCCATCACTGGTGAAGAAAATAGACCCACATCAGTCATAAAATTTCTGAACATTGGGTGTAAAAGGGGCTATAGGTAGGCTTGCAGGGTGGAGAAGGTTCTAGGTCACATGTCAAGAATCAGAGTGTCTTTGGACTTTACAGCAGCAACATGGGAAGCAAGAAGACGGTGGTACAGTGCCTCCAAAATTCTGAAGGAAAATGATTGCAAACCTAGAATTCTATACCTAGCCAAAGTATACAACAAGAAAGAGTGTAGAATAAAGTCGTTTTCAGAGATGAATTTTTTTTAAAATTGGACTGTCACATGTCCGTTCTCAAGAAGCTGCTGTAAGAAGTACTCTACCAAAATTAAAAGAATAAATCAGGAAAGAGTCAGACATGAGAGACAGGAAGCAGGACACCCAACACGAGATGACAAGGGATCCCTTGGAGGAACGTGAAAGGTGATCCCAGGCTGACAGCCTGGCACCAGACTGGAGGCAACTGAGCCCTACTGCAACAGTGTCACCCCAGAGGCAGACTGTCACCACCAAGACTCCCACTTCCATCGGGCCATCTTCTTAACCTGAGGACAGAACGCCCAGGAGAACTTGGCCCGGATTCTCCCGAGGATACGCATGTCACGGAAGCTCTCAGTTTTCCCTGAGAGCAGAGGGGTACACGGTGGGCTTAGGAGCAGGGGGTGCAGGGCAGCCCACTCCCTCTGCCCACCCGCCTGCTTCAGTCCCGCACCTGGTCCATCCCACAGTCCTGCCAGGTGCCCAACTGTGGGAACCCTGTTTCCCAGGACTTGCTCCTGACCTCGCTCATGACTTCCCCAAAAGGGGCCTCGTCACCTCCCAGAGAAGCGGAAGTCGGGCCCGGAGCCGAGACTGTCCCGCGCACCTCCTCCTGGGGCCTCCGCCCAGCAGGGCCGTACTGCCCTGTCCTTGTCTGGCTGCTGTGCGCTTGCGCTCCGTCTTCAAGACCAGGTGGTTTATTGTGGGGGTAGGTTACATGAGGGTGGTGGAGCTACAAATCACAGCTGTTAACACAAAGTCAGGATATTAGTTATATATGGGGGACCGGGGGGTGTGAAGAGAGGATGCAGGGGCTTCTAAGGAGAGCTCCTCAGCCTTAACGTGTGTATGAATCACCTGGAGATCCCGTTAAACTGGGGATTCTAAGGCAGAGGTGGAGGTGCTGAGAGTCAGCATTTGTAACCTTCCAGGTGATGCCAGTTGTGCTGTCCCAGGACCACACTTTGAGTGCCAGGTTTCTAAAGTGCTGGTACTGTTGTTTCTTCACTTGAGCAGTTGGTGCACAGTGTTCATTTTATTACTACTTTTTGCACTGTTATGTATGCATATATGTATGATACCTTTCACAAGGAAAACACTTTAATTGCAAAGGAAAAGTATAATATGACAAGGATGGGTTGAGCAGTAAGCCTGGAGACATAAACTTGTCAAATCATAAGTCTTGCATACTGCACTAGTCAGGGTTCTCCAAAGAAACAACCATTAGGAGATATAGAGATAGATATGTAGAGAGAGATTGATCAATTTTAATGAATTGCCTCACGCAGTGATGGTGGCTGACGAGTCCCTAAGATCTGCAGTCGGAAAGCTGAAGACCCCGGAGAGCCGACAGCACAGCTCCAGTCCGAGTGTTGGCAGGTTTGAGACCCAAAAGAACCGATTTTTAAAACTCAAGGCAATCCGGCGGGCGGAGTTTCCTCTTACCAGCTTTTTCTATTCAGGCCCCTAACTGCCTAGGTTAGGCCCCCTCACATGAGGAAAGACAGTCTGCTTTACTCGGCCCACAGACTCACATATTAATTTCACCCGGAAGCACCCCCCCACACACACACACACACCCAGAATAATCTTTGAATAAGTGGGCATCCGTGGCCTAGTCAAATTGATGCATAAAATCAATCATTGCACATACCACGGCAAGGAGCTTGCACTTGATTCTTTTTACGTCCTGTGGAGAGCCAGTTAAAGGATTTAAATAATGGTGAACCTTGCGTGAATCTGTGCCTTAGGTCATCTGTGCAGTGGTGTAGAGGGCGGGTGTGGGGGGTGAGTACAGGTGGTAGAAGGTTGGCAACAAAGAGACCAGTTAAAAGGCTATTTTACTGGTCTTAGCAAGAAATGAGTAGGAAGAGCTAGTAAGTGGCTGTGTGAGGACAGGACAGATTCCTTAGATACTGAAATGGTAAAGTGAACAGGATTTGGCAGTTGATTGGGAGTTGGGGGAGGAGTTAGGGATGAATCAAGAGTTTTCTGATTTTTGAGATTCCACTTACTGAGCCAGGTCAGGGGAGCCCCTACAGGATAGGGGTTGCTGGGAAGTTGTATTCAGCCATGTGGGCCTTGCTGGTGACCTTTGGCAGGGCAGCTTCAGAGGAGTGGCAGGGACATGAGATGCAGGGCTAACCCCTGCTCCAAGTCTGCAGAGCTCTTGAGCTGCAGCCCCTGTGGGGTCGGGCCTGAGATGCACTGCTAATGTCCCAATGTCCCACTGATCCATTCACAGTTTACACTGCAGGTTGTCCATTTCACGTCAAGAGTATGACCTTTCTACGTTTTCGTCCTAAACGTTTTTATTAAGGAAAGTCTACAATCCGTGTCAGAAGTTAGGTTCTGTAGTACAGTGTATGCACATGCATGCAGCCTGTGTAAGTTAAGTGGAGAGTTGAGAATTTCCATGTGTTCTGTACCAGCCTTTAGTGTGGCAGGCAGCTAGCCACCCCTGGGGGCTATGAAGCTGCAGGTGGATATTTGCAGTTCACGCCCCCCAGAGTTCTCTACTGTGCTTTCTAGGATTGTTAAGATGTGAGCAGCCATCACTGTCACTCCCTGTACACACACACACACACACACACACACCCCTTCTGAGCTATGGTTACTGCTGATCTTCCTCTTCATTCTCCTTTCTACTGGCCAAGCCTAAGTTTCCTTCCCTGTGAAATGATAACATCTGCTTTGCAGTTGCTCTGCCTACCACAGAATAGGTGTTTAATAAATGGTAGCTCTTATTGATTTAGGAGATTTTTAAAAATTTTTTGTTGTTTTTGATCTCCTGATTATCTCTGTTAATCAGGCATGAGCTTTTACCAAAAGACCGGGCCAACCACGGAATGTTCTGGTTTGGCAAACTAGCCAGCCCCAACCAACAGGCAGAATTTAGGGGTCTGTTTACTAAGCAGTGATGAGTCAAGTCCCGTTCTGGGGGACAGACATGAAGGAGGGAGTGACCCGGCCCTAGGAGCTGAGACAGATACAGACTGACTACTGCTGTGCTTTTATATGCGTCACACCAGAGGATGGCACAAAAAGCCAGTGGCAAACTCTGCAGTCACCTCGGGGAATTGAGAAAGACTTTAAAAAGGGGGACACTACATGCTCCGTGCTACTGAGTGCAGGACTGTGCTCACAGAACAGAGCTCCCTGTGCGCCTGGCAAAACCACTTCTCTGCCCAGCTCCATCCTTAACCTCACATGTCCATGGCCTCTCCCCACAGCCTCTCTGCTGCCACCTGCCATCACTCACTGCGCTCTAGCCACACACCAGCCTGCCAGAGACATTCTTCTCCCAGAGGCCCTTGGATCAAACCCCCTCAGCAAACCTCAGCAGTTCCACCTTGAACACACATCCAGGATTGGCCACTTCTTATCATCTGTGCCACTACCACCCTGGTCTAAACCATCATTTCTTTTACCTGGATGATTGCCTCCTAATCCGCTTCCATGCTGGCCCTCACCCTCCTACAGTCTGCTCTCCACCCAGCAGCCAGAATGATCTTGTTCCCCTGCTCCGACCCCACCACCGGTTTTCCATCTCACCTGTGGATAAGCCACCCCTTAACCAGGGCCCACAGGCCCTGTGCAGCCTGGCACTCTGGTCCCTCCTGCCAGCTCCCCGGTCTCCTCCGGCGCGTCTCCACTAGGCATGCTCCCACTTGGCCTCTCGCACTGCTGGACCCTTTTCTGCAGATGTTGGCACAACTCATCTGCAGACTTTGGCTCGTACTTCTCACTCCATGAGGCCTTTCCTGAGCACCTTATTTAAAACCGTAAGCCTCACAAACTGCCTTTCTTTCCCTGCTCGATTTTCTCGGGAGCAAAAGCCAAGTAGAATGTAGGCTCCAAGGGAGCAAGGGTTTGTTTTGTTCCTTGCCAAATCCCCAGGGCCCAGGCAGGGGCAGGCTGGCTAAGTGAACTCTAGCTCTGATGGATGCTTGTTGAACACCTTGAACGAGATCATGAGAAGGAGTTTGGGAGAAAGAGAGGAGGGCGAGGTTGAGTACTTCAGACAGGAAGGTCCTGTGCAGAGGCCTGGTGTGTGGAGTTCAGCGTTTCTGACATGGGAGGACCGGCTGCAAGGGGAGCCCCTTGTGCAGTAAGGAACCTGCTGCCACAGCAGGTGCAGGGCCAGTAGCCTGGAAACTTAGGCCCAGTACGGTAGCCGCCAGTCGGGGAGGACTGTGAGTACTTGAAACACTCTTAGTCCAAATTGAATTGTACCGAAGGTGTGAACTACACACTGGGTTTTGAAAATTTAGGTCCAAAAAGAATGCAAACTAAAATATCTCTATTTTTTTATATCACTTACATTCGAAATAATATATGGTTAAATAAAATATATTATTAAAATTAGCTTCACCTGTTTATTTTTAGTGGGACTACACCTGGGGAACTTGTTTCCTGGGCCCCCTTTCCCCCCAAGTTCCTGAGTCGGTGGGCCTGGTGTAGTGTCTGAGAATTTGCGTTTCCGGTAGGTTCCCAGGTGATGGTGGAGCACCTTTCGAGAGCTTTGCTCTTAGAACAAAACAGTTTTAAGTCACTGAGTGGAGAGGAAGCATTTCAAGGGGAAAAGCTCTGATAAGGCAAATCCAGAAGGAATAAGGTGGAGCTGAAAGGAGTTAAATCTTCACAAGGAGAGATGTTTCCTCTCAAAGAAGGAAAGGAAAGAGTTGATGATGGTAAGTAAATACACTGGGAAGTTTTAAGGTGAAAAAGGCACATTTGGTGGAGTCACCAAAGTTGGACTTCGAGAAATTACTTTGAAATAGATCTGTATTCACATCCTGGTTCAGCACGCACTTTCCAAGTTCTTTAACTTCTCTCAGCCCGAGTGCCTTGATCTTGAAATTGGGAATAATCGTACAGCATTAATTCTGAAGGTTGTCCTGAAAATTAAGTGAACTAGTACTGCCTCCATTATTGGGTAGAGAGAACCTGTGAAACTGAAGGACAAATATCCATGAGGCTAAAGAACGGTAGAGTGACCGGGAAGGGGAGCGACGTGGAAGGTGGGAGGTTGTTTTGGGCACCTGTAACTTGCTGCGCTGTGGACCTGGCTCTGGATGAAAAGGGCAAGGCCCTTGTCCTCCATGGACGGGGAGAGATGCAGGCAGGCGGGTCTCGCTTTCACAGTGACTGCAGTGCTTTACCATGAATGTGAAACATAAGTACTATGGACAGGCTTTGTTGGAGCACTAGGGGTAGAGTAGCAACTTGACTATGTGGGGTCCATGGGCAGGGAAGAAGGCCACGGAGGAGCTGATGTTTGAGCTAAATCTTAAAGGACTAGTAGGAGGTCGTCAGGCTAGAGGTACATTCTCAGTCCTGAGGAGTTCAGTTTCAATCGGGGCCTTAATCAGACAAGTCATCGGGATCAGATCAGACAGGCCCTATGTCCCAGGTTAAGGAATTGGAACTTCATCTGTAAGTGACGGGGAAGTAAGAAGGGATTTTAAATGGTTAGGATATGTGATTATAGTGCTCACACTGATGACATAACGGGTAGGATAGAGAGAACGGAAACCGATCAGCATGAAGTTACTTCAGTAATCTGGGTAAACAAATGAGTTGAACTAAGATGGCGGTGCTTGGAGGGATCCCGCCGGAGAGAGATTTAGAAGGTAGACTCAGCGGAGCTCAGTGTGGGTCACCTGAGAGGACGGGGGGTTGAGCCGTGCACCTGGTCAGGGAGGAGGCAGGTGCTGAGTGTGGAGAGCGCCTAGTGGAGCGCATCCCTGCAGAGATCCCCAGTTTCCAGTCGTGTGCAAATTTAGAACACGGGGGCACAAAGAAGGTGGTCCACTCAATAAATATTCGAGTGCCTGCTCTTGCCGGGTGGTTAAGCTGTGGCCAAAGCCCTGAGTGGATGAGGTGACAGCAATGAAAACAGACGAAGGCCCTGCAGGCGTCATCACTGAAGGAAGTGGCACGAGAAGGGCCAGCCTGCTAGGAGTGGCCTTGGAGGCAGGAGCAGGCCCAGAGAGGGATCTGTGGGCCTTAAGGGAGGAAGACGTTGTGTGGAGATGGGAGGAATGGTCGTTAGAGCTCAGGGCCTCCAAAAGGTCAAGTACGTACAGTTTGATACGTGTCCCTTGGATTAAAGAACCTGGAGGTCACCTTGGTGAGTATGACAAAGTAGAGCCCCATCTTTGAAGAAGCTCTGAAGAGACTGTTATCAGCTACTCAGTAAGTGGCATCGAGACTCAGCCCTCCAGGAAGTGACTCCTCTCCCCTCCCCCTTCTTTTTCAGATGAGGAACCAAAGCTTCTCAAGATGTTTAGTAACTTGTCTGTGAGCACAACAGTTAAGCAACCAAACCAGGATTCAAGCTGGGCTAGCTCTTAACACTGCTAAATGCTTGTGGTAGGATGGAGTTTAAGATGGGTGGTACCGAGCATTTGTCAGTGCTTAGGGAGGAAAGAACTGATAAAGAGGGAGATGAATGGAAAACAGAGAAGGTGGTGATTGAATGAACAAGGACCTTGATGAGGTGGGATGGGGTGGAGGGCTTGGCTCCGGAAGGGAGGAGCATCACTCCTGTATGCGGAGCCCCTCGATTAAGTCAGAACTTCCCTGTAAGCAGAGTGGTTTTCATGTTTCCAATAGTTGTCGTGACACATCTTTTTCATATTCACATATGAATGCCTGACTGGATTCATAGAATAACAAAGTTCCCGAGAATTTTAGCGGGATCTAGGCTAATCAACAAGTAGTTATCTGCTATTGTTTAAGTGAACTCAAGTATTATTCCCATAATAACCCTTCTTTGACCCTCTTTGGCTATCAACCAGTCTCTCTCCCCAACTTTATTTTAACAGCTTTACTGAGATGTAATTTACATATCATACAATCCACCAATTTAAAGCATACAATTCAGTTGTGTGACCATAAGTACAATCGATTTTAGAACATTTTCATCACTTCAGAAAAATCTTACATCCCTTAGCTGTCACCCATCAATCTCCCCTTCCCAGCCCTAGGCAACCACTAATCTACTTTGTCTATCTCCCTTTTAAAACTAAAGTTGGAAAAGAACAATCCATACTCTGTTTACTCACCTCCCAGTTACTTCTCAGTCAAGGGTGTTTACTCCAGTCAACCTTCTGGAACTGCTCTGGGCACCGTCATCAGTGAGCTTTTAGTTATCAGACCCACTGGACAGCTTCAGCCTTTATCTTTCTGGATCTTTCTTTTTAAAATTATAATAGACATTTATTTAAAGTAATATATTTTGAGCCCAGATGATTCTAAATTATACATTTCAGGTTTAACCAACATCATAAAAATACTTGGAAGACAGCTGCATTCACACATTTCCATTACATGATTATTTTTTTGCCCATTCTTCTCTCTCTTTTCCCCAGTAACCCTTTTCAGATAATGGTTCAAGGTAGAATTTATCCTCCTCATATTTTGTCTACTGCTCTTTAGGCAAGATCTGCCTCATGGTCAGGTCCAGTGGTCTCTTAATTCGAAACACCCTGTCATCCCAAGTTCTCAGGAAGCCTTCGTAGGTGTTCTTTTATATCATCAACCACATGTATTATCTTGCAATAACCCCCGTTTATTGAACCCTGCAGCATTGTAATACCATTTTCGAATAACCTCCAGCCACCGGCTTGATGCCCCAATGGCAGGCCTCGCCATTTGTTTTTTTCTGCACCTTTCTGATGCATTTAACCTTGTGCTCTGCCTTCGTTACGGGCTTTTCACCCGCCCCTGGGATGCTTTTCACCCTTCCTGAGCGATGGATCTGCTCACAGTCTCATGCGTTGCTGATGATAGTCTGCACCGAATCCTGATCCGACTTCCTCAGCTCCTCTTGGACTTCCCTGCATGGTCCAGACATCTCTTCGTGGCTGAAACTGAACTAACCCCTTCCTCTGCCAAAACCCTGCTTTTCCTTTGTTCTCTATCTTACCCGTGTCCCCAAACCCTCACCCCCAATATAAAATTGGCCCTCAGGACCTGCTGGATTTTCTTCCACCTTACCTCTGACATCATCTCTTCTTTCCCATACTCACACTCAGGTCTCATCTCTTTCACAGACTGTTTCTGCAGTTTCCTGCCTGGTCACCGGCTGAGCCTGCCTCCCTGAAATCCGTTTGCCACACAGTTATTATAGAGAACTTATAAAAATGCAAATGTGACCTCATCTACTAACGTCCTTTTAAAATGACACGACGTCACCTATATGTAATTACGTTAAAATCTGAATCTGATCTGGTGTCCACCAGTTTACCGGAAATACAGAGAATAGAAGAACTAGTAAAGGACAGAATGGGGGCATACAATCAGCCAACTATGGAAGTGGAAAATTGTACAGGTCAAGTGACTGTCTTGGACAGATAAATGGCAAAGGAAAAAATGGAAAGAGAATGGTTACACATTGAAAGAGTCTTAAGAGCATGTCTACCAAATGCAGTGATTTTGAATAAACCAATTCTAACAACAATTTGATTTTTTTTAACATGCAGTAAGGGTGTCATGGTTATTTTTAAAAGAGTTTTTATATTTCAGCAGTACAGGCAGAAGTATTTAAGGAGACATGATGTGATTTCTAGGATACATTGGGTAGAGTATGAATGAGACACGAACACTAATGGGATACAGGATAATAATAAAGAATTAAAATTTGTTTAAATTGTAAAATATACGTAACATAAAATTTACCATCTTAACCATTTTTAATTGTACAGTTCAGTGACATTAAGTATATTCATTCTTATTGTTGGGCAACCTGATCACCACCATCCATCTCCAGAACTTTTTTCGTCTTGTAAAGCTGACACTCTGTCCCCACTAAACACTAACTCCCCATTCCCCTCCCCCAGCCCTTGGGTATCACCATTTTATTTTCTGTCTCTGTGAACTTGATTGATTACTCTAGGTATCTCATATAAGTGGAATTATATAGTATTTGTCCTTTTGTGACTAGCTTATTTCGCTTAATATCCTCAAGGTCCATCCATACTGTAGCCTGTGTCAGAATTTCCTTGCTTTTTTAAGACTGAGTTATATTCCATTGTATGTGTATACCACGTTTTGTGTATCCATTCAGTTCATCCATTGAGGGACTCTTGGGTTGCTTTTACCTTTTAGTTATAGTGAATATGCTGCTATGAATGTGGGTATACAAATATCTGTTCCAGTCCTTGTTTTCAGTTCTTTTGGAAATGGGATTCATTTAGAGATGAAACTACTGGATAATACAGTAAATCTTTTTTTTTTTTTTTTGAGGAACCACCACTGTACTGTTTTCCATAGCAGATACACCATTTTCATTCCCACCAATAATGCACAAGGGTTCCAATTTCTCCACATCCTTGCCAACGTTTATTTTCTGGGTTTTTTTGTTTGTTTTTGTTTTTTGATAGTAGCCATCGTAATGAGTTTGAGTTGGTTATAATAAAGAATTATTAATGTTTTAGTTGTGATAATGGTATTGTGATATACACACATGTATATTTTTAAGAATTCTTTTTAGAGATACGTACTAAAATATTTGTGGATTAAATGACATTATGCATAGGATTTGTTTTTCAAATAATACAATTTTGGGGGTGGGGGCATAGGGAGGTAGAAATGAAACAAAATGGCCAAATACTAACAGTTGTTTAAGTTAGATGATGGACAGATGATGGTATACTGTTCTTTCTAGTTTTGTGTGGTTTTTGAAATTTTCCATTAAATCACGGTCCATTCCCAGCCTCGCTCTCTGTCAGCACTTCAGCAGAGATAAACTACTCCTGTTTTTCCTGCTTGCCTCCCTCTGTCCACTCCCACTCAGTGCTCATTTGTGTATCCTTGCCTTTGCCTTGCAGCCCGGAAGCCTCTTCTGGATGACTTCTCTGCTCCTTTAGTACCTAACTCAGGTGCCCCCTTCTCCAGGAAGTCTGCCCTGCCCTTCCTTCTCTTGCCTGCATAGATACTCTGACCTGCCGTCATAGCTTCTCCATCACAACCCAGCTAGTGGGAGCAGAATTGTGTCTTGTTTTATCTTTTTATCCCCATTGCCTAGTACCCTCCTAGAGTGTAGTAAAAACCTAGTTTATATCCGAATTTACCATTATTTTGTGCACAGCCTCTGTAGGGCAGTGTTTGGCACATAGTAGGATCTGGGTGAATGATTACTGCATGAACCCCCAAGGGCATCTTCCTGTGTGGGGCAACAGTTGATGTTAGCACGATGGTGTTATGGCCCTTTAGATCATCTTACCCGGGGTCTCCATTATGCAGGTCAAGAAGGCAGATTCTGGAAGGGATTGTCTTGGCTAAGATCGCACAGCCAGTTATCACCGCCTGCTTTGTTGACATGTGCATCATGTGACTTTCTGAGCCTCACATGGCTTCCCAGATTGGTTTTTCCACAGCAAAGAGAATATAGGGACTGCCTGCCAAATACAAGAACCAATCTATTTTACAACTTTGTTTCTGCTTTATAATCATGCAGGAAGAGATTACATTGTGTAAAATACATAGCTAAGCTTTCTATCCAAAGAGGTGATAGTCCGTGCTCCAGTGACACAGAACTGTACACACACATTCTTCCCAGTTGATATTGTGCTGTAATTATGTAAAATACAACCACGGGGGGGGGGGGGGGACTGGGTGAAGGGTAACAGGACCTCTCTGTACTCTCTCTGCAAATTCCTGTGAATCTACAATTCTTTAAAAATGAAAAGTGATGGTAAAATGTCTAGGCACCAAATTAAAGTTTTCTGGGAAACGCAGTTCTTTAGTGCCCCCATGCTTCTAAATCAGTGAGGTTCCAAACTCTGAAGACAAATAAGGTCTTAAAAGTGGGAACGTTTAGTAGCAGATTATAGATGGTTCTGTGATAGTTTTCCTTTTTTCTTTAAATATTTTACAAAGAAACATTTGTGGTGTGTGGAGTTTCCTCAGAGCACAGCCTGTTTTTCTGGTGAGGGCACCTTGATGGGGCTCTTCGTGCTTGACGTAGGGGACGGGCATTTTTTCTTACTGTTCGAAACTCTGACTCACTCCCTGCCGCTTGTGCTTCATTGCACAAGCTGAACTCCTCTTTCAGCCCTGGTGGAAGCGGAATTAGTGTGGGCCTCGCCTCAGTCTGCCGGTGGGGGGCGGGGGCGTGGCCGTGGGCATGGCCGCAGACCCTTCCCAGGACCTCTGAATGAATGCTCAGACCTCAGGAAAGCTGGCGGAGTCTCACATCATCTGCCATGAAACAGGAGCAATGACTTGGTCCTCAGGGTGCCTTTGAAGGTGGAGTGAGATTCTGAAACAAAATGGGGAGTAGGACGTGCAGGGGCCAAGCGCTCAGTGAGGCACCCTGGGACGTCACGACTTGTCCCTGCCACATCAAGCCTGTGCCTTACGTAGTTGCTACTTGACATGGATTTCCAAGATGTTTCCTCAAATTGCAACATTGGATGATGCATGAACATAGATCCACAGACAGGGTCTTTTCCCACACAGAGTCCTAAGGGTCCGGAGTGTTTGTACAGGGCACTAGGAGAGAAGGAAAAGCCAGCATGGTGTTAGGTTGAAATCGCCAATATTTAACCATTGCTACCTTAAAAAGTTAGGATTTTGTATATTCCAACCTTCATTTTTGAGGAGTTCCAGTGAGCCGCACACGCGTGCAGCGCAGGTGGGGTTGGCATTTGATGGGGAGCACACTAGTGCCAGAGCCCGAGTCAGTCTTCTGAAGACGTGAGGGCAACGAGGTGCCATTGAAGAGCTTTAGGGAAAAGAGTGACCGGATCACATTTGCCCTCAGCACGATCACTCTGATCATATGCGGAATGTAGATGAGCGTGGGTTTGTGACAAGACGAGCTTTAGACAGAGTTAAAATAATTCCAGTCAGAGCAGTTGGTGTTAGTGAAAGGAGAGAAGTGTGTGGATTCAGGAAATGCTAAGGAGGCGGACTCAGTAGGAGTGGGGTGCTGATTGGATATGGGGGCAAGAGCGGCTCTCTGCTTTCTGATTTATGGGACAGGGTGGGTGGTGGTGATGCTCTGAGGCAGGAACAGAGGAAAGGCAAACAGGGAGACGCTGCTTCCGGTTTGGAGATTTAGTCAGGTGTCTGTGGTGCCCCAGTAGGAAGGAGCACACCAGGTAAGTAGGTGGGCAGACAGGAGCCTGGAGCTCTGGAGACAGGAGGTTAGAGGTAGCACGTTCATTCCCAAGTAGGTTGTCAGGTGCTTGGCACTGTTCCAGGTGCTGTGGGCTCTGCTGTCATTCTCATGAGGGGAGCTACGCCCCTTCAAGTGAGTGCTTCCAGTGGGGGAATTAACAAGGAAATAGGGTCGCCAGGGACTGTGGAGTAGCTGATCAGAGAATGACTTTGAGGCAATGAGACCTGAATTATGAGATGAGCCACCCTGGGAAAATCAGAGGGAAGAAGTGTTCTGGGCAGAGAGAAGAGCAAAGTGCAAAGGCCCTGAGGCAAAATGAGCAGGCACATTTGAGGGACTGTGAGAAGGCCGGTGTGACCAGCCGGCTGCGCCACAGGGAGGGCCTTGACAGGAAGGCGCGGGGGCCGAGGGCTGGCAGATCAGCGCGTGGTCCCTGGGCAGGTGGGTTATTCTGAGTGGGATGTTCAGTCATAGGAATTTGAAGATATGGGAATGGATGAGACCACTCAGAGTGTGTGTAGAGTGGAAAGAGGCGAGACTCTGATATTTATTTGAAGGGGAGACCCACCTCAAAGGAGACTGAGGAGAAATAACCAGAGAAGTAGAAGAGAAAGCAAGATAATGTGGTAAAGAAATATGAAGAAAGAAAGCCTTAAAGATGAAGGGAATTATTAAGTGGCAGATGGTGGACGGAGAGGGAGAGGGAAAGACTGAAAATGTGGGCTGCGTTGGGGCGGCCGGATGGCTGAGTTGGTTAGAGCGCGAGCTCTCAACAACAAGGTTGCCGGTTCAATTCCCGCATGGGATGGTGGGCTTCACCCCCTGCAACTAAGATTGAAAACGGTGACTGGACTTGGAGCTGATGGGCCCTGGAGAAACACACTGTTCCCCAATATTACCCAATTTAAAAAAAAAAAAAAAAGTGGGCTGTGTTTAACAGTGTGAAGCTCATTGCCAGCCTTGAAGAAAGCAGTCTTCCTGAATCCTCCCTTTCTTTCCTCCCCACATCCAACATCCAATCAGTTCCCAGAGGATGGAAGCCACACTGCAGTGGACCAAGATGCTGGCTGTCAGGTGGGGGTGGGCGGTGTTTGGTTGATAGGAGGATGACAGAAGAGGGAGGCGGAGGAAGAGTGAACGCCCACTGCGAAGGGGCAGGAAGCACTGGTCGCTGCCCCCGGGTGGCTGATCACGTGTGAGGAGACCGATGAGAGAGCCAGCTCTGTCTAAAACAGCCGCATCTGCTAACGTCCAGTGGAAATGCACAGATGTTACCATTTGGGGGCGTTTGATCACAAAGCACACTGGAATTTCAGTGTTGGGTGGTGAAAGCGGGAGGAAGTGGAGGGACTGTCCTGTAAGCCTAGTGGGCCAAGCGGGGTGACAGGACACTGATTAGGTGTCCACGAGGTATTGCACCTCCGGCTTAACTGGGAGCAGCGTTGATATCTGGGGCCCCCTCCCAGTACAGCCCAGGGTGGGAGTCAGGCCTGCAGTGTGCATCGGTGGAAGACGGCCTGAGTGAGCGTGTGGGGCCTCCAGCTCACCGTCAGGGATGCAGTATTCTTCGGCAAAACTCCCTTGCGAAGGAAACGAGCACCAGATGACGCTACCTGCGCGGGAGCCTCCTGAAACCCTGTGCTCCACAAGACCATTGGGTAGTTAGGTCAGGAACCTCTGAGCGAAGCACCCAAAAGTACACGACAAGGGCTTATTGCGTTTGTTCTTAGGTCTCTACAATCTACTCAAGCCATTTTCCCATCACTGTTGTGAATTCCTGGAGGTTAGGCTCTGGTATACTCTCCTTCCTCTGCAGTGCCCTGCACATATCAGGCACTCCTGTAAAAGCTCAAGGCTGGGGGCCGGCCCGGTGGCTCAGGCGGTTGGAGCTCCGTGCTCCTAACTCTGAATGCTGCCGGTTCGATTCCCACATGGGCCAATGGGCTCTCAACCACAAGGTTGCCGGTTCGACTCCTGCAAGGGATGGTGGGCTGCGCCCCCTGCAACTAGCAAGGGCACCTGGAGCTGAGCTGCGCCCTCCACAACTAAGACTGAAAGGACAACAACTTGAAGCTGAACAGCACCCTCCACAACTAAGATTGAAAGGACAACAACTTGACTTGGGAAAAAAAAGAAAAAGTCTTGGAAGTACCCACTATTCCCCAATAAAGTCCTGTTCCCCTTCCCCAATAAAATCTGTAAAAAAAAAAAAAAAAAAAAAGCTCAAGGCTGAAAAATCTGCCAGGGCCACCACATTCCACACTCCCCACCCCCGCCTACATCATTCCAGTTAAATTTTGAGAGTGGTTGAGAAAATGGCCCCGGTGTTTCCTTTGGCTAAAAGCAATTGGTATTGCACAATTGAGTTGTTCCTTTGGAACTTGTCTGCAGCTGTTTGCGTGTGGATATTGAAAGAGGGAGTGGTAGCTTTTATAATTGTTAGGGCACAGAAGGATTCTGTTTCTAATCTGGGACAACCAGCTGACTCATCAAGTGCCTTGACCTTTTAGGTTTCCATCTTCCTCCTTAGGAAAATGGAAAACTGAGCTCATAGTTTTAAAGACAGCCCAAACCTGACACGGAGCAACAAATGATTTTTCTAAAAAGAAAATAATAGAAAGAATAACCCCCCCAAAAAAAAAAAATAGCGACTGATTGTGGTTTCCTTCTGACAGATCAAATGGGTGTGAATTTACCTTCCCTAAAGGAAACTTTTCAGTGAGTCTTATTTTAAAGGGTCCATTTTAGGAGCTTGGTTCTTTTCCCTCTTTCCCCACTAGGTGGCAGCAGGAAGCCGAAGAACCTGCATGAAAGTAAAGCGGGTGTGTCCCGCTGTTGGAGGGGCCCATTCTTGAGCTGGGTCCTAGAATGGTGTTTTGCTTACACCTCTACACTACAGTTCCATTTATCGAACATTCCTACCGTGTTTCCCCGAAAATGAGACGTAGCTGAACCATAAGCTCTAATGAGTCTTTTAGAGCAAAAATTAATATAAGACCCGGTCTTTTACTATGATATAAGACCGCATCTTGTATATTATAATGTAATGTAATATAATGTAATAATATAATATACCATACCGGGGTCTTGTATTAATTTTTGCTCCAATAGAAGCATTAGAGCTGATGGTCCGGCTAGGTCTTATTTTCGGGGAAACACGGTAGGTTTTCTGAGCAGACTTAGGTACCCAGTTACTGATTTAAAGAAATACTGACTCAGCCAGGATTTTAAAGCACTGTACAATCGGCTTTAACAGTTAAGAAGTAAGAAAATCTTGAAGTAGGGGGAGAAATGGGAGCATTCGAATTGGGACTAACACTGAGAAAGCTGCCCTCGTTTTCTTGCTCGTTCCTCGTTTGTGTCCAGTGAGTGCCGGTGCCCACGGAGCTGCCTTGGGCAGGAAGCCTAGGTCAGAATACTCCTGCATGCACACTCCTGTCAGGGGCCGGTGTGTGGGTCCGTGTGGCCTCTCTGCAGCCGAGGACAGCAACACAGACTGCTGCGTGCTAGGGTCTGACTCCTCTGAAATCTATTTAGAGATAATAATGAAAGTGTTATTTGGCACTTTGTAAACAGCTCAGTGTAGATGCTTAGGGTCACAGGGAAAGAGGGATGGGATTAGGGTTGGGCTGAAGGACAGAAACCTAACAGAAGTAGACATAGGAAAGGAACAGCCTGTGTTTAGAGGCAACTGTTAGTGGAGGAATCCTGTCCCGGCAGCTGAAAACGAGGCTGGGGAAATAGTAGGGAGATAGCACCTTCTCTCCTCCCCACTGCCCTGTCACGCTCTTTTCAGGAAATGCCCGCCCCTGCACGCTCAGGGTGCTTGCTGCTCAGCTGCTTGCATAGGGCGTTCATCTTCATCTCATTCTGTAGCCATGTTCCTGAATGTCCCGTGTCCTAGAAGGCTGGGAGCCCATGAGGACGGGGACCACCCCGTTTGATAGTCCACAGTCCTTGTCCCTGACATGAGGCAGACTTTTTATATAAGATCAGATGAACAAGTCTGGTTGAGAAGGGCAGGGGGAAGTGAGAAAAACGGTGCAGACAGACCCAGCTGCGGTCAGATGGTATTGATAAGAAGTGGGGTTTGTGAAGGCTGATGACTGGGCCCAGGAGATTACAAGATGCTTGTGGTTGGCGGGGCGGAGAGTGAGACAAAATCTGGGGCCTGTAGGGCCTGCGAGGAAGCACCCAGTGGGAGAGGAGGCGAGGGGCCGGGTCAGCTCCTAGAAAGGCTGGGAAGGGCATTAACACTGGCCTGTGCAACAAGATGGAGCCTGGTGCCAGTGGCCAGCCCCTGCTGGGCCTGACAAGGAGTCTATACTGCCAGGATCCTGTGGCTGAAAACAGCAGCAATCCCAGTTAAACCTACTTAAACACAAGAAGATGTTTATTGGTTCCCATAGGTGCAAGGCAGGGGAGGTGGCAGGGAGATGGCTGGTCTCAGGTACAGCTAGATCCTGGACTCACACAATGCCCTCAAGAACGTGTATGTGTGGGGACAGAGCCAGGAGCGCAGTTTCCACGCTCTCGGCCTCACGTGGAAAGGTGCTGGCTCAGGTAGTAAATGGCCATCAACTGTGATTGGATGGCCATCAGCTGTGGCTAGTTGTAACCAGTGAGCCATTGGCCTCTAATGTAACTGTCGTGGCTACACAAGAAGCAAATGGGGGCTACCAAGAAGATGGTGGCTGAGCTAGCAAGTGAGGTTGGCTGGCAGAGAGAAGTGGACGGCAGGTTGTGGATAGTGTGGCTCCTGCTTCCTGTGTCTCCAACCCAGCTACCAGCGAGAATATGGCAATATGACTCCCCTCTCTATGGCTCCGTGGATGTTCCTTTTTGTCCTCACCATATCCTGCGTTCTTATGTGGGGAGCGGGAGCTGAGACCCGCATGCCACCCCACGTGACAGTGTGTCCTCTGGCCCTTTCTCATCATCCCCGCTCCTGGGCATACCCTCACCCTAGGTGACTGGGCAGCATCAGACTTGTGCCCTACAAAAGGAGAGGATGGCCAAAGTCCAGGAAGTGACCTGCTGGCTGCAACTGGGTCGCTTTTGCACAGCTGAGCTAGTGGTCCTGAGTCAGGCGAGGCCACAGGACCTGAGTGAGGGAGAGGCAACCCAGAGGAGAAATGAAGGGTGTCCCCAGAGTGAGGAGTGGAACATGGGCAGGACGATGAGCAGGGGAGCACTGAAGGGACAGGGCCCTGTCACAGTCAGCGTGCGAAGCAGGGGGGCCTCAGACATGGTGCTGCGCACGTAAGTCACTCTTCTCCTTATTTTTCAGCATCTCCACGACCCGGTAAAGAGAAATCTCGATAGCGCCACCTCCCCTCAGAATGGCGATCAGCAGAATGGCTATGGGGACCTTTTTCCTGGGCACAAGAAGACCCGCCGGGAGGCCCCCCTGGGAGTAGCTGTGTCTTCCAACGGCTTGCCTCCAGCCTCCCCGCTCAGCCAGCCTGACAAGCCTGGCGCAGAGGCCCTGCAGGCCAGCGGGAAGCACTCGCTGGGGCTGGACTCCATGAACAAGAAGTGTCTGGCAGACTCAAGCCTCCACCTGAACGGAGGCAGCAACCCCGCTGAGTCGTTTCCGCTGAGCCTGAGTAAAGAACTGAAGCAGGAGCCTGTCGATGACCTGCCTTGCATGATCGCAGGGGCCGGAGGCTCCATATCCCAGAGCAACCTCATGCCTGACCTCAACCTTAACGAGCAGGAGTGGAAGGAGCTCATCGAGGAGCTGAACAGGTCGGTGCCGGACGAGGACATGAAGGATCTGTTCACCGAGGACTTTGAGGACAAGAAGGAGCCCGAGCCCCCTGGCGCTGCGGCGCAGCCCCCCTCGGCGCAGGGCCTGGACATTAAGACAGAGTTCTCTCCCGCAGCCTTTGAACAAGAACAGTTAGGCTCTCCACAAGTGAGGGCTGGGTCTGCAGGACAGACCTTTCTGGGGCCTTCATCCGGCCCTGTGAGCACAGATGCATCCAGCCTAGGGGGCTCTCAGCCCCTGTTCCACACGTCTGGTCAGCCCGGGCCGGACACTGCCAGTCCCAGCCTGATGCCGGCATCAGCCCAGGCCCAGAATGCACAAAGAGCCATGTCCAGCGTGGTGTTGCCCAGCCAGGGCCCAGGAGGGGCCTCAGAGCTGTCCTCTGCACACCAGCTCCAGCAGATGGCTGCCAAGCAGAAGCGCGAGCAGATGCTCCAGAATTCACAGCAGGCCACCCCAGCACCAGGCCAGATGTCCACATGGCAGCAGACAGGCCCCTCCCATAGCCCCTTAAATGTCCCTTATCCCATGGAGAAGTCTGCCAGCCCTCCCAGCTACAAGCAAGACTTCCCCAATCCCAAACTGCTCATGATGCCCAATGTGAGCAAGAGCTCCCCTCGTCCCGGAGGCCCCTACCTGCAGCCCAGCCACATGAGCCTGCTGAGTCACCAGCCGCCAAGTAACCTGAGCCAGAGCACCGGGACTAGCCAAGCGTCCGTGCTGGACTATGGCAATACCAAGCCCCTTTCTCATTACAAAGCAGACTGCGGGCCAGGTGGCCCTGGGGCTGGCCAGAGCAAGACGGCCCTCATGGCTTACCTTCCCCAGCAGCTGCCACATCTGAGCAACGAGCAGAGCTCCTTGTTTCTGATGAAACCAAAGCCGGGAAACATGCCCTTCCGATCACTGGTTCCACCCAGCCAGGTGAGCGGGGCTTCGCTCTGGGACTCTGCGTCCCTGGGTACCAGGTCCAGGTAGTTGGGGAACAGAAGCAAGCAGGGAGGGAGCAGCTGCAGCTGTCCTTTGACTCCCCTAGGGAGTGCAAATGAGCATGAGCGAGCAAAGCAGGGCTGATGCTTAATAAACACAAGTAGGGTCAAATTGCCTCCTAACTTGGTTTTAACTATTCACACATTTGGGGATCACCTGCACTTGGCCTTGTGCCCCTTTCATGCCACACAAATTAAGTCATTTGTGGCTGTGGTTTGCAGATGCAGACCAGATGTAATGTCCTTTTTAGAGGCTTTGCTTTTTTTTTAACCATCTTTCAGATCTCTCTGTTCAAAATACCTTAAGTTTAATAAGCGCATAACCTTCACTAAACCTTTCTCGTGAGTGCTGCTTCCCGGCGTATCTAAACTGCATGGGCATTTAGTCATTGACGTGCAAGCACCTGGCTCTGCAGCGTGGAGAATGGTCAGGTGCCGGTGTGCTCATGGTCATAGTTACAACTGGTATTTCTACACTGCTCAGATAGCTTCTAAGATGCCCCTCCCTGGATACCTCCCAGGAGTCGGGCCTCGTGTGATAACTGTCCCCGGCTTCCTCAGCGGCACCACTGCTTTTCTCACCTCACAGTGTGGCCTCGACTCTCTTCCACATCTGCACGTGTGTATCCACTGAAACTTTTCCACCATTGTATGATGACACTTGTGTAACGTGCATCGTCTCCTATTTTGCACTGCCATAAGCGAGTCTGCATTGAATACCTGTGTGTGTACTTTGTGTATTTGTAACACACTCTGGCATTAAAAAAATTAGAAAACATGATGCTGGTAAAATACCATGAGGAAGTAGGCTAACTCATACACTGATGAGTGTGTGTAAATGAGCACACTGGTTTTGGAAAGGAATTTTGGCATTATGTATTTTTCATAAGCCATAAAAATATTCATAAGTATACCCACATTATAATAATAAAAAAGAAAGTTACGTGCAGGGTACTCATCGCATGACTGTATCCAATAACTGCAAACTGGAGGCAGTTTCAGCATCTCCCCACAGAGCGTGCATTTGCAAATGTTGAAACTTCCACTTATTTCAGCCATTAAATGGTTAACAGCCACTAAAAGCAACTTTGAGAAGGAGTGGCAGTTACCACCACCACCACCACCACCACCGCCACCGCCATCCATCGCAACACCTCACAAAGCCTTGTGACTGGGGGGAGGAAGTGCCATCAGAACCCGTGGGCTCTAAGATTAGAATCTTGTGAAGATTAAATGTCCTAACAAACAAAGACTCTAAAGAGGCTCAAGAAGTTGAACTTGTTTAAATGATAGTAGCTTTCTGCCTGTTTCCTGTTTGGAGTTAAATTTTCCACTTTCAAGTGTAAGTGATGTTGGAATAATATTATGGTAACCTTTGACATGATTCTCACTTTTGGTCTTTGTATTGATAGAGAATATTCCTTAAAAGTTCTCATTGATACTCAGTCTTTTTTTGAGCATGAGTGGACAAACGATACCATTTCCGGTGGGTCAGGGGCAACCCCACCGGCAGGGACCCACAGTTGGCACACTTGGAACATGGTCTGTCCCCATCAACCGCAGCCCCTCAGAGAGCTCCTCCTGGGGTCCCACCTGTTCCCACGCATTCCAGGGAACAAGCCTGTATAAGCTACAGTTGCCTACAGAAACTGTTGTGTGCAAATTACGAGCTTACATGTAAAATCACACTCTTGCCATTGGCCAGTCACTGTTCATTGCTGTGGAAGCGACGGTTCATTGCTGTGCCTGGATACTCAGATGTTCGCTTTCCTAGTCTCAGCCTGCCCTGGGGTTCTCCGCGGGGAACCAGGCTCGCTGGGCGCAGCTCATCTACTTTGGTCAGGCAGGGCTCATAGACTTTACCATGTCCCGCCTGACTCGAGACCCTCTTATCTGTGTTGACAGGAGCAGAACCCTCCCAGCGTCCCTGTGCCAGCCCAGGCCGCTAGCGTGGGGACCCAGCCACCTACTGTGTCTGCAGCCAGCACGCATGGCAGTGCCCCCTATCTGAGCAGCCCGCAGCAGGCAGCCGTGATGAAGCAGCATCAGTTGCTTTTGGACCAACAGAAACAGAGAGAGCAGCAGCAAAAGCATTTGCAGCAACAGCAGTTTTTGCAAAGGCAGCAGCACCTTCTGGCAGAGCAGGTAAGAGGAAGATGGGAGAAAACCCTGCTCCTGCCTTTGCCCGCCTCCTGGGGCCTGGTGTGAATGTGCGCTCATTTGCATGTTCGACATTAAACTGGGTCCAGGGGTGTGGTGGTTCTCACACAGTGGTGGCCTGTACCAGAAGCAGCTTTGTGTCACTCAGTGGGAATTAATGAAGGCAGAATCTGTGGCTAAAATTGTGTATTAGGGACATTTTTCCATGTCCCTTGTCGGCAGCTGCCAAAGCACTGAGCCCCGTGGCCCCCCGGTTTGTTGTGGGACCCAGGTTTGTTGTTGATGCAGTTTGTTTCAAGCCAGAACGAGAAGCGGGGAGATGAAGACCTGCCTGAGGTCCTGGGGCCGTAGAATCAGGACCAACAAGCCCCATCCAAGTCCTATAGTTCAACCACGTGCTCACCAAGTATAGTGTACAGGTGCCAAGGCTGTAGGAGTTCACGGGATTTTAAATTACATCTTTCAGACGTAAGAGAAGAACTAGCCATCCGGAGGTTAGTTGATTGAGAGGGGCTTTAAAACCCACATCACTACCTCATTTCTACCTTTTTTTTCCCCCTGAGAATTTTTATAAGAGTTTGAGACAAAACTGATGACAATTGCTGGGAAGCAAGACCTCAAATGCTCCAGTTCTGCCATTTTTTAAATAACAGCTTTATTGGTGTATAATCCACGTGATATACATCCGTTTAAAGTGTATAATTCCGTACTTTTTAGTATATTCAGAGTTGTGCAACCATCACACAATTTTGGAACATTCCATCACCTAAAAAGAAACCTTATGCACATTAAAAGTTATCCTCCCCACCCCAGGCCTAGGCAACCACTAATCTGCTTTCTGCCTCTAAAGATTTGCCTGTTGCTGGACATTTCATATAAGTGGATTCAAGGTTCAGCCATGTTGTAGCTTGGAAAATACTCTGTCGTAGGACTGTGTTGCGTTTCATTTAACCACTGATCTGGAGATACACATTTGGGTTGTTTCCTGAACTTTGTGGCCATAGGTTTTCAGTTCTCCTGAGTACATATCTGGGGTGGGATAGCAGGCTCGTGCGGTAACTCGCACGTTTCGCTTTTGGAGCTGCTGGACTGTAGCCCACAGCCGCTGCAGCACTGCGTCCCTCAGCAGTGTGTGCAGTGCCCCTTTCTCCACCTCCCCACCCACCACGCCGGCATCCTAGTGGGTGTGAAGTGGTATATCTTTGGGGCTTTGATTTGCATTTCCCTGATCTGCCCTCCATTTTTTATTTATTTATTTTTAATTTATTGGGGTGACAATTGTTAGTAAAATTACATAGATTTGCCCTCCATTTTTTAAAACTGATAATACCACCCGTTCTTAATTATTGCTCCCTAGCTCTGCCCCATCCTTCAGTTTCATAGGGTTTATTATAAGTCCCCCAGATGAGGTCATGAGCATGATCCCCCAGGAGTCCAGCTGTGAGAAACAAACTGAGACAGTCCTCTGCTCCGATTTAACTCTGTTTTATGTGGGTCTCCTGCTCTCGGCATTTTCTAGGAGAAGCAGCAGTTTCAGCGCCATCTGACCCGCCCGCCACCCCAGTATCAAGACCCAACACAGAGCACCTTCCCACAGCAAGTCGGACAGTTCACAGGTGAGAGTGTCTGAGGTGGTGGTGGGGGGAGGGGAAGGCAGGCGCTGGAGGGCAGATGGTCTGTTCCGCCCACTTGTGCTGAGTTCCTGCTGTCTCCCTGGCTTTATGCCAGGTGCTGAATGGGTTTACTGCTCACAGAAGCTTCGTTCTGCTCAGCCAAGGAGGCTGGTTTCTAGTCACCCTGCTGGCTAAGAGGAGAGGCTCACAAGGGCAGACCGCTTTGGCCAAATGCTTTGGCTGGGTCCCTGGCTGTACGGTCTTTGAAGCAAAATCATTTCTAGTTTGAAGATACCTTATCAATGGGAAATAGCTTCTGTAATTCTTATGAGAGTTCTCTGCTTCTGCAAAATGACCTTTTCCTGTTTTCTAGGTAAGGAGAGACTTAATGAATTTGTGTGGCCGTTGCTTCTTTTCTTTCTTCTTGTCCACTCACTGGTGACACGGATGGCAGCACCAGCCGTGGACAGTTGACCAGGAAAGATTAGGAGGCACTCCGAGGTCTCAGCTGTCACGTGTCAGATATGGCTGCCATTGCTCAGGCTGTCACTCCAGAAATAAACAGAAATGCCAATTGACAGATGCAGTAAAATGTGGTCTGTACCCACCTTCCTAACTCTTCTTGGAATATCTTCAAAACCTGTCCTTTTCTTGGTCAGTGACTCTCACTGTAAAATGTCCCAGAGAAACTGACCACGCTGTGTGTTCTGGAAGAGACAGGTCAAGTTTTATGTGTGTGCTGACCAGGAGCAGAGAGGAAGTCGGCAGGCATCTCAGAAGCCTGGGCTCAGCCAGCTTTCCTGCCTCCATCCCTTCTGAGGCTGTGGGCTTCAGTGGACATGAAGTAGACTGTTTCTTTTACTCAGTTTTTAGTTAGGTGCTAGTGGAGAGAATGAGAGGAGAAACAGAGCACTCCGCTATGGCCAACCCCCAAACAATTGCTCAGGAACCCGCCTCAGTGTCACCGTGCGGCCATTGCTTAAGGCAGAGCCCCAGACGGCAAGTTCCGTGAGGACGGAACCTCTCTGTCCCTTTCTGCGCCATCTCTCCAGCACAGCGCCCACCACAGAGCAGGGGCTCGGTAAGCACCTGCTGGTCACCGTCTGGGCTTCTCCCTTCCGTGACCACCTGTCATTTGTGGTGGATGTGAAGAACACGCTCTGACCCTGAAACCCCACCGGCCAGTGCCCACTGTACACCCTCATCCACGTGACTGCAGAGTCCTGGCCCAGCAGGGTCTGGGCCACGGTCACAGTCCAGTTCCCCTTTGGCTGTGCAGCCCTGTCCTTCACATGGCGGCCACAGCTCTGAGTCCAGCCGGGACTGTCCCTGCAGTTTTATCTCTAAGCTGCTGGACGCTTTCCCTGCACAGACCCTTTCATAACTTCGTACCTTTGCACATGCTCTTTTCTCTGTCTAGAATGTTTCTCCAAACTGTTAAACTTCTACCCTTCTAAAACCCATTGTGTTTGCCGCCGTGTCTGCTGCCTTCCCCAGATCTCCGCAGCCATTGAGCGTCTGTGCCCTGTGCTCCCACAGCTTGCTGAGCAGCCTGTGGTATCCCTATCACACCACATGGAGTCTTCAGGTTCTTGGGGTCCTGCCGCAGGTCCAGCTCCCAGGTTCTTGGGGTCCTGCCGCAAAGCAGAGATGGGGTGGGCCTGGGCAGGGGGACTGTCCAGTCCGCCAGCTCCCCGCCCCTCAGGTGTTACCCCTTCCTCTGTGCCTGTCGCAGTCTCCTCATTACTCCAGACTGGCCTCTCTCCCACCTGTCACCCATTGGCCTGCAGGGCTCTGTTCTCTGAAGCTGCAGGGACCACGAGACAAGCGGTCTTCTGACTCTGCTGTTGCTGCCACAGGAGAGCAGCTGCCCTTGGGTCTCGGAGGTGTCCACACACGAGCTTGATTGGCAGGATCTTCTCTGTCTTCCAGGGTCCTCTGCTGCCGTGCCTGGTATGAACAGCCTGGGTCCATCTACCGCCAGCTGTCCTCGAGTGTTCCCTCAGGCCGGGAATCTGATGCCAATGGGCCCTGGACACACTGCAGTGTCCTCCCTCCCCTCCGCCTCAGGCCAGCAGGACCGGAGTGTGGCTCAGTTCGCTGGCCCCCAGAGCGTGTCGCAGGGCAGCCTCTACGGCATGGCCTCCGGCATAACCCAGATAGTTGCCCAGCCCCCGCCACAGGCCACCAACGGACATGCCCACGTGCCACGGCAGACCAGCGTGGGCCAGAACACCTCGGTCTCAGCTGCCTATGGACAGAACTCTCTGGGGAGCCCTGGCCTCTCCCAACAGCACAATAAGGGGACCCTGAACTCTGGTTTAGCTAAGCCACAGGTCCCAAGGGTGTCAGGGGCCATGGGAGGCCAGAATGCCCCCTGGCAGCATCAGGGAATGCCCAGCCTGGGTGGCCAGACTGCAGGGAGCAGCCCCGTGAGCCCCTTCACTGCAGCCCCCGGTTTCCACATGCAGCAGGCTCACCTGAAGATGTCCAGCCCGCAGTTCTCCCAGGCAATGCCCAGCCGGCCCATGGCTCCCATGAACTCAGCAGCTGCCGCAGGGCCCATGCTGGCACCCATGAGTGCGCAGCAGAGGACCAGTGCCCCTGCCCCGGCACCTCCCCAGGGAGCCCCGCAGCAAGGCTTGCCAGGCCTGAGCCCTGGGGGGCCTGAGCTGGGAGCCTTCAGCCAGAGCCCTGCCCCACCTATGGGTGGTCGGGCGGGGCTGCACTGCACCCAGGCCTACCCTGTGCGGACCGCAGCCCAAGAGCTGCCCTTTGCCTACAGTGGGCAGCCGGCTGGCAGCGGGCTGGCCAGCATGGCTGGCGACGCTGACCTGATGGACTCACTGCTGAAGAACAGGACTTCGGAAGAGTGGATGAACGATTTGGATGACCTTCTGGGGCCTCAGTAGTGGGAGCCTTTGTGGTGTTGTCAGTGTTCCTACGTCCTGTATTTCTGTTCTCATATTCAACAGTGAGCAACTATTTGGACCAAAAGCCCATGGCCCAGGGTGCCGGTGGGCAGAGCAGAGCCCGGGGCCGAGGCCTAGCCTGGCCGGGGTCTGCAGAGCCCACGGCTGCGACCCGGCAGCTGTGGTCTGTCGGGCTGGCCCCGACCATCTGCTGGTGTCATTGCCAGGTGTTGCGACAGCAGGACAGGGTTCTACAGGTGGTTTTCTATCCAAGTGACCGAAAAACCAACAGTTATAATCACGAGACCCTATGGTGTCAGGCTTATAAAAATCTGTGCCATCATGTTGACTTCATCCAAGATTCCCCTCTTGCCCCAGTGTTGGGGACAAGTTTTTGTTGAAACTTTATGTAGAATTATTTGCAATTGTAGCATAGAAAAGATTAAATTTTTTAAAGGTTTTAAAACAGCTTAGGATAGGTGGTGGTGTAAGTTGGTTAAGTGGCTTTGGAAACCTAGGGCTTCCTTTTGATGGACATCCTCTTATATTCCTGCTCTTCGTCAGCTTTCAGGAGCGGGGGGCGGGGCGGGGGGTGGTCACTAGGAAATCATTTCCGGAAGTGAAGGCTGTGACGCGTGTGCCAAAAAGGAGCTGGTGCTGTGCCATGGCAGAGCTAGTGACAGATGCCATCTTTCCAGCAGCTCTCTTCCCAGCCTCTGTTCTTCCAGGTTGGCATTGGAGAGGCCCCCAGGCAGCCCCCAAGCTAAATGCTGACATGGAGTGTTTGGGGTGCCTGTGTCCCCTCATGTCGTCACTTCCATTCTCTGCAGTTTCTCTGACAGCTTGTATTTTACTAGCTTGGGGAGGTGGTCGTTGTTGAGTTGTGCACAGATGTCTTTTCTCCACCCCGTCTTCAGTTCCCATGGCCTTTCTTTATGCCTCCCCTTTTTTTTCTCTCTTCAGCCCAAATGGAAAAATCTCTTTAAGGCAACAATTTACTAATTGGGGGGGGGAAAGAGAGAGTCACTAAAATTCCCTAGGGAGCCCTAGCATGGTCAGGAGGAGGGTACCCCTCCCAGGAAGGAAAGCATTGCGGAAAGGAGGATCAGAGAGGTGCCCTGTTTGACAGGGAGGCCCGGCCTGGGGAGGAATTCCACTTTGTTTTACTTCTGCCACTCCCATGTTAGATGACTTGCACTTTTTAAAGAGAATTGCTTTATAACACTAATGCGTCCTTTCTGGAGGTTCAAGTGGATTTCTTTTTTAAGGTCTATGAATTAATAGACTTGACTAAGCTAAGAGTCCACAAAGCAGAGTATTACATGTGGCCTGTTTGTGGAAAATGAAGATGGAGAAAGCACTTCAGTATCAGGAAAACAAAATGGTGAGCGCAGGGCGAGAGCCCTTCTTGACACAGAATGTCGGAGAGGAAAGGGTACCCTGAAGAGTGGCTTCTGTGCTGAGCGGTCTCTGGAGAAACCGCAAGTCCGTTTTTATTTCCCTGGAGTCTCAAAATGGGTAATTCAAGGAGCGTCATATGTAAAGAATTGAGCCAAGGAAAATACTCAATGCGACCAGCCTGAGTGGCTTTGATGAGGGATAGAGGGTTGTACACACATTGGTCGTGATTTTGCACCAGCAGTGCCTTCATGGGGGTCCTTGGACCCTCAGATCCTTTTCTCTAATAGCCATGTGCCCCCACAAATGGTGGTGTTGGACCATTTCCCCTTTAACCGCCCTCCCTGCTTCCCCCAGATGCTGAATTTAGCTCTCAAAGAAGGGAACGAATCAGTCAGTGAAGACTCCACCCTCTGAGTGAGTTCCCCAGTCGGAAGGGGAAGAGGGTGACTTCCGCGGGTTTTCTACCAAAAAAAGCGGGCTGAAGGCTGGTGGTGGACCCTGTTCCTCATTGGTGTCCCTCTGGCTGCTGCTCACCTCTGTCCCCAGGGAGCCCCCCTCCCCAGGGAGGGCTGCCCCCGCCTTAGTCCTGGGGCCACCACACAGCAGGCTGCTCACTTGCTGCAGTGTCAGAGCAATAAAATGTGATGCTGGGGTCCCCCCAGGGAGCTGCCCGTGGCTTTATTTATGAACCTGGTTTTTGGGGAGTCGGGAGGAGAGGACTCCCCTTCAGGACACCCCCATCTTCCAGGAGCCATGACTCAAAAGAAAAGGGTGCTCGGACTTTTGTGATACACATTTGCTTTGTGTAAATAAATGTTTACAATTTTATATTAAAGATGGAATAAGCGTTAGAGCTCTGACTGTATATTTTTTACTTTTATAGATTTTAAAACTATGATCCTTTATATATGTGTTTCGGGGGAGCTATGATAAGTTTTATGGCAAACAGTTGGTATTAACTTTTTATTGTCAGCAAAAGTACACAAAAACCCTATTAATCCCCGTATTCTTCTACTTCCCTTAACTGGTATACACCAAAAAGAAATCTTGACTTTTCTGTTTTATCATTATAGAATAATAAAAGTATTTTGCTAGTATGGAAACTGCCTGTGTATTGCCTTCACAAGGTTGTGCCAGCCGGGAAGGGGGTGGGCTGTGACTGCTTGTTCGGTGGTTGGTTTTCTTTTGTGGCTTAGCTGTTTACATATGGAGGAGCGTTGGGGTGGGGTGAGGGTGTTTGGTTTACCTCTGAGTAACTTGCACTATTTGATGATAGACATGAAATTAGAACTCACGTCCCTTAGGGATACTTCAGGTCCCTCGCAGTTGAAATGTTTCACAGGCAGACCTTGGAGATACTGTAGGTCCTTCCAGACCACCACAGGAAAGTGAGTGTTTTAACAAAGCCAGTCGCATGAATTGTTTTGGTTTCTCAGTGCATATAAGTTATGTTTACATTATATTGTAGTCTATTGACTGTGCAGTAGCCATTGTAGGGTTTTTAATTGGCCTAATTTCAATATTGTGTCTCAGGGAAGTTTCACCCTCATCAGTAATCAAAGAAGCTCAAATTAGAACAAAGTGAGATGATTCTATTGGGGTAACAGATGGGTGACGCGGTCCTGGCTATAGTACAGCCGTCACGGGAACAAATTTTGCAAAAGGTCTCAAGCTCCTTAAAGTGTCCATGCCGTCTGTCCAACCTAGTAATTCCAATTCTGAGAAGCCATCCTTAAAAGTAATTCTGAATGCAGAAAAAGGTTGTAGCCCAGGGGCGGTACAGTAGCGCCGTCGGTAACTGGGGGAGCGGCCGATCAGAATAGCTGTCGGGATGGTCGAGTCACCCGCAGTGCTTCGTCCGCTGAGGCCCAGTGCAGTTACTTTCAATATTTAGGAAGGTTTTCAACATGGTAACTTGGGCTTCTGATGCTGCGAGCCAAGAGACAAGAAACGTGGCTACTAAAAACCTCAAGTTCCCTGCCCCCAGCTTGTTCTTAAGGTTGCCGGGCGACCCCCATCATCAAAGGGGGCATTGAACAACCAGGCCTCGGGAGTGGCAAAGGCCGGACTTCCCGACCCCTGAAGCTCTGCCACCATCACGGGTCACCAGCCAGGCTTTGGGGGCGATGAGGCTGCTTCCCTAAGGGGCAGTTGGCTCAGCACATGTTTACAGAGCACGTGCTGGGCCCAAGCGTTACACTTGGAGCGAGGATGGCGGCAGTCTGAGAGGGCCAGGCCCCTGCTCTCTGGAGCCCACAGTCCGTGTGACGCAGCGTCATGAGCAGGTCAACAAGTTGATCTCAGGGGTAAGTGTTGGGGAGAAACTGAAACGGTGATAAGATGGATATGGGCGAGGCTGGGGCCGCGAGGGGGCGGGGAGGCCAAAACGACGACGATGTGGAGGTCAGGGCAGGCCCCTTGGAGGGAGGGACATTTCAGAGGCTGAGTGCTGGAAAGGAGGCAGCCAGCGCTCGGGGGAGAATGGGAGAAGTTCCCCAAAAGAGAGGGGCACTGCCAATAGGAGGGGAGGAATGCTGAGAAAGCAAAATTAACAGATGCTGACGCACATGTTCAGTTTAAAACACCCAGGACACACCACTGCATATGGTGGGGGGTGGGCCCTCCAGGCTCACTGCAAGCTGCACCACTCTGGGCCTCTGGCAGCCCCGCCCAGGGAGGGGCTCAGGGCAAGACGGTCTCCTGTCAGTCCCTGGGGTTGGACCGCCCCTGCCGTCGTTAGCAGCATTAGCAATAAGGCAACCTGAAGTGTAGCCGGCTGAGAAGGGCCTGGAAGTGGCAATCTGGCTATAAAGCTGTCGAAAGGTGAAGGTGGTGGCTGCCTGTGAACTTCGTCCAGGCTGGTGGCTAAACTCAACTGGAAGTGGCAGGGCCTGGCTGGCACAGGGTGGTGGGCAAAGGCTAGGAAACAGCTGGTCTTCTGCTGGGATGAGTCTGCCTGACTGGTTCTTTTCACTTTGTCTTCCTGCTGGTAATGCCCCTGCTGCTTTGTGCATTGGCTGTGCTGACGTTTCTGATCATGTGCGCTCTGAATGGTTGCAATAAACTGGACTGTAGATGCTAGGCAGTGCGTGCAGACCATTTCATGAAGGTTGGAAGGAAAAACCTCAGACCCTCCCCCAACTTGGGTACACAGAGCATGTCCTGCTGGAAGCTGCGGACAGAAGCAGGAACAGCTGTGCCCAGGATGCTTACGGAGTTCATGCAGAAGGCTGCACTCGTAGCTGAAAAGCAGAACTTCTCAAGGTTACAGAAAGAGTGGAATTACTGAGTCACGAAGGCTCTAGCTGCGCTACATAGTTGCCGCCTTTGGACTCAGCCCTCCTGACACCAGGGCCATTCCTCGAAAATATTTTATTTTAAAATCAGGAAAAAAAGTCCTTATTCAAATAGTATTTGGTTTTTTACAAATGCAGTAAAAAAAAAAATACAAGTGGCCCACCAAGGCGAAAGTGCCTGGGGCTTACAAATGTGCCAAGGCTCTTTGCTATACTGCGGGGCAGAGCCCTGCCACATATAGTGGGCATCCAAGTCAATAGCGCAGATGTTACCGTCCCACCTACTATGTCATGTTACCCTCCAAGCTACAGGCACAAAGAGTCAAACTCTGCAGCTGCCTCTCATTCGTCCCGTTGAACCTGTCTTTTCCTGCCTGTTCTGTTGGCACCCTCTCCATCCATCCCACCCTTTAGCCACCCCATGACATTCTTAGATGACTAGAGCAAGAGAACGTGGCATGTCTGAGCCCGAGTTGGCCACTAGGGACAGTGAGAGCTCAGCTGCCATTCAGGGCCAAGGGGCTCCTTCCTGCAAACGCCAAGAATGTTGGCTGTGCCCACTGACAGCTGAGGCTTCCTGGGACCTGTCTTGGGGGTAAGGGAGCTGCCTTGCCTACAGCTGTGCCCCTTTCCAGGGCAGCCCGCATCTGGAGACTGGTCAGTGTGCAGTACAAAGGCCCAGATCCTCCCTCACTGTGGGACGTCGCTGAAGGCCCCTGGGATCATCTGAGGCCGTGCAACCACATCTCAGTCCTGCTTCCCTCCGCCCAGTCCTGAGAGTGCTCTCGGAGCCAGCTCTGCACTGACAGCCACCCTGCAAAGAGGGCCCATCACTGGCGAGTGTGGGGCATGGACAGCCGTTGGTTAAAGGATTTTCAGCCTGGGGACACCAGGATGGGATACCAGGATAGAACACGGGGAGGGGAACGCAACCTCCTAGGCTTCGGAGAAGTTTAAAGGAAGGAATCATTATAAGACCCATGGAACAAAAGACAAGTATCGGCAAGGATGTGGAAAAATGGACCCCTCATGCACTGTTGGTGGGAATGCAAAATGGTGCAGCCACCATGGAAAATAATATGGAGGTTCCTCGAAAAATTAACAGTAGAATTACCATATGACCCAGCAACCCCACCTCTAGGTATTTAATCAATCAGGACATATTAGCACTTCCGTGTTCACTGCAGCATTATTTACAATAGTCAAAATGTGGAAACACCCATTGATGAATGAACGGATAACAAAAAAGGGGTCTACACACACAATGGAATACCATTCAGCCTTAAAAATAGGAAATTCTGCAATATGCCCCAGCATGGATGGACCTTGAGGACATTATGCAGAGTGAAATAAGCCAGCCAAAAAAGACAAAGACTGTGCGATTCCACTTAGACGAGGTATTTATAATAGTCAATTCATAGAATCAAAGAGTGGAGTGGTGGTTGCCTGGGGCTGGGGAGGGGGTGGAATGGGGACGTGCTAATTAGCCGGCTTGAGGTCTCAGTGAAGAGATGGATCAGCCCTACAGGTTTGCTGCACAACCGGCAAGAGTATTGTACTGTGCACTCGGAAACTTTATTAAAGGGTAGATACATTAAGTCTTCTCACCAGAATAAAATTTTTAAAAACCTGTATTAGAGGGTTGTTCCTGGGGGGCTGTCAGTGATGCACTGGAGAAAGATAATGAAAAGCTGGACAACTGTGAAATCAGAGGGCCTCCTTGCCAACCTGTAAAGAGAGCGGACTAAGCTAAGGAGACCAGGCCAGGACTTCAGTGTGAAGGTTGAACTCTCATCCCACCACGTCTGCTATGTCAAGGTCACTGTCCTGGTTAGGAAGCAGAGAGACCCCAACACTTGGGATGGGGACATCTGATTGATGCCCTAGAAAGCCTTGAAAGCCAGGTGCCCCTGAAACATCTGGGCCTGCAGACGGGCCCGCCCCTTTCTCTTAAGGGTTGGTGCTTTCCTCCTGCTTGAAAATCACGCATAAGCCTCTGTCACCTCCCCTTGGGGTCTGCTCCGTACCTTCCCTCCTCACCACCCAACCAATAACAAGGATCATGTAATAACAAGCTGGCTGGGGAAGTGCACGGCCTGCCAAGAGAGGAAAGGGACATGCCGTAAGCACTGCAGGACCTTGCCAAGGTGGCCAGGCAGGAGCAGCAGTGTGCAGGGGAGGGGCTGGGCTGGGGGTGGGATGAACAGGAAATTGCTTCAGGGAGCCCTTAGCCGTAGGGGAGCACCTGCTGTAACACAGGACCTACTCTGGAAGCATTGAGAAAGCCGTGGCCGAGGCCCAGGGAAGCACAAATGTTGGAGCGCTGCGGCAGACAGAAGAGGAAGGGCCGAGCGCTCAGCGACACACTCCATCCACATCAGTGATGTGCCACAAAACCCAGCAGCCAAATAGGTTCTGCCAGAGGACCCAGAGGACATCCATTTACCAAAAAGAGGGTGCACTGAAAAGGGGTACCAGATCGTTGAGAAGCTGGGTGGCCATTCCTCCGAGACCCAGACTGACAGTAGCAGATGTTGTCACAGAACGGGTCTCTGTGACAGAAAGCACAGTAGCAGAAAGCAATGGGGTTGAGAAGATCCCAAAGCAACGGGGCCACGTGGCAGCGTGAACCTTTCAGAGGCAGGAGGGAGCCATAATTGTAATGTGGACCAGGTTGGAGAACTGACCCACAGAGAGCTAGGAAGCTCTTGCCGGGTCGTGGTGTAGCCGGGGTCAAGTAGCTGGGCAGCTGACCAGGCGCTGGCTTCTCTTATACATCCAAAAGGAGTCCACCATGGGTCCCTGGTTGGATGGCTGAGGGAAGCTGCCCCGGGGCAAAGCTACAGAACATTGCCCAGTTTTCAGACTTGAGGCGGTTGTCAGACTCAGAATCCCTTGGCCAGAGGTGAGAAGGGACCCCACGAGGAAAGCTTCATCAACATCACTGTGAGTGATGCAGGAACAACCCTCCCAGTGCTTCCCACAGGGACCTGCAGCCAGTTACTCAGAGAACCATATCCCAGAGAAGAGGAATTTCTAGGTTGCTTTGGGGCGCTGGATATGAGGCCTGAGTTGACATTGGTTCCTGGGGATGACAACGGTCCTCATGGCACCCTAGTCAAGTTAAGGGAATAAGAGCCACACACAATTAATGGAGTCCTGGCCCAGGCCCCACTCACAGTGGGACCGCTGGGTCCTGCCTGCTTTTTTCCTTGGCCCTGATGTTTAATCGGAATGGACACACTTGTCCACTGCATAGCCCTCCCATGGGCCAAGTGGAAGCCTCTGAACCTGCTCCTCCCCACCAGGAGTGTATGAAATGCAACACTGTGTCCCAAAGGGAAAGGCAGAGATTAATACTAATAGCACCCTAAAAGCCATACAGGAAGCGGGAGTGGTGGGATCCCTCCCATGTGCTCGTTGAACTCACCAGTCTGGTTCCTACAAAAGCTGATGGTCCCTGGAGATATCTGCAGACTACTGCAAACTCAACCAAGTCGAATCTAAATTGCAGTCTCAATGCGCATCAACCAGCTTCTGCCACCAGCCGCCCCCAGGGCTGGAAAAGGGCTTATGACGGACCAGCTATGGTGCCAGTGGTGGGCGCTCTTCATGGCCCCAGCAGCCAAGGCTGGCTCTGCTGGATGTCCACCCTGCCACTTGGTGGTACATTGGTCCCTCCCAGGCTGGAAGGGGCAACGACTCATCTTTTCTTCCCCGCCCCCCCACACCACCCTCCCCCACCAGCTTTTCATTTTGAAGTAATTTCAGACTTACACAAAAAGTTGTGATAGTAGGAAGACCTCAAAAACATTAGACTGAGTTGTGGCAGACATATCATATGATTCCCTTTATTTGAAATGTCCAGAAAACTGATCAGTGGTGGTTTGGGGATACTGGGGTGATGAAAATGTTCTAAAACCAGGTTTTGGTGATGCTTGCACAAATAGGTAAATTTTACTAAGAGGCATTGAATTCTACATTTAAAATGCATGAATTTTACGGTACATAAAATATATACCTCAATAAAGTTGCTTTTTAAAATAGCTGCCTCATGTGTTAACATTCTTTTTATGCGTATAACAACAGTACAATTAAACAGAGGAGATTAACACTGACACAAAGACTGTTAACTAATCAACAGATCTTACTCAAATTTCAGCAGTTGTCCCTTAATGCCCTTTTATTTGGTTGAAGATCCCATCCAGGTTGTCAAGCCCCCCCCCCAGTCTCTCCCAGTCTGTGACAGTGTCTCAGTCTGTCATTTATGTCCTTGGTACCAGCCATTCACACCTCCTGGAATGGACAGAGTCCAGGTGTGTCTGTGTGTCTGGCTGGTGAGACTAGATCAGCACTACTGTCCGAGGGGCCAATGTTTGGCATTACCTTGGACCAAGAGACCCTGTCCACAGCAGTGTCACGTGGGTACATGCAGCAGAGTCCACTGTGCTGGCCCCTCCAGACCCCCAGAAGCTGCCAACCTGAAGAGTGATGGAAAGGCTGTTCGAAAGTATAGCTCAGAGGCCAGCTTGGTGATACGACCTTGCGAGGACAGGGTGCCATCATCTGGGAAGGGGTATGAGCCCTAGATCAGTGACTGGGACATGAGGCTGTGTCTCCGATAGGTAGGGACCACGAGAGACAAGGAGAACACCCTTGCTGACCATCACCGGAGTCTCTGCGGGAGCTTATGATTCCCATCCTGCAGCTTCAGACTCTGTGGGTCCCAAGAGAAACCGCATCCTCCAGCAGACACAATAGGAGTCCTGTTAAGCTTTAAGGAATGGCTGCCACCTGGTCCCTTGAGCACCTCGTGCCAAGAGAGCAGAGGTAGGAGGCTGTGCTGGCTGAAGGAGGTGACCCTGACCATTAGGGGAGGAGGGACAATACAGTCAGCACCCAGCTGACCCCCAGGGCACCTCTTGGTACAATCTTGGTGGTGAATGGATCAGCGCAGCCAACCTACACTGGTAGCGCCTGGTGACCAGGGGCTCAGACCCATGGGGATATGACACGAGTCTAAATGTCCCTCCATGAAGCTGATATGAGGGCAGTCTGCACTGGGTAGTGGGAGGAAGGCGGTGAAGCCTGAGAGCAGCTGTGGTGACCGGGCTGTCGTGTGTCCCACTCACCGTCTTTGAAGAGTCTCAGGAAGAGACCAGAGTCCTAAGCTGCTGTGCGCACATAGGCTCACCTTGCGGTCTGAGGCCCGTGGGCCCGCATGTTGCCAGGTCCAGATTCTCTCCCGCTTCAGTGCCTGGTTGCTGTAGGTGCAGAGGCCAGACTTGCTGGCCTGGGTGGGCTGCAGAGGTTGCAGCCATGTCATAGCTCAGTCCCTACCCAGTCCTGCACCGCTCACCTGTCTTACAGGCAGTGCTGCCTGGCCAGCCCCCAAGATATTTCTGCACTCCTGTTTCTGAAGACCTCGCTCAATACAAATGGAAGGTTTTGCGTGTGTTTTTGTTGAAGAGATGATAAGTTTATCAGCATTTCAAAGGCTTTTGTGGCCCCAAACAAGTGAATTGAAAGCCCACCCTCTTTTAGCCTCTAAAAGAACCTTCTAGAAGAGAAAGGCTATTTCCCACCACTGTGGCCTCCTGACGTGTGTACAGAGCTTCTGGAAAATGAACATTTCCAGTGTTGTGGGTTTTTTCCTTCTAACTGATTTTAAGCTCTTTTAAAACTGCAAGGTAGAGAATTTTAGTGAATGTCTCCAAAAAGTCTTTTTGGCTATGATGTTTAAGTGAGGATCTATTTAATAAAGAATTATATAGTACCTGGTTTTTATATTTTTATATTTGAATCAAGAGAATGTATTAACTATTCAGAAATTCAGATTTTATAAAATTGTTATATTAAAAAAATACAACCTAAGTATTCACTGAAGTTTCACCTGTAATTGCAAAATGTTGGAATCACCCTAAATGCCCATAAAACAGGATCATTGGATCAACTAGGGTCCCTCCTACAATGGGGTTCTCTGCCATGGCTGTAGGAAGAAAAAGAGGGGAGGATCGCAGTGAAGTGGTGTGGTGAGCTGTCCGAGGGGTTTTGTTAAGCCAGGCTTAGCAAAGTGCAAAAGAGCATGTTCAGCTGCTACCTTCCATGTCAAAGAAGAAGTAAGAAAATTTACATGTCTGTTCATTTGTGCCCAAAGAAATATGGGAGATGAGCCAGAAACCGAACCAACGAGTTACTAGAGGCGTGGGTGGTGTGGGATGGAAGGACAGAGATGCTTCTCTGAGCAGACATTTGGACCAGGCAAATTTTTAAATTCTTTGAAAAAAAAAATAATATTTTACATTCTTTAAAAAAAAGTCCACAAGGATAAGAAACAAATGAACGGAACAATATTTCAACATTTGGACTATATGCCCTCGGATTGCACACAAAAGGAACACTACACAAATATTCAACTCAAGGGGATAGGTTTTTGAAGGCGAGGGGTAGCATTTCTGAGGCTGTTGTCTGTACAAATAAGCAAATAACACTGTGGATAAAGGGAGCCAGATTTTTCACTGTTTGAGAAAGTTGGAGTTATAAATAGGGAAAGGAGGAAGGATAGAAAGGATTCTGGTTTTAGATTTAGAACTGAAAATATCAGGGCAAGCTCATGGTTTTTAACATAGATAGAAATATATTTGAGTACATGTATATAGTTATGTCTCCCTCAATATATATTATATATAATAAAGCATATGTATTATATATACAATACATGAATATTATATATATATATATATATATATATATATATTTATTTATTTATTTATTTATTTATTTATTTTTTCCCCAAAGCCCATGACACCAAACCTAGATTTGGTACCTGATCTAATTGCAGTTTCAACCTCTCCCAGGAAAATAATCTTAATCAACAAGTCTGGAATTTTCTGGTCAAGACCTAGTAAAGTAACCTGTTACATGGGCCCCCAGAGAAAGGAGAGGCAGGTTGCATGATATGAACCCTTTTAATAAATATTATAAATGTATTTTCTCTTCTTTATGATTTTCTTAGCAAAATTTTCTTTTCTCAACTTACTTTGTTGTAAGAATACAATATATAATACTTATAACATTAAAAAATGTGTAAATCAACTGTTTATGTTATTGGTAAAGCTTCCTGCAAACAGGGTATTAGTAGTTAAATTTAGAGGGAGTCAACAGTTATACGTGGATTTTTGATTGTGGAGGGGGTCAGTGGCCCAAACTCCCGTGTATTTTTTCAGTGGATGTGTGACATGCAGCTGACTAGCGACCTCACTGACCCTCTGGAGGCATGTGTCTTACTTACCAAGGCCTCTGATGTGCTCAGCACGTCCTACTCATCAGGTCAGTTCACACGATGGGGGCTGTCCAGAGAGTCAAGTTTCCTCCAACCTATATATTACAGGGTGGGACAATTAAAGTAGTCCTGAGGCAACACTGTAACTTTGTAATTTTGTCCATTCCATGTGAATACGAATAGCTTTTAATTCTGTTTTCAGATAGAATGGAAAACAACACATTCAATGGCTGCACTTCTACTCAAGCTTGTGTTAATATGGTCAAATAAAATACCCCATCTGGCACAGCAGAAGGAGGAGCAAGAGGAGGAGGAGCAGGAGCAGGAGGAGCAGGAGGAGCAGGAGGAGCAGGAGCAGGAGGAGCAGGAAGAGGAGCAGGAGCAGGAGGAGCAGGAGGAGGAGCAGGAGCAGGAGGAGCAGGAGGAGGAGCAGGAGCAGTTGGAAGAGGAGGAGCAGGAGGAGGAGCAGGAGCAGGAGGAGCAGGAAGAGGAGCAGGAGCAGTTGGAAGAGGAGGAAGAGGAGGAGAAGCAGGAGGAGGAGGAAGATGATGTTGAACAAGTCACCAGAGCACCTCCCTGTGGAAGTTTTCTTTGTACTATGTACCTGTAGAAGTTAGAGGTTCAATGAAGACATTGTCGTAGTTAACCTCATGAGCTGTGGCATTCACTGTTCTCAACTTGTTGAGAGAGTACCTGGCACCTACTCAGTTCTGAGGGCATGCAGTGCTGAGCATGACAGACAGCCATAGCTCTCGGGACTGGTGAGGTAGTGGAAGTCCTTCAGCCTGGGCACAATCTTTGCCCACTTTGTGACCTTGGGCACAAACTTTGCACTTCTGAGCCTTAGCTATGCCTTCTGTAAAACAGGATCCCTGGGGTGCACCCAGCAGGAAGTGTAACATAACCATCAGCACAGCACCACTTAGCACAAGAACGGTGGTGGTGGTGGTGTCTCTAAGTCTCCTCTATAACCGACTCACATTCTGGATTTGTCTGGGCTTTTTTGTGTCCTCTGTGCCACCTACTTCCAGCAACAGGAAGTTCCACCCAGGAAACCTCAGGGGGGTGAGTGGGAGTTTTTGTTGCAGCACCTCCGGAGGCAACATAACATCTGCTTGTTCCACTAACAGAAAAGCTATGTTTGATGAGGGGTTCAGGTGCTAACAGCCTGCCCCCCGTCATAAATTTCCCTTTCAACCTGCCACTTATGGGTTTTGGGAGGTGGTAATCATGTAGACCTATGATGTCATCATAGGTTAATTCCTACTTCATGTGTTATCTAGAATTCATCCATGAAGATATAACTCCCCCCATCTACTATTTAGTTGCCAATATACAGATGAACAAGCAAAGCAGGATAAGTGCTGTATTACATGTGTGTACATTTTAAATATACTATATGTATATATGTATTATTTTAAATGTACTTGTGTATATGTATGTATGTATACATATGTATATTTTAAATATTCTTGTGCATATATGTATGTATATATTTTAAATATACTTGTGTGTGTATGTACGTATATATGCATATATTTTAAATATACTTTTGTGTACAAAGTTATGACAATTAAGTTCGTGCACTCATCCTAGAACAAGTGCTACATATCTTTTTTTTTTTTTAAGTGCTACATATCTTATTGCTGAATATCACTACGATCACCTTCGAAGTCCTCCCCTTGGGAAGCTATGCACCGATGCCAGCACCTAGTCTACCCTTCAAAGCAATTTTGGAACTCTTTTTCTGGAATGGCCATCAGAGCTGTTGTCAAAATGTCTTCATTTCAATATTTCCTTTATCTTCAGGTAAAAAAAAAGTCATTGGGGGCCAGATCAGGTGAGTAGGGAGGGTGTTTCAATACAATTATTTGTTTACTGGCTAAAAACTCCCTCACAGACAGTGCCGTGTGATCTGGTGCATTGTCGTGATGCAAGAGCCATGAACCGTTGGTGAAAATTTCAGGTCGTCTAACTTTTCATGCAGCCTTTTCAGCACTTCCAAATAGTAAACTTGGTTAACTGTTTGTCCAGTTGGTACAAATTCATAATGAATAATACCTCTGATATCAAAAAAGGTTAGCAACATCTTTGCAACAAGTTCGCGAACTTAATTGTCAGACCTCATATTTGTATGTCTGTATATATGCGGGTATATGTGTGTGTGTATATATATATATATTTTAAAGTAACATGTTGTGTTTTTTTTTTAAGATTTTATTGGGGAAGGGGAATAGGACTTTATTGGGGAATAGTGTGTACTTCCAGGATTTTTTTCCAAGTCAAGTTTTTGTCCTTTCAATCTTAGTTGTGGAGGGCGCAGCTCAGCTCCAGGTCCAGTTGCCGTTCCTAGTTGCAGGGGGCGCTGCCCACCATCCCTTGTGGGAGTTGAACTGGCAACCTTGTGGTTGAGAACCCATGTTCCAACCAACTGAGCCATCTGGGAGGCAGCTCAGCTTATGGTGCCATGTTCAATCTTAGTTGCAGGGGGCGGAGCCCACCATCCCTTGCGGGACTCGAGAAGTCGAACCGGCAACCTTGTGTTTGAGAGCCCACTGGCCCATGTGGGAATCGAACGGGCAGCATTCAGAGTTAGGAGCATGGAGCTCCAACCGCCTGAACCACCGGGCCGGCCCCTATATGTGTATATTTTAAATATACTTTTATGTATATGTATTTATATATATATATGTGTATACTGGGAGTGCCAAAAAAATGTATACAAGTGGACACTTTGGTCAATGTTGCTCAAACAGTAGTTCGCTGTGATCAAAAATATCTGGACACTGATGGTAACCACTTTGAGCACCTCTTGTAATGCGGAAGTCAAACGTGACTTGTATTCATCTTTTGTTATTGGTATATATTGACTATTACAATTTTCATACAGTTTTCCTTTCTTAAAATGTGTATACATTTTCTTGGCATCCTCTGTATTTTAAATATACTTGTGTATATATGTATGTGTGTATGTATATATGAGATATGAGTATAATTTAAATATATGTGTGTATATATATTTTAAATATACATTTGTGTATGTGTGTGTGTGTGTGTGTATATATGTATATACATACATATATATTTCAAATTTGCTGTGTTTGGCCATATTAAAAACCCTTTCTTTCTGGCTGAGGGAAGACTTCCCCTCCTGGGGCTAACCAACTTAGAGATAGGAGGTTCCGCTGGGAGCAGCTCTTTGATATGCAAACTAACCAATTCAGAGCCAGATCTCCTCCAACTGATTCAATCATCTGATTTAATTATCCCAGGGCCAGGTGCCAGGAAACTAGAGACCACCCTCATAGTTAGAGCCCATAGAAATTATTCCAACTACCCAATCCTAAACTGTTGACCCCTGTGTGCATTGCATTTCCTGTGAAAACTCCAATAGAAGCTCTGACCTAGACTTTCCCTCTTAGTCCTGTCTTCTGCCTCCTGACCACCCTGCTGCTTTTGCTAGTGACCATGTGTCTCCAGAACCTGTAAGAATAATGAACTTTGTTCCCTTGAGCCTCTCCTGTGTCTCCTCTTGAGGCTGAACATGACTGACCATCTCATAAAAGAATACAAAACAAATGCTTATTTCTTTATCTTTATTTGTCAATTCTTAGAGAAATGAGTTAGTCCTTTAACAACCTCCAAAGGTGTCCAGTGAGGTTTTTAAGTATCATTACAAAATCATGAATGTTTAAATATTCATGTATTTGATATGTCTTAATAAATCACAGCCATTATTCTTTATTGATGCACAAATTGTCCCTTCTATTTTCTGCTGTTGTTACAACACTGATGAGATGACAAAGCATAGGCTTTAAGCCCAGGGCAAATAAGACTATCTAGCCAGAATTGAATTACACTGTTTTATTTTCTGTTTATGACAAATAATATCGACTATTTTAATGGTGGTGACATAAAGTTTATTTTTAAAATTTAAAGAAAGATATTAATAATCCTCAACACTTATTAACAAACCAAATCCAGCAACATATGAAAAGGATTATACACCATGACCAAGTGGGAATTGTACCAGGAATGTAAGGTTGATTTACAATTCAAAAATCAATTGATGTAATACACTATCTTAATAGAAAACAAGCGAAAGAAATACATGATTATCTCAATAGATGTATAAAAAGCATTTAAGAAAATCCTACACCCGTTTATGATAAAAACAGTTAATGAACTAGGATGAGAAGCAACTTCCTCAACCTGATATGATATCTACGAAACCCACAGCTAACATCATGCTTAATAGTGAAACCCTGAATGCTTTGCCCCTAACATCAAGAACAAGATAAGGGCATTTGCCGTTTCAGAAGGTTCTAGCTAGGGCAATTGGGCAAGAAAATGTAACGATGCAAAATGAAGAACTAAAACTATATTTGCAGATGCTATACTCTTGTGTATAGAAAATACTAAGAAATCCATTTAAAAAACGAATGGAACAAGTTCAATTAGTTTAAAGGATACAAGATCAACTCACAATAATTTGTATTTCTATGTACATCTGAGAATGAAATTAAGAAAACCTTTCTATTTACAATAGTACCAAAAAGAATAAGACATTTAGGAATAAATGTAACAAAAGAAACACAAAACATACTCTGAAAACTACAAAATATTGTTATGACAGAAATTTAAAGACGACCTAATAAGTTGAAAGAAATCTCAGGTGCTCAGATCAGAATATTTAATATTGCTGAGATGGCAACATCCCCAAATTAATATACAAATTTAACATAATCCCTACCAAAATCTTAGCCGGTTCTTTGTAGAAACTGATAAGATAATCCTAAAGTTCATATGGAAATTCAAGAAATCCAGACTAGTCCGAACAATCCTGAACATGAAGAACAGACTTGGAGGATCCACAATGCCTGGTTTCAAAACTTCCTAAAAAGCTACACTCGAAACTCAAATGAAAGAAATCTAAGAAGTAAATAACTGGAGAGACATTGCATGTCCATAGATAGAAAGACAATATCGTCAAGATGTCAGTTCTTCTCAACTTGATCTATAGGTTCAATGTAATTCCAGTAAAAAAAAAAAATCTCTGCAAATTATTTTGTGCACATAAACAAACTAATTCTAAAGCTTATAATGAGGAGGCAAAAGATCCAGAACAGCCAATTCAATCTTGAAGAAGAACAAAGTTGGCAAACTGATGCTACCTGACTTCAAGACTTACCATAAAGCTACAGTAAGCAAGACAGTGTTGTATTGGCTCCAAAAAAAGACTCTTTGTTTATCAATGGAGCAGCATAGAAAACCCCAAAATAGACCCACATAAACATAGTCAACTGATTTTTGACAAAAGACCAAAAGCAATGCAATGGAGAAAAGACAGTCTTTTTCAACAAATAGTGCTGGAATAACTGGACATCCACATGCAAAAAAATGAATCTAGATAGAGACTTTGTTTACACTCTTCACAAAAATTAAATCAAAGTGAATCATAGATATAAATGTGAAATGCAAAACTGTAAAACTAGAAGTTACTTTGGTTATAGTGATGACTTTAAATGCAACACCAAAGGCACAATGCGTGAAAGAAATACTTGATAAGCTGAACTTTATTAAAATTTAAAAAATGTCTGCTCTGTGAAAGACACTGTCAAGAGAATAAGAAGAAAAGCCACAGACTGGGAAAAATATTTGCAAAACATATATTTGATAAAGGACTGTTATCCAAAATATACAATGAACTCTTAAGATTAAACAAGAAAGTGAACAACCTGATTTCAAAATGGACAATAAACACGAACACACATCTCACCAAAGAAGATATATAAATGTAAGTAATCATATGAAGAGATGCTTTACATCCTATGTCAGCAGGGAATTGCAAATGAAAAACACTGAGATAGCACTATGCATCTACTGGAATGGCTGAAATCCAGAACCCTGACACCACCAAATGCCAGAGAGAATGGGGAGCAACAGGAACTCTCACCCATTGCTGGTGGGAACGCAAAATGGTGCAGCCACTTTGGAAAACAGTTTGGCTGTTTCTTATAAAACTAAACATAGTCTCACCATAGGCTCCAGCAGTTGTGCTCCTTGGTATTTACCCAAGGGAACTGAAAACTTAATGTCTACACAAAAACCTGCACACGGATTTTATTCCTAATTGCCAAAACCTGGAAGCAGCCAAGATGCCCTTCAGTAGGTGATGGCTAAAGAAACTGTGGCACATCCAGACAATGGGATAGTATTCAGTGCTGAAAACAAATGACCTATGAAGTCACGAAAAGACACAGAGGAAACTTAAATGCATAGTACTAAGTGAAAGAAGCCAAGTTGAAAAAGCTGCATACTGTATGATTCCAATTATGACATTCCAGAAAAGGCAAAACTATGGACACAGTTCAGTGGTTTCCGAGGGAAGAGGGGAGGGAGGGCAGCCAGGCTAGCTGGGCAGCTGTTCATTTGCTCATTCATAGGTACCCAAGCACCTACTACATGTGGGGCCTGGGGACCAGGCAGAGGGCAGTTATCTCCTCCAAGGGACTCCTGGAAGTGTGGGGACATAGAAGCCCAAAAAGGAAAATGGAGAGGGACAAGGGCTGTAGGGAAGGGTACTGATATGTCTTGGGAGTGCATGGGGGTCCAGGTGCCCAAAGGGCAGGGGACAAGATGGGTAAAGTCAGGAGCAAGATGTGCCTTCATCACGGGAGTTATTTCCTTGTGTAGAAAGCTTAGGGTTGTGATAAGACGCGTCCCTTCTGATGTAAGGCACTGAGAAAGAAGGCCATACAACACTTCTGTGGCATTCTTGATGAAAACGAATAACCTCATCTACTCATGGGAGAACATCAGACGATCCAAATTGAGGGCCGTCTACAGAAGAACTCACTGGTGTTCTTCACAGCGTCAAGATCATGGAAGACAAAGACAGACCGAGGACCCGTCCAATCTTCCTGGGTTGGAGGAGACGCAGGACGTATGATCCTGGACTGGTTCCTGGACCAGAAAAAGGACATCCTGGGACAATTGCTGAAATTTGGATAAGGTCTATCGGTTAGTTAATAGTCTTGGATCACTGTTACTCTCCTGGTTTTAATCATGTATGCTGTTATATAACATGCTAACGGTTGGAGAAGCTATCTATACAAGCAGCCTTTGTAAAACTCTTTTTAAAACAGCTTTGTTGAGGTATAGTTTACATACCGTAAAATTTGCCCATTTTAAGTGTATAACTCAATGATTTTCAGTCAATTTACCGAGTCGTGCAAACATCACCACAGAGCAGGTCCAACGTTTTCATCACCGCAATAAGATCCCTCACTCAGCCCCAGGCCACCGCTGATCTGTTTTCTGTCTCTATTGTTTTGCCTTTTCTGGACATTTCATATAAAAGGAATCATATGATATGTGGTCTTTTGTGTCTGGCACACTTAGCATAATGTTTTTGAGGTCTTTATACTATTTTAGTGGGACAATTGGTGAAACTTAAATAAGATCTGTAAAATGGTTAATAGTATTGTATCTTAATTTACATAATGGAATTGTGGTTATATAAGACTTTAATATTAGAGGAAGCTGGGTGAAGGGTATATGGGAACTGTACTATTTTTGCAACTTTTTGTAATTCAAATAATTTCAAAATAAATCTTTTTTTTTTTTAAGCTTAGGGTCTGAGTTGTGCACTGCTCATGATGGCCTATCATGCTGAAGTTGTAATTTCTCTTTGGTGAGTTCTGCTTCCAGAAGGTTCCTCAGGGTCATATAGGGGCTATAGTACCAGGGCATGGGTCCTGAGTCACAGAGGCACGTCCTGCAGGGGCTCAGGGAGGGGCTTTTGCACTTCCTTCTGGATGCTGGCATCTGCAGGGCTGCCCAGGGGGGTGGGGGCATGGCCGGTGCCTGGAGAGCCTCAGGCTGGACCTCTGTGAGCCTAAGCAGGCCCAGCTCAGGAAGGAACCCCAGAGGCTTGGCAGGCTCAGAGGGAGGGGCTTGTAGACCCAGGGGTTAGAGGAAGACTCCAGGGCCGGAGACCCCAGTCCCTGCCTGGACATATGCCCAGGGACTTCCTCAGAAGCTGCTGGTGGTAGGCTTCAGCTTCCTGTTGCCAGGGCAGGGGGTGAGCTCGGAAGGGTGGATGTCTGGGCTTCAGAGGAAACGAGAGCTTGGCAGAGCGGAGGGCCTGAACACGTGCAGGGACTCAGGGACACACACACACGGGCCATGGATGAGTTCTGATACACTCGAGAGCACTGGAGTGTTGAGAGAGACACATGGGTGTAACACACTGCATGTACGCACAACCAGTGCACAGGCTTCCTGCCAGCATATGTCCCACCCTTCAGGTGACCCAGAGCAAGGGCTGTGGTCAGGGCAGGTTTCAGGGAAGAAGAGGGCTGACACATCGGGTGTCTGCTCCCTCATGCTCCCGTCTGTTTCTGAAGATCTCTCTCTCAGTCGTTCTCTGTCACTGAACTCCTACTACTGCTGCCATCAGACCTGGTCCAAAGAAGGGCACAGATTGGAGACCCAGCTCTGCCCTTGAGGAACTTGCAGAGCCCTCAGTTGTGGAGCAGCTGGTTTGAGGCAGGGGGAGGGGACGGTGAGGATGGCTAAAGGGCATCCATTGAGCATTGCCCAGGTGATGAGGGTGAAAGTGGTTCTTGGGGAATCCAGCAGACAACACAGCCCTCAGGCTGGAACCTGGGTTTGGGGCAGCAAGGAAGGAGGTCAGGTGGGTGGCGAGGGTATGGAGGATGAGGGGTGCCAGGCCACCATAGTGGCCCAGGACCTGCTCCAGCAGTAGGTGCTCGGAGACCCAGCTGCTCTGTTCTCGCGCCTCCATGGCATGGCCTGTGTTTGTTTGTGGCCTTGTCTAGACTCCGCCACCACTGACCAAAACCCACCTCAAACCAGTGTGAGTCAAAAGGAGAAGTGGCCATCTTACAACACGGAGAAGCTGAACAGCCAGGAGAGCGTTCCACGCAAGGTGGCCCCAGGGTTTCAGGACATGAGTGACCTCTCTCCTGTCACAGTGGCCCTGCATAGGCTCCATCCTTCTCAGGGCAGTGTATGGCCACCAGCGGCCCTCAGCAATATACCTCCTTACTCTGAACACTCTTTCCCAAAGCTCTAAGGAAGTTTCCAGAACTGCATCTCACCATCTTGAGTCAGCTTTGACTCCACAGTGTTTTGGCTCATATGTCCTTCCCACAGGCTTGGGAGGGGTGGAGACAGCTTTCCCCAAACCACAGGACCTGACTGGATGGAAAAATGCTGGGCAAGCAGAAGCGGCAGGTGACTGTTCCAGGGTCAGAGACCCCAGAAACGATAGGTTCAGCTGTCCTGAGTGGGCTGACCCACTCTGCCAGGCCAGGCAGCCTTCGGAATGATCCAGGTGCATGGAGCCCAGGCAGCGGTGGGGCCGGCAGGCATCAGGCTTCCTGGGACAAAGAAAACACTTGGTTGTGCCAGGTGGGCTGGGTGCTTGGGTGGCCCTACAGTCAGAGTTGCATATTATAAAACAGCCATTTGGGAGGCGGGGAAACAGATAAGTGGGTGTGTATAAGTGGGTGGCAGGTCAGGAACCTGTGACCTGCTCCCAGGTGAGATATGACTGGGGCAGGCTGGGGCTTGGAAGGTGGCACTGGGGATTGGCTTTGCGAATGAGTAGGATTTGGTGATAGATGGGCAGTGGTGGCAGTGGGCACTAGGGTAGGAGCCTCTAGTTTCCTGAAACCAGACCCGGGACAAGGGGAGGTCTGGAAGGCATACTGGGACCCACTGAGGATGCAGGGTCTGGGACACTGGAACAACGTGATGGTTGGACCTATCCGAGGCTGGAGCACGCGGGGGTAGGCAGCTTGGATTCTCTCAGCACAGGGCTAGGCACAGAAGGACCTAGAAGGACTGGGAGGAAGTGGCCAGGCTATCCCAGCCAGCTGCTCTCTCCTGCCCAGACTCCATCTGGCCCTGGTTTCCGCCCCTGCTCAGTCTGACCAGGCTCTCTGGCGGTGGTCATATCCCTCCCCTAGCTCCTCCCCCTCCCCCCCCACACACACTGCAAAGGGGCGAAGGGGCGGGGAGAGCCAGCCACTCTTCCTCTCCTGGGCCAGCCCTCTCTGAGCGGCAGCCAGGCCTGCGCTGATAAGAGCTCTGCAGCTAGCCCTCTCACACACCAGCCAGCCTGACAGAGCCACCGGCACCATGAAGGACGAGATGGCTCTTCTGGCCACCGTCACCCTCCTGGGAGTCCTGTTGCAAGGTAGGCTGGCTACTATTTAGGAGGTGGGTGGGCCTCAGACCCCTGCACTCTGTCTTCTGCCCTCCAAGCCCTGGGGAGGTACTGGAGGGCCCAGGCCCAGGTGAGGGGCAGAGGTGGGGCCTCTCGCTCAAACTGGTGCTCAAATTCTTCTGACCCCACTGACCCTACCATTGGAGGCTTTCCCCAGATGGGGAGCGGGTAAGCCCCAGAGGAATGTCTGCAGGGCAAACTTTGAATGCTGGAGAGGGACCAAGGCTGATAGGGACTGCGGAATAGAAAAAAGCCTGAGGGATGACTGAGGTAGGCATGTCAGGTACCTGGCTTGGGATTGGGGTGGTGGCCCCAGAGGAGGGTAGGGGCTTCAGGAAGTAGGTAGGCATCCAGCTGTGTTGGGCTGTGCGACCTGGGGGTGTGTGCTAGGATGAATGGGTAGTCTGGTACTGGGTACAGAAGTGGGACAGCCATGGGCCTGGTGCAGACCTGCTCCAGCCAGTCCCTGCTCTCTCCAACTGTCCCCTCTCTGGGAGTCCCCTCTCTGGAATCCCCTGACCCTGTCTCCAAAGGCACCCTCATCATGCTGGAGCCATGTGGAGCTGGACATGGTTGGAACTTGCTCCCTTGGTGCCCCAAAGGTGCCTGCTTGGAGCCCTTCTCGGACTGGCCCTAGAGGACACATTCCCAGGCCAGATAGCCCCACTGCTTGGGACACCACTGCTCCACAGCATACACGGGCTAGGACAAGGTACAGCTTGGGCAAGGGCCTGGAGGGCCGAGCAGACTTCATCTCTAGCCACACCAGCAAGCTTGGCCCTCAGCCCCTGCTCATGTACCCACAGATCCTACACTGCGCTGGCATGGCCATCCTTAGCATTCATAGTGCACGTGGGATGTGATATGTTCACAGATGGCCTAGCACCGAGGGTTTCAGGGCCACAGGACTTGTGGGAAGATAGTTGGAGGCACCCAGCATGGGGCTGTGTGTGTGGTGAAGGCCTGGCCTGGGGTTAAGAGAAGGGCCCCTGTGCACTCACATCCCCTAGGGCAAACCCACTCTGGCACCCACCCACGCTGGAATGAAGGGTGGTATATCTGTCAGATTTAGGCCAGGGTCCAGAGTGTCTCAACATAGAAACTGAGACAGGAGGTCATGCCACAGTTTGGAGGCACAGGGACACAGGCTTGAGTGACTCTGGCTTGAGGCAGGGTCAGGAGTCCTTGTAGGTGGGGGACCATGGGCTGCTAGCCACAGGGTGTGTGCTGCCCTGCAACTGGGAGAATGCAGCCGGTTCTGTCTGGTGGCACTCCCTGTCTAAGGACCCCAAAGCCAAGGTCCATATCTAGAGACAGGGAGCTGGGTATTTGCCTACATTTTGCAAGTCAAATGATTCAGAAGGAAAGTCTGAGTGACCCGGCCATGGCAGGTGTCCCTGTGACTGGTCTCCTCCTCCTCCTCCACTCACAGGGCACCCCAGGTCCGCACCCTGCCTTGCCCATTGAACGTCATGGACAGAGGGCGAGCCCAGAGACGAGCGTTGCGGGGAGGTCCCCTCGGGAGGGCTTTCAAGGGGGGTCGTGAAGAACTAAGCATGGAGATGGGAGGAGAAAAGAAGGTGAGGACCAGATGAGAGGCGGGGCCCGCGGGAAGCGGCTGGAGTCCGGCGGCCAGACCTGACTCCCGTCCCCTTCGTCCTCAGCCTACTTCTCCCTGAAGGTGATCTCAGCGCGCAGGACCTTCCGCGTGTCGCCGCCGCTCACCACCGGCCCGCCTGAGTTCGAGCGCGTCTACCGAGCCCAGTGAGGCGTGGCGGGAGGTCGCTGGGCGGGGACCGAGAGAGCCCGGGGCGGGCAGGGTCCGACGTCCCCGGCCCGCGCCCTCACGCCGCCCCGCCCCTACCGCAGAGTGAACTGCAGCGAGTACTTCCCGCTGTTCCTCGCCACGCTCTGGGTGGCCGGCATCTTCTTCCACGAAGGTCTGGACGCGGGGCAGGGACGCACGCACTGGAACCCCAGGGGTCCCTGAGCCAGTGCTCTCACCTGACTCCGCTCGTCCCTCCCCCAGGTGCGGCGGCCCTGTGCGGCCTGCTCTACCTGTTCGCGCGCCTCCGCTACTTTCAGGGCTACTCGTGCTCGGCGCAGCAGAGGTGAGAACTGGGGCGGGGAAAGAGGCTGGTGGGCGGGGTCTTGACTGCAGCGGCCGGGAGCCGAAGGCTGGCAGAACCGGGCAACCGGTGGGAGGCGGGGCCCTTGAGGGGGCGGGGCCCTGGTGGAGGTCCTGACCGGGCTGGTGGGAGGGGCGGGGGCCGCGAGCCGGGGACAGGGCTGCCGCCCGGCTTCTCCACTCCTGAGCACCGTCCACAGGCTGGCCCCGCTGTACGCGAGCGCGCGCGTACTCTGGCTGCTGGTGGCTCTGGCGGCACTTGGTCTGCTTGCCCATTTTCTCCCGGCCGCGCTGCGCGCTGCGCTTCTGGGACGGCTCAGGGCACTGCTGCCTAGGGCCTGAGACCGAGGAACCGGGTCGGCGGAGCTGGAGAAGAGCCGGAGACTCCTGGAGGATGCAGGAGGGTGCTCGCCCACCGTCCCAGTCTCTAATAAAAATGCCTGTGACCCAACGCCAAATGCGCTCTTTGGGTTGGATGGGGTTGAGCTGCACGGGCTGTGGAGCCTGGAAGGGACTCAGCCCCCGGCCACAGCAGTGGGGTGGAGTTCCCGGGGGTGGTAGGGGCCGGGCCGTGGAAGGAAAGGAGCCTCCCACCGCACAGGGGCTCGATTTTTTTCCTCTTTCGCCCTGCTCTCAGCGCCTGGAGCAACACGGCTGGCCCGCGGGCGCCCTATCCCTCCCAGGTTCACCCTCCCCCCACCCCACGGCTCCTCCCTGCTGCCCGCACTCTCCTTGCCTGCCCCCTCCTCTGAAGCCTGACCTTCAGCCACTCTATTACATGTCCCCTGGCCTTCATAACCCTACACCAGGGACCCGTTCTTGTCAGCACTCGTTCTCCAGCATCTAGAACAGTGTAGATGTTCAGGGCACCCTGCCGTGGAGCCTTGGGGACGACGAACACGGTCAGTGTCGTCGTGATAGGCGCTCTCAAGAAAACGTCCGGGTGCTTTGGGGTGCCAGACCCCGGGAGGGCCTGCCGTCTGGGCAGAATATCCCTCAACAGGTGACTTAGCCGAGCTGGCAGAGTAACTTTGCAAGCAGCGCAACAGTGTGGGCAAAGGCCCCGAGGTGGGCAGGAGACCCTAAAACGTGTCAGAGCGGGGGATGAACGGGGCTTTGGGGACCGTAGAGGGCAGGGTTGAGACCCTCGAAGGAGGGGGAATGAGGAGGTGGGTGGGAATGGCTTCGGTTTGGGAGACTCTGCCGCTAGTAGTTCCGGGTGATGAGAGCTAGGGGGTGCGCTTGGTTGGGGTGGACCTCGTGGAGCTGGATGGCTTTGGAAGCTCACACCCGGATTCCAAGCCGGCTCCAACCACGAATATGCAGACCCTTCGAGGTGGCCCAGGCCTAGACTGGAGGGTCCTGGGAAAATGGGCATGAGGTAGTGCGGAGCTGTGTGTGGGGAGAGTCTGGCTCTGTGGCTTTGCCTGGAGGTGGCAGCTGCGTTCGGGGTGGCATCACCTGGCGCCTGGCCTTCCCCCACCAGCCGGAGCTCAGAGCACAGTGTGAGGCACACATTTCGTTAACCCTTTATTACAAGTCACGCTCTTATAGAAGTATATGTGGACTTAGGTGAAAAAATCAAATGTATCCAAGAATAAAAAACACAGCACATAAAGTAGTATATGCATTCCAGTGTTCGCGCCGGAGACAGTGGGCGCCCAGGAAAAAGCTCTTCTAAAACGGCCTGGCTTAAGCCTGCCGGCTGCGAACGGTTCCGGGTGGCACAGGCCAGCCTCAGGCACAGTGTGGGGACCGCCGCCTCCTCCTTCGGCCCGGCGGGCGGGCAGCACCAGCTCCTGGGGCCTCCGGGCCAGCGGCGACCCCAGGCCACTGAGCAGTGCCAGGGACAACGCTTCAGGTTGGGTCGGTTGCACCTGGCCCTCCCAGGGCTGTAGTGAAGACATCCCAGGCCTCCTGGGCTTCAGGGCCAGTCCTCAGAAGCCCTCCCTTAGTCGGCCTTTTTCAGGAAGATCTGGAAGAGTTGGCTCAGGGTCAGCAGGGCCTATAGAGCTGGCCCCATCTAGCTACTGGGAATAGCTGCTGTTCCCTGCGCCCTGCCCTGTCCTGCCTCACCTCGCTCAGAATGACCCACACCGGCGAGTCTGTCTGGATGGAGAGGCGCAGTGCTTCCAGGGGGCCAAAGGCAGGGTCCACCTCGCCCTCTGCCACACCCTTGTAGAAGGAGCCTGGGGGAGGGCATCGCTGAGAGCTTGCCCCAAGTCCCCTGCTCAGTCCAGCCTCTCCCCGCCTGACCCTACTCACCTATCTGGAGGTAGCCGTCAGGGCTCCGTGGGTACCGGAGGGTGGCTGAGCGGCCCTCCTGCAGGGCCTCCTTGTCTGACTGAGGGTTCTGGGGGCAAAATCAAGGGGCTGAATTAAGCGAGGGGCTGTGGGAAGGGCCAGTCTCCGTGTACACCCACAGCCTGCCGCACTCACATCAAAGGGCAGCACCTCCACAGAAGTGTTGAAGAGCTTGTCCTCTGGATGCTCAATGTTCCCGCTGCGGAAGAAGAAACTGCGGCCAGGCAAGCCCGTGAGTGCTGCAGGGTGGGACACTACCCGAGCATGGCCCAGCAGCCAAAGTGCTGGGCCTCGGCCCCAGGTGCCCCAGCGGCCCCAGGGGCAGCTGTTGGGCTGTGCCAGGTAACCAGGGCCTTCTCATAGGGACAATGGGGATAGGCAATGTCACTGCATTCCTCTGGGCACTGCCTGACATAGTCTTTATAAGGTAGCTACTGTTATGAGCCCCACTCTTCAGATGAGGAAACTAAGACATGGTAAGGTTGACTAATTTGATGGGGGTCACAAAAATTTGTGGCAAGACCTGTACCCTGGTAGCCATCCCACCCCTCCCCAAGGTGTACATGTGTGTGCTGGCACTGACCGCTCAAGACGCAGTGGCTGGAAGAAGCGGAAGCGGATGAAGTCCCCTGCAGCAGGCGTGAAGGCCCAGAAGAAATCCTCGCGCAGGTAGGCCTTCTCCAGGGTGAAGTGCTGGTATGTCTTGAGGCTTGTGCTCACTTCGGCTGGCGGGTTCACATGCTCCTTCCGCAGCGCCTGCTTCCCAAAGTCCTTGTCCTGCAGCCCAGAAGGACAGCGGTGCTGGAGCACTCCTAGAGTGGACTTGCCCTGCCACTGCCTCACCCCCACCACCCCCACCCCTCGTCCCAGCCGGGGCTCTGCCTGGACTCAGCCAGGTTCACATGGGGCACAGCCCACCTTCAGCTTCTGAATCTTGCCCGCCAGGGAGGAGTGAGTGCCCACGTGCTGGAAGAGGGACGGCTTGAAGCGGATCCGAAGGTTGGCCTTCTGCCGGTCACAGTGCTTCTGCAGAGTGGAGGGGGCAGCACCCCGGGGCTCAGTGCAACCCTGCATCTGAGGACAGGGCCTCCCACAGCCAGATGGCCGTGCACACAGGCATGCTGGCGGTGGCGTGCACCACCACCCTACCCGCCTCTGGGCAGCCCCTGCTCACCGCGTCCTTCTCAGGGTTGCAGACCTTCACCCACAGAATATGGTCCAGAAGCCAGTCGATAGGCTTGTCCCGGTAGAACATGAGGATGAACTCCACAATCAGGCTCAGGTCCAGCGACTTGAACATTTTCCCTGGAGGAGGAGTGAGGGGAAAGTGGTGCTGAGTGCGCACCTTTGCTCTGCCCTACTTCCTCTTACTCCCTGTGGGAGCCACTGGGGAGGCCCACAGCAAACCCTGTGGCAGGCTGCAGGCAGGTGCAGTCACTAGGGGGCAGAAGTGATGGTCGCAGAGGGTGGATGGGAACAGCTCAGGTGGGACTGCAGTGGCCACTCCAGGAAAGGCTCCCAGCATGCTGCTGAGGGGTGGGGGCTGATGACTGTGGGGCTGAGGGGCTGTGTTCAGAACCGTGGGGTGGGGTAGTGGCACACCAATGAAACCCAGCTGGGAGAACTCCAGGATCATCCAGTCCTCTGAGGGCTGCTGCAGTGCGAAGTTCTTCATGGTGCTCAGGTAGTTGGGCTTGGCCACTATGTCGTCCTCCAGCTGCACAGTGGGGGGCAGGAGGGGGCCAGGACTCAGGATGGGCACCCCCAGGCCCAGCCGGGGTGGGGGCGGGGCAGAGCAGGGTGTCAGTGCTGACCTGCACATAGTAGATGCCTTTGGACTGCGCGTACATCATGAGGAAGCAGTAATCGAGGTTCTGTTTGGTCCTCCACCTGTGGGCCAGGGGCAGGGCCTCAGGAGCTCAGACCCATCCGCCTCCAGTGTGGCTGCCACAGGTGTACTGGAGACAGAACCCTCCCCCCATGCAGGGGTCCTCCGATGGAGACATGGAGGCACTGCAGCCAACAGACGGCTCTCTGCACAGGCGGGAAGGTTGCTGGGGGTACGGGAAGGGGGCAGTACTAGTACCTGACTCTCTCCTTGGGGTCCCCAAAAGATTCTCGGAGGCGGGAAAAGTCAGGGTAGAAGTGGGGGGAAGGGGAGATGACTTCCAGGAGGCCGGAATGGATCTCTGTGGGGAACCTGGGGGACAGGAAGGCCCAGTGGGTATGCTGCCTCCAGGGCCTGGAGCAGCAGGCAGAACTGAGCCAGGCAGACACCGTCCCTTTCTTAAGGCCCATCAGACACATCCCCCATACCACATGCAGCCTACCGAGTCAGTGGGGCTCAGGAGGGGTTGGGCCACCTCTACACACCCCTGGTCTTTCAGCCAATAGGGGAAGCACCCTCTCCCAGACAGGGCACTATCTTGTGGGGGAGGCAGGCACCTGCCTGCCCCACCCCCTGCAAAGGGTCCTCCCTCCACCAGCTGTGTCCGGCTGCCAGTACTCACAAGGCCTTGATGTTCTCCGTCACCACCGAGGTGTACTGTGGGTCAGTCTGTGGGGAGACCAAGTGCCCTCCCTAAGCCGGCTGCCACCCCAAATGGCCTGGAAGAAGGGGCTAAGGCTTCAGATAACCCCACACATGGAGGGAATGAGCCATCCATCCTGAGGACCACAGGTGCCTCAGTAAAAGCGCTTCGGGGCTCTTGGGCCATGGAGTAGGGTACACTAGGTAACTGGCATCTCCATGAAGGAGTGCCAAAATGTTTCTTTCCTTTTAACTTTTTATGTTGATAAATTTGTGAATGACAGTGAACTTCTGATAGCTTTTCCCTCTGGAATGTTGCTTTTCATTTCTCCTTCTTGTTATTTGGTGCCAAATGTCCTCCTCTGAATGTGCCCCGCGCCCCGGATCCCGCGCCCTAGCTCACTCGCCTCCGCGATCAGCACCACGATGACCGAGTCCTCCTTCTCCTGCGGGCTCAGCTCCGAGATGAGCGAGTGCAGCGTGTCGGTCAGGTAGGAGTGCACCTCGCGCCGCACGCTGGGGATACCCATCACCACCGACACTGCAGGGGGTGGGGGTGGGAGGTCGATCGGGCACCATAGCGGGACCGCCCCCGCCCCGCCCCTTCCAGCCCGCCCCTACCTCCAGTGCGGCCCTGGCCCACGCGCACGGCCGGCTGCAGGCTGCTTTCCTTGGCCAGCAGGTGCGGCAGGTGGTGGAAGACGGTGGGCAGGTGCAGCACGTGCTTGTGTGAGACGTTCCACGGCTTTAGTCGTGGGTCCTCTGGGTGGGTCGGGAAAGGGCAAGTCAGATGGCGCGGCCTGCCACCAGCCCCGCCTGCCCTGCAGCCCCACTCCGTTGCTCACCCGTTAGGCGGCCCCAAGTGCGATTGCCGTCTCGGTCTCGCAGCGCCTGCCTCTCCGACACGGCCCTCTTGATCTCGTCCAGCACCAGGTTGAGCTCCTTGGAGCGTTTGAGGCTCTCCTGCTCAGCTGCGTGCAACCGGTCGCGCAGCGCCAGGAACTCCCGCTGGTACACGTCCACCACATCGCCTGTGGGTGGTCCACATGGTGTCACCAGGAGGCCGCCTAGAGCTGACCTACGGCCCTTTGAGGGTGTCGGCGCGCACGTGTGCGTGCCAATCTGTGCGACAGCCCATCTACATCTGTGCTGGCGCCTGCCACTGAGGAGCTCTCTGGGTTTACATAAAGGTCACTCTGAAGTCACAATGACACATATGGGGGAGAAAAGCCTCCACGGGGGGATTAGCCCTCTCTAGTACTCTTCCTACCCGTTATTTTCTCCTTTGAGGAGGCATCTGAAGTGGGAGGGCTGCAGGACCACTTTGGGCCCCAGGAGGGACAATCCTAAGCAGGGGCTGCAACAGTCTGAGGCTGAATCCTCTCCATCCAGCGACTCCCAGAGCCCCCTCTGGCTTCTTGCATCACCTGCTCCTTCCAGGCGTAGGACACCCAAGGTCCCATCCACGGCACGAGGACCCAGCCCTTCCTCGAGGAGCTTCTCAGTGCCCAGCATTCCCCACTCCCTCCTCTACACCTCTGCACTTGGCTCCTCACCCTCCTTCACAAAGGAGATCACAGGCAGCCCCATCCCCAAGGCAGCTCTGGGGAAGGACAACCTCCCGGGACCCTCCTCCCATCCTCCGAGTAGGACTGAGCCTGCACACAGGGTCTGTGACAGTGCCCCTGACGCGCATTCGTCACTGTCCCCATGGTGGTCACCGGTTGCTCATCCTGCACTAGGCACCGCCTCTGGGTTTCCTCAGCTTCACACCAGCCGCAGTGGTGGCTGCTACAGCTACAGCCCCAGTGCTCAAATGAGCAAATGATGTTGAGAAACTAGTCCAGGGACACTCAGTGAGGCAGTGGCCCCGGGGGACCAGCCCCGAATACCTTGAGGCCTGCTTCTCTGGAGACCTGTCACAACCTCCAGCTGGGCCCCAGCTATCTGGGGACACTGGGGTGCAGGGGCCAGGAGCAGCACACAGGTGGTGCTGCCTAACAGTGCAGAGGGGTCCCCGGGTGCCCATATCTGGTGCCACAGGTCGGACAGGGCCAGTGGGCAAGAATGAGACAAGCGGCATCCCTGCCTGTGGCTGCTACAGCAGGTCCTGGTAGGCTGTGCACTCCAGGCCTTTCTGGTCTCACTTCTGCCCTCTTCATTTGCTGTCACACACAGCTCCTTGTCTCTGCCTAACGGCCACGTCGTCACACATACTATGGTCTCTTCTGCCCGGACCCCTTTCCTCCTCTGGGCCGAATGAACATCCACGTAGCCTTCCAGTCCTGGTCTCCAAGTCTCCAAGTCCAGGAAGCCTTCCAGAACTCCTTTCCCATCCCCAGACAGCTCTTCTGCTCCTTGATCCCTGGTGGGGTCACAGCCCCCAGAACGCCCTGGGATGGTATTACTCCCCACAGCTGTGGGCAGCAGAGGTCACAGCCAAGGCAAAGTTTGCTCACCTCAGGACATACCCCATTCTGCAGCACTCCACACCCAACTTGCCCAAACTCCCTCACCACACCCAGCCTACCTGGGGCTAAAGGTCAAGGCCAATACACTAAGCTTCAGAGCTGGGGGACAGCCCTGGGGGGTGGGGCAAAGAGGGGAGAATCAGGTTACTGGATCTGCCAGCACTGCGCTGGGTTGCAAGGCCAGGTTACCCTGGAAACCCAACCTCTTGAATGGGAGTGGCCAACCCACAAAGTTCAGGGCCAGCCCTCAGGGGGTCGTGGTGGGGGCTGGAGATGCTGAGGCCCAGCAGGAGGGAATTCGGAGCCACCTGGACACCTGGACATGGCAGATGGCCTCCTTCCTGCCTGAGTCCCTACCCACCTACCTATTGCTCCCTGCTGCCCACCCCGGTGCAGTGGAACCACTGAGTCCTGCCTAAGGCAGCCCCCTGCAGTGAGGCCCTCTGTGAAGTAGGGGGAGGGTGAGAAGGCCTCATCCCTCCTCTGCTGCCCATTGTCCCCCTACACCTTCTCTGATCTTTAAGTAGGCTAGCCTGCCCCAGGTGGACAGGCCACGTGGGCAGGGCTGGGTACTGCTGCCCTGAATCACCCTGACCACCAAGGCCTGGGCACAGCATGCTCCCTCCCCTGGCTGTCCTTCCCAGCGGCCTCCCTCTACCTAGGTCCTGAGCTTCCTGTTTACTAAGAGATGATGGGCCCCAGGGGTTCCTGGGCCTGGCTCCTGCTCACACTGACCCTTCTGTCACGTCCCTGAACATTGCAGACCCTGTCCCTCGGCAGCAGGCCCCTGTTCCTGCCCTGTCTGCCACCTGCAAGGTCCCCAGCTTGACCCTCATCCCTGGCTTCTCATTCATGGGTCCACTCTGTTCTTGCCTGTCAAAGTCAGAACCTCAAACTCTTGACCGCCTCCCCATGTGCTGAACCTTAGGCCAGAGCTCTGCGAGGCCCTCCAGGCACCCCACAAACTGCATGGCCTGGGTGGTTGGACTGAAGTGGTGAGTAGGCTGGGAAGGCAGCTCAAGTGATGGACAAGGCCTGGGAGCCCCTGGCCTCTGGGGGACAGGGCAGAAGTTCTTGGGAGCTGGGGCTGAGGAAACCTGGCTTGTCCTTCAATCCATAGCTTTTTACCCCAAGGAAGTGGGGTGAGGGGCCTGTCCCTGGGCGCAGCTGGCCCCAGGGAAGGACTGCAGCTGTAGCCACACTACTGGTGGCTTTCGCAGCCTTCACCCCACCTGATGGCAGAGTAATCCGGACACCTGAGGCCCATGGACCACAGTTTTTCCCAGGTCCCTTCTTGGTTGAAGAAATAGACCTCGTGCCCTGTACTTAGGGAAGGGAAAACTGGCTCCAGGGAACAGGCTGGAGCCAGGCTCAGGGCAGGTCTGCTGTTAACAGGGAGGTGGGGCGGGGCATGGAGAGGGGGCAGGTGTTCTCTTTCCCTCCAGGATTTGTACCTACCCTCCCAGTGGTCAGGAGGGGTGTTCATCATAGCTGAAGTCCAGGCTGTTGGGGCACTGGGGAGGGCCATGTGGCTGAAGCCAGACCCCAGGAGGGTCAGCTGTCCTCCCTGGGGACGGGCCTTCAGCAGACACTTGGCTGAGGGCTATAGTCTGAGCGTTAGCAGAGCTGTTGCACAAATGTGGTCAAGACTGGATGTGAAACCCATATCCAGGGCCCGTCTTGCCAAGGCCTGTATGTCCTTTCTGGTCCTGGGCTTCCATGGTGCCACCTGCTCATGCTGCCTCCTTCCTTTCTGGCCCCCTGCCCACCTCCTCCCTTCCTGCAGATCTGGGTTCCTCTACCTCTCCTCTAAGTATCAGTGCCTGGGCCAATCCTATCCTGAGCTCCCCGCTCACTGCAAACTGGAAGCCAGGGTCCAGTTTGCCCTCAGCCTGGCTTAGTCTGGCTTTCCCACCGGCTCAATACGGCTTTCTACATGTAAGAATGAGAAGGGGTCACATAAGCCCAGATTCAGGCTTCTCTTGAGGCCTCCAAAGACCTGGCCCTACTGAGCCCCCTGAAACAGTGACAGCCCTCGACAAGGAAGACCCAGGTCACACCCTGACCTCACCTCACAGGCTCCTGGGCTTCTGTGCCTCAGAGACCCCTGCATCTAAGGCCCAAGATTCTTTGGCTGGGGGTATTCTCCTGCTCCCAGGCCCTTGGATACCAGCCTCCTTGAAGCTTCTCCTCAGGGAAAGTGGGCCCTAAATTAGGCCACTGGAATCCCCCTCCACACACACACAAACACACACAGGGACACTGGCTCCCTGTGGCCAGCCAGGCCTCCAGAGAAGGTGTCCTGGTGGGGCTTGTGCTGCAGCTCCTGACAATCAGACTGAGGACCTGTGGCTGCTACAGGAGTCACACAGGAAGTGTGGCTTGGCCAAGGACAGGGTACAGGGGCTCATCCCTCCCACAACTGGACAAATGGGCCCCAGCCCATCAGATACGGCCCCACCTGGGCCTCCATGCCAGTCTGCTTATGTAGTCACTCTCCCAGGGGTCCAAAATGCCATTCCCAGGGTGGCACACCCCACCTACAGAGACTCTGCCACAGCCATGCCCTCCTGGCACCAAGCCCTAGGGGATTCCCTCAGGGCCCCTGGCCTCCATCTAAACAGGAGGACTGCAGTAGGCTGGGCTGAGCAGGCAGGAGCCAGGTGAGGGGCTGCTGGGGCTTGGAGGGTCAGGAAGGCTCTAGCTCCTTCCCCAGCCTCATGCAGTGTGGTGTAGGGAAACAGAAGCAGGAGGTGGGAGGGAGGCCGAGGGTCACTTGGCCTCAGCCCGACCCTGCTTATGCTTTCTGTAGGAAGTCCAGGAGGAGGAAGGAAGCCGCTTTTCCTGGTGCCTCTTGTGCTGCCTGCTGGGTGGGCAAGGGCCTGCAAGGGCCTCCTCAGCCCCAGCCACCCCAACCAACACCAAGCAACTCCAGCCAGTGCTGGGACCTGCCTCCCCTCACCCCCACCCCCAAGTGTGCTGGCCAGACTCAGAGGGCCATCGTGGTGGGCTGGCCAGCTTGACCAAACTTCAGGTGGCGGTGATGCCCCAGTGAGACCACACAAAGTGGGCTGACAGTTGGGGTTGCGCTGGCTGCTCTGAGGCCTCCATGCACTCCTACAGCAGCCACAGGAAGGTGGCCCCAGTACCCAGGGCCCTGTGCAGCTGTCCTGGCGCCCGATGTCATGGATGAGGGCTGCGGAGGCCCCAGGGAGCAGCACCCACAGTGGCTTGGTGTGGATGGGTGGTGTGGCGGGGAGGGCACTGCCTGGATGTCTGGCTGCCCCCTCACACCGCTCTCAGGAACACAGTACCTGCTCTAGCCCAGGTGCATGGAGCTGATGCCTTGGGAAGTACCTGGCACAACCACCTCTGTGACCTTGTATCTCTGTCCCTCTCTGAGAACTCCAAGCCCCAGCTGGCCAGTGGGAGCGACCACCCCCAGCATGGGCGTAACTGTACTCACGGAGGCGGGTCCCAGAGCCGCATGGGGGACCTGGCGACTGCAGGGCCAAGTGGCCCAACCCCGGCAGAAGAGAATTTCGTTATTCCGGCAACAAACAAGTGGGGGCGAGGATGGGAGGGGCGTCCTCCCGAGCCATCGGGCGGGGAAGGGGCGCCCGCGTCGGCTTCCGGCCGCCTCCCGCGGCCACTGCCCGGACTCGGATCCGCTCGGCCGCGGGCCCCTAGATGCGCCCAGGTGCTCCCAGGTGCGGGACGGGCTGCGGGGCGCGGGCCCGGCGGGGAGGGCTCACCTTTTTGGCCGCCGAGCGCCGCGTACCAGGAGAGAGAGAGGAAGGCGCACAGGCAGAGGAGCAGCAGCGTCAGGAAGGTGCCATTGCGGAGCCTCATCTCCTCGGGTGCGCGGCGGGCGCCGGCGGGGCCGAGGCCGCATGGCCCGGGAGGCGCGGGCCGGGGCGCGGGGCCGGGTGGGGGGGCGACGGGGGCCCCGGCCCCGGGGCAGGGAGGGGCGGGGCCCGGGGCCGGGCGGGGTTGGGGTCGGCTCCGCCGGGGCTCTGGGCGCGGGTCGCGGGCACCGGGCCTCGCTCCGCGGCTGGGCCAGGCCGGACTGGACTGGGCTGGGCGGCGAGAGCCGCGGCCCGGCCTGGATCCGGGGCCGCCGCGGAGTCGGCGGCGCGGGGCGGGGCGGGGCGGCCGGGATTTAAAGGGGCCGCAGCACCCGCGGTTGCAGCCAGCACCACGAGGAGGCGGGGCGGGGACCAGCTCCCGCCTCGGGAGAGCGGCCCCCGCGTGGGCTCGCGCGTCCGGGGCTGCGGGCCGCCCTGGGTACGGCCTCAGGTAGGTCGAGGCGGGGACCTTCGCGAGTGCGGGTCGGCTGCGGCGCAGGCGGCGCGCCCTGGCCCCCAATCCCTTCTCAGTGAGTGACATCTTCATTATGACCCCCCCAGATCTGGACGTCATTCCCGGCCTTTCCCCCAGGTCTGAGGGGGTCTAGGCGGTGGAAGGGGGAAGGTATGAATGGAGCTGGCTCTTCCTCCAGCCAAGGGGATTCGGTTGAGTAGCCCTGCCTGCACCGGCGCCCACGGCCACCTCCCCTTTCAGGACTTTCTGTAGTGGCCCCGGATAAAGGCGTGCTGGGGACCTAAGGCGCTCCTGCTTCGTAAAATAGGGACAGTGGGCCGTTTTCATCAGTAGAGGAGCCGATGTGTGTGGGTGTAGGGCACAGTGATCAGCCCAGAGCTGTGATGGCCTCCCAAGTGTCAGGCGCGGGTGGGGCAGGAGGTGGGCGCAACCATGGGATGATGTGGGCCAGGGCCCAAAGGTCCATCGCTGTCTCTCTCTTCACTGCAGGATGCTTACACCTTCATTCTTGTACTAATTGCAGGCTTTCCCCAGCCATCTGTGGAACCATGAAGCGGACGGACCATAAAGGGATTCGTCCAACACAGGCTCTGGGCAGACACTGGGGGCCTCAGCACCATTCCTAGTAGTCCTGGTTCCCAGCATTGGCTGCAAAGACCCTTGGTGCCTAGTTGGGAGAGGCCTTTTGGGGATGGGTTCAGACTGGGACACGCGGGGCATTTGTCTTCTTCTTTCAGCCCAGGCCCACATCTGGGGCAGGGTGAGAACCAGGGAGCATGGCAGGGCCTGGGCATTTGCCTCTGCAGGAGCAGGTGAGGCAGGGCCAGTGGCTGAGGCGGGACTTGATCCTGGGGTCTGATGAAATGACTGGCCTCAGTATTCCTGCAGGCCTGATTCCAGTGCTGACACAGCAAGCACTGTTCTGAACTTGCTAATGAACTTTATGAACTGAGACTGGCCTTGTCAGAGCCTCCCAGAAGAAGCTGCCTTGTTTTGTGTTCCTTTGTTTTCTCAGGCATCTTCCATTTATGGCATGGGATAACGGGTTTTCATTTGGGCTGTAATACAAAGGGTGTGATTTTTTTTTCTAAATGTGTATTTAAGTTTAAAAATGAGTTGACTTAAGGAAAATTATTAAACCAGTAAAAATTAAGGAGAAGGCCTGTTAGTGACCAAAGTTTGGGAAGCTCCCCTGAGTCTCCTCCCCCTCCCCACTCTGGCTTTGGGGCAGGAGTGGGATGAAATTCTGCCCTGACACATGGAAAGTGCAGGGCCTCTGTCAGAAATGGGACTGTCCAGGGCTAGGGTGGGGGAGAAGGGTGGTGACTGACTTTGGGAAGTGTGAGGTCTGGAGTGAAGGAGAGTGGGGGAGGGGCTAGGGTGAGTAGGCTGGAGGGTGCTGCAGGGGTCCAAGGCAGTGGAGATTGAGGGCAGTCTTTCCAGATCCCTACTGCCCCATCAGAATCCCAGGAGGGAGTCCTCTGTGCCACAGAACCACTTAGGGGCACACACCTACTACTTCTCTGAGGATGGGCCTGCACGAGATCTGACCTGCCAGGATTGTACACTGAGGGTGAGAAGGGACAGCCCGAAGGAAAGCTGGGTGGATTCTACCACTGCAAGGGGGCTGGAGAGAGTGTGGTCAAAAGCAGAAGCCTAAGGAGGCATGTCCCCCGGACCTGCAGAAGTGACGTCACAGTGAGAGAAGGCCCATTGCATGCATTCATTGGGCCCTGCTGTCCCTGTGCTTTAGCCTGTCCCTCCCAGTAGTCCCCTCCCTGCATACCCAACTTCATCCTTGGAAACAGGGCAGCAGTTGCCTGGCTCCTGGCCAGTTTTCCGCTGCTCTCTGTGCCCTCACAGTAATGAATTCCTCGGGGCCTGCCTGCAACCCAACTCCCTCTGGGTACTTCTAGGCAGGTGAGGTCTGCCTATCACCCTGCTGCCCAGGGTGGGGCAGCCCCGAATCCAAGGGTTCAGCTTCTTGTGCTGGGGAGAGTGATGCTGGCTGGCCCCCACCCAGGAGGGAGAGTGTTGCCAAATGGGCAAGGAAAGTTCTGTTTTCTAACCAGAGCCCAAGCTGTGGGCCTTCCTCCTTTGTTCTTGTTTCCCACAGTGAAAATGCCCTTTTGTGTTGGGATTCCGTGCCAACCCTCAGCCCACACTGCCTTCTGGAGACTTTCTAGGACAGCCCTTGGAGGTGGTCGGTCCTTCCATCCTTTTTCATGGGGCTTCTTAACCTGTGGTCCAGGGATCCAGAGTTGGGGAGGTCCAGGAGCTGAGATGGGGGGAAAAGGGGAAATCCATCTTTATTTTCCCTAACCTCCAACTGAAACTTGGTATTTCCTTGAGTTCTGAATGGAGACAGCAAAGCCCAGCAGAATTCATAGTACATGAAGCTGTCACCCAGAAATCACAGGGTTTTCATCCTCACTGCTGGTGCTGCAGACACCTCAAAACAGCAGTTACAAACCCATTATCACCTGGTATTTCTGGTACTTGTTAGTTCTGCCTCTATGTCTTATACTTTAATGAGTTAACAAAGAATCACAAGTACTTCTATATCACAAATTTGTGTGTGTTTTTATATTTTGGAACTTCACTTTATTCAATATTAGTAGTCCTTTTGTAATGCAATGTACTTTATTTTACGCATTTCAGAACATGGTTCTAAGCAGGGGTCCTCTGTCTTCTCCAGATGCTGAGGGTGTCTCTGGCACAGTGAGAGTTTGAAGTCCTGCTCTAAGCCTCACCTTATCCCTCTGCTGGCCCTTCTTTCCTTGGAGGCCTCATTCCCATGTTCATTCCTAACAGACGTTCTGACTGTCCACCATGTGCCAGACATGCTTGAGTCACCAGCAACACAGAAAGCTTATCCTGGGGGGATTACTGTGCCTGAAGGACAGAGGGCCTCGTGGGAAAATGAGGTTAGCAGTTTGACCTCAGGGGAGTAGAGGGGTAGCCTCGGCAAGGTGGCCAGGTTCAGCATCTGCAAATGCCAGGACAGCCTCGTAGAGCTCAGGGAGAGACAGTGCCAGGGGCACACAGGATAGGCAAAGAACTGGCACCTTGCACATCTTGCCAGGGAGTTGGGTTTCTACTCTTGGAGCTCTGGGAGAGTGTCCAAAGCAGGGAGAGGCATGGGGGCTGCCCTGGGATCCACAGAGATTTGCATTTTGAAATGATCACTTGGGCAGGCATGGAGCAGGGACTGGGTAGAGTAAGAGAGGAAGCAGGGAGATCAGCCAGGGGCTCTTGTAGGGGAAGGAGTCCAGAATACACCACTGTGGCATGAAAATGATTTTGAGCTAAAGGCATTTGAGAAAGGCTTTTTTTCTGAAGTCCCGTGTCTGCCTAAAAGCAGAGCCCCACAACACAACTCAGTTGTCCTAAATCCCCTCCCCACGAGCAACCAGGGAAAGATCGACTCTTATCACATAATAATACCAGACATTGTCACAAAACTACCAATCACACCTGCCATGTAGTCTCCTAAGGGCCCATTTATCTTTCCTAACAGTCAATTGTTTTCCGTGTAAGTACCTTTCTCTCCCTCTGCTTCCCCTATGAAGTTGGTATGTAAGCCCCCAAATTCTAACTACCTATACTAGAATACAAATCTGTCTTTGTTCTTGCTAATCTGTCTTTTGTCAATTTAATTCACAAACCCCTACTACTGAACCTAAGAGGGTAGAGGGAAAGTTTGTCTGCCTCCACATAGGAATCTAGGAGAGAGTCTAGGAGAGAGATGGTTGGTCTGGAATGCGGGGTGGGGGATTAGAGATGAAAACAAAAAGGTGGGTTAGGACAATCTTTAGGAGACTGTATATTATTAAGGTCAAGAGCGTGGACCAGAGAGGCCGCCTGCCTCGGTTCATAATTCTGACTCCACCACTGTGTGACCTTGGGCAAATTACTTAATCCTTTCTGTGTCCATTTCCCCTGGAGAGTAAAATGGGGAAAAATTATTAGGATAGGCTTGATTATGTTGCTGTAATAATTCCAAATTTCTATGATTTAATGAAAGTATATTTCTCGAAGCTGTATATCTATCAAGGTACCCTGGGGCCTCTGCTCATCATAATTCCCACCCAGGCTACAGGAATAACCACTTGAACATCAAAGGTTTCCCTGGCAAAGGGGAAGAGAGCTCTAGAAGCTCCAGTGTTGGCAAATAAATAAATGCTCTGGCCTCTAAGTGATACATGGCTCTTCTGTCTTAGGTCCTTGGCCAGAACTAATCACGTAGTCTCGCCTCAAGGGAGTGGGTGAGTTAATATATATAAAAATACTCAGACTGCTTCATGGCATAAGAGAAGCACTACGTGAATGTCATTCCTGTTACTATTGGGATATACCATCAACAAGGACACTGCTGGTTGGAGGGCATGGCATGGTCACAGCTGACCCCCAAGTTTTTGGCCTGCACTGTGGTGCCCATCACTACCATAGGGAAGGCTGGGGCAGGCATGGGGTTTGTGGAAGTAGTGGTTCAGTACTCTTGGATACAACTGACCAAGACCAAAATCAACTGGTGTAAACTATCTCATGATCCAGCATCAAGCCTGCGGGCACCCAGACTCTCAGATGCTGAGATCAGGCCTTGATCTCCTGCTCCTGTGGGCCAGAGCTCACAGGCTGACCCGTGCTTCCACGTGGCCTCAGTGGGCATTTCGTCCCCCAACTTGGGTTACATGTCCATCCCTGACCCAGGGGCTACAGTGTTCTGGTTGGCCAAACCTGAGTCAGGTGCCTAACCCCACCCCCCACACTCACAATGGAAGGGGAGCAATGAATCCCCAAAGGAAAATTTCCATCCAGAAAAGGGACGGAAATTCAGCAGGGCAATGGGAATGAGGAACGCATGTAAAATCTGGGAGCAGGAGCGAGGGGGCCTTACCCCCCTTCCCTCACCAGAACTCTTGTCTAGGCGAACAACGGAACCTGAGGGTGGTGGGGTGGGTCCCTATAGCCCAGGAAGGGCTGTGCCCTTCGCAGTAGCTGCCAACTTCCCACCTGACATGCTTTTAACCAGGTTGCAGTGGCGGCCATCCTGCCAACTTTTCAGCCAGTCCTGCACGAGAGGGAGCGCTTATTTAGGGAGCACCCGCTGCCCTAGAGCGTCAGGGTTACAGAATACGGGACAAGAGTTAAGTCCAACACGCGCACGACCCCCACCCCCCTAACACGCTGCCTGAGCTCCCCACGCATCAGGCGCGGGGACGCGGGCTGAGCAATGGGGGGTGCCCACCGTCCGCGGGCGCGCAGGGTCATGGTGGAGCCGAGACCCCGCGGCGGGAGGAGGGGAGCGCAGGCTTCCGGCGTGCGGGGCCGTTCGCGGAGACTTTGGACAAGGGAAGTCGTAAATCTCAAAGCCAGACAACTTTCCCAGAAGATTGTCGACAGGATGCGGGGCGGGGGGGAGCAGGGACAGGGCCCTGAGACTGACCCGCGGCAGCCGCCCTCTCCACGTGACCACAAGCTCCTGCACTGCTGCGGAAAGCCGGGGGCCCGGAACCCTCTCACTGCTGGGTCTGGGACTGCGCTCCCTGGCGAGTGCCACGCCGGCCTCTCTGCCCCAGCCCAGCTAGGAGCACGCCGCACCCTTCTTCCGCGACTCGTCCCCCCCTCTGCCTTGAGCGGCTGTCATCCAGTCAGCCGGGCCCAGGCGCCTGGATCCATCCAGGGCCACCGCGCTGTCTCTTCACAGCCCCCCGCCCTAACACCTCGTAGCGCTTCCTTTTATCCTTCCAGAACCTTCCGCTGTCAGGCCGGCCCTCTGCTTTGGGAGCCCCCAGCAGTGCCCGCCCGGGGTAGGTGTCGATCAAGGAAGGGGAGGGACCATCGGATACCAGTTGTGACCCTTGTCCGAGTTCCCTTTCCCCTGGGCTGGGAGTGAGGGGTGTCTTACTTAATGAACAGCCTTAGGGGACCTGCGGGCGGGCGGCCTGACCACCCCAGTTCCGACCAGCGGATCCGACGCGCAGAGCGAGGCGCGCTCTTTCGCTCGCTGCGGGAAACCGGAGCCCCTGCGGGTTCTCGGGCCAGGACCCGACACAGGGCCAGGACTCCAAGGATGCGCTGGGGGAGAAGGGGCTGGATGAACGACGCGGCTCCAGCGAGGTGTGGACGGGGTCGGGTGCAGCCGCCCTTCAGGCGAGCAGCCGAGAAGCGGGCCTCCACCAGCACCCCTCCTCCGCCCCTGGCCTGAGCTCGGGCCGCTTGCGCTCCGGGCCGCACGTTTTTTCTAGGCCAGGCGCGCAGGACTGGGTCCCTAGCGCCGCCCGTCCGGCTTTGTGTTTCTGTGGATGATGGGCCCAGGGCCTTCTGATTTGTATTTGCAGACATGGCTCCGCGTTCGGCCTCGGTCCGCCTCCCTTACCTGCATCAGCATTGCGGAGAGCCATCTCCACTGTCCAGTGAACATGGTGTGTTGATCACCTAGGGGGCGGCCGCTCCCTCAATGCCCCCAGGAGCGTGCAGGCGTCCATTCTTCTGTCCGTGCCAGTAGCCAAGCCCAGAATGGCTGCTCCCAACCTCCAGCAGCTGTGCAGGAGGCCCTGGTTCTCTCATGACCCTGACAACTTGGCAATACCTAACTTTCCATCTATGTCTCTTAGTGGCTTTATTTCATTTCCTAGATGGCTTGAACCCCTTTTCTTTAACCCCATGCCCCAACACACAGGCACATACACACATAGCTCCCAACACCTCTTGGCTAGGCAGGAAGGGCTAAAACGAGGTAATGTCCAGTTTCTGGGGTTTTCCTGAGGGAGTGGTCAGGGAAAGCCCCACCGCCATTTAGGATGGGGGATTGCCATGTGAGGCAGGAGAAAGGGTTCCAGGCAGGGGGAGGGGCCAGGAGAAAGTCACCAGGGGGAATGGGTAGGCAATATTAGGAACTGAAGGCTGGGAGTGTGCCCTCTGGTGTGAGGGAGTGGAAAGGAGTGGCAGCTGGGTCCCAGGGCACTGTGGCCTGCAGGCCATCCCACCCATGACCCTGTCCCCCCTGTAGAAACAAACTGATCTCTTGGGCCTAGGTCTGGAGGATGTTGATCCCTTGTGATCCTCAATCTCAAGGGTGGCTGTGTCTCTGGCTGGCACAGCACCCATATCTAGGCTTCAGAAAACGATTGTCAAGGGATGGGATTATTTTTGGGAAGGAGGAACGGGGAACTGAGGAGGTAGTTACAGCGCACCACACAGGAATAAACCGTATCAGAGGACCTCCTGCCACCCCTCCCTGCACCCAGTGTCCCCAGAAACTCTCAGCTCAGGTTTCTTCCCACTCCCACCATTGACTGTAGTCTCCGCCTGCCAAGCTGATAACCCCAAAGGCAACTAGCACACCTAGGGGGCATCACTTGGGGGCATCAAGTCACCGCACTCCAGCCCCATTCAAAGACGAGGAAACTGAAGCTGGTCATTTGTCCAAAGATGGCAGGGTGGTAGATAGTTGGTCTGATTCAGGCACCAAGCTGCCCCCCTCACAGCGTGTGAATGCCATGCCTAGAGGGTCAGATGGAGGCCAGTGGGCACAGGGGAGGTTGGGGGAGCTCTCTGCAGCTCAGGGAGGGGAAGGACAGAAGGGGACTTTGGTGGGGACAGGGTCTAGTTCGGTCTGGCCTTCCCCGCTGCCAGCTTCCTGCCACCCTGTCCTCCGAGGGCTCTTTTGGCTCCAGGCTCCCTCAGAGTCCCACTCAGCTGCTCCTCACCGCTGCTGCCAGGCTGCCTGGTAAGATGTCATCAAGACTGGTAGCATGGAGCCGGGGATTCCCCTGTTATGACGGCTGGTCATGGGATGCTGACTCACTGCCTTCTATCCAGACCACCTGACCACGCAGGGGCTGGCGGAGAGGGCCCTGCCAGGGGGTTCCCCTGCCGCAGCAGCGTGTTTACCTTCCTGGCCTTGGGGGAGGGTGGGGGAGGGCCTATACTCTGTAGCCAGGCATGCTGGGAAGGCAGCAGCTGGGGCTCCACAGGGGCAGGAGGGGGGACATCTCCAGGCCTGCTTCCCAGGGGCCATTTCCTACCACCCGGTTTCACCCTGAGTTCTCCATCCCTCCCTGCAAACCCACCACGGTCCCACACACGGAGCCAAATGGTCAGAAAGTCGGGAAGTCCTGCCAGTGGCCTCCATTTCCGCCACTTGTTTGGACAGGGACTGCGCCTTAAGCCCTTCCTGAAACCCGGGTTCCCCAGAGCCACAGGGCTCTCCTTGTGTACCCCACCCACTCAGCGAGGGACGCTGCAGCTCTGGAGGCAGGAAGTGGGGTTCTTGGCCCAGTGGGCCGGGATTGCAAGGCTCCTAGGCTGCTGAGTCATTCCCTCGGACACCTGTGGGCCGCACTGCCCCTTCTCTGTCTCCTGACCCTGTCTGCATGGCGGTGGGCAGAGGGTCACTTTTCAGGCTCACAGAGGGGGTGTAGGGAGGGCCTGAGAGGGGACCGTCCTCTCTGCAGAGCTGCTACAGCCTTGCCCACTCTGGAGCCCTCTGGGAAGGACCAGCCATACCTGTGGACAGATCCCTGCTGTGGTCCCACAGACAAATCACCTTTGCACCTGACTAACCAAACCCACCCAACCTCTGGGGATGTCTGTGTTTCCCATCCCTTGAGGTTACCTGCTCCCATCAACCCCACCATGAAAGGATATGACTTTGACTCAGCGGGCCTTGAGCTCCTATTCACAGGTCCCCAACTGGGAGGACTCATAGGGTGACACACCTGCTCACCTTCTTCCACCCCCTCCTCCAGGCCTTGTGAACAGTTCACTTTTGTCACATAAAGCACGTTTCTTGGTTCCTAGCTGGGAGGCTGTTGATCTGAATCCTGGGTTGTCCATGAGGTCAACAGGCCTGAGACCCCCACAAGCCCTTGGGCACCACCTGCTGAACTGAACCCTGTGCTGACAGGCGGTGTCCAGGCACCCATAGGCAGTCTCATGGGCTGCAGTGAACATGCGGTGATGGGGTGATGGCTGAGGCTCCAGGAAGCCTTAGCTGGCCCTCCATCCTGGTGGGGGTGGGAGGTACTGTGCTCTTCCAGCACCTTTAAGACCTACCCCCTATTAAACTGGGAGCTCTTCTGGTGGTCGGGCCTGAGGTGGGGGTCTGTCCCTCAAACCAGTAAAGGGCTGTTATGTGAATGAGGGGCTGTTAAGAGTGGCAGGGTGGGGACAGCACCTTGAGAGCCAGTTTGTTCTGGCATGCCGTGCCCGCTGAGTGCCCATGAGCCTCCTGTTTTCGGGTCTCTGTTGTCCCCCTCCCTCTTATGTTGGGCATCCGCGGCGGCCTGGTACTGCTCTGCTGAGTCACTGGCCAGGCCCAGGCCTGGAAGTGGTCTGGGGCGGGACCCGGGACCTCTGTGGCTCCATTTCCCCAGGTGCAGAGGCCCGAGTCCAGAGTCCAGATGTCGGAGGGCGGGATCGGCCTTTTGGGGCTCCCGGTGCGCTGGGGGAAGTGAGCAAAGGGGTCGAAGATGAGGGGGTCCGGGAAACCCCGAGAGAATGGTGGGTGCCGCGGCGGGGAGTGGGCAACTGGCGCAGGGGGCCGGCAGGGCGGCTCGCGCGCCGCGTCCCGGGCGCGGGGGCGGGGCGTGAGTGTACAGTCCCCGCCCCCAGGAGGCGGAGCTGACTTCCAGCTTCCCCTACAAAAGCCGCGCGCCCGGGGTTGCCGTTGCCCGGTTAGGCTCCTGTTCACAAACGGCTGGAGATGGCGTCGCTCACGGTGAAGGCCTACCTTCTGGGCAAGGAGGACGCAGCGCGTGAGATCCGCCGCTTCAGCTTCTGCTTCGGCCCAGAGCCCGAGGCGGAGGCGGAGGCGGAGGCCGCGGCGGGCCCCAGGCCCTGCGAGCGGCTACTGAGCCGGGTGGCCGCCCTGTTCCCTGCGCTGCGGCCCGGCGGCTTCCAGGCGCACTATCGCGGTGAGCGGGCCGGGCGTCCTCAGGAGCGGTGCGGGACCCTGACGCAGGCCTTCCCTGTGGGGCGGGTGGGGGCCCCTTCCCTCCTAACGGGCCTGGTGGTATCTGTGGGGGTCTGCTGTGGTCGCTCAGTGGGTGGGAGGCGGCTCACATGGTCCCCAGTGCGACCTCGGGTGCCAGCCTCAGGTGACCAGGAGTGGTGACCAAGGCCGGCCCTTGTGGGGCCAGGCGCTGCCAGGCTCTCAGAGGATCGCAGGCCTGGGGCATAAGAGGTCTCCCCTCCCCCGCCCCCTCCCGCCATGATGCTGCAGATCTTGGCAAGGGCTCCCTGGGGCGTCCTCGTCGGCTCGCAGCAGCCACTGGGTGGTCAGGCGGGCACTCAGGTTACACTGACATTTTGCTGCTGCCCAGTCTGAGCCTGCCTGTTTCGGGTGGGGGTTCATATCGTGCCCCGGGAAGAGCCTGAGCGGGCAGGGGAGAAGGGTGATGCGGGTAAACAAGTGTGTGTGGGGGTGTAGGGGACTCGGGGCTGTGTGGCCTGATGGGAGAACCCATGGCAGGGGGAGGGGAGGAGAGAGCGGGGACATACCACAGACCACCCAAGGCCAAGGCTGAGCCCAGACTTTATATTGCTGGTAGTCGGCAGAGGAACGAGATCAAAACCTTCAGAAATGTCGGTGTGGGACTAGAGTCCAGGAACTAGCCCAGTGTCTTGACTGGTGGCTTTGAGGGGTGGGGTGGGGGAGGTGTGGCTGGGAAGGAGGTGAGCAGCCAAGGCCGGCCCCTGGGCGGGGTTGTGCTGGCACCGCCCTTAGGAGTGCTGGCCAGGCCCACTCCTGGTTTGTTTTATTTTTTTAAACAACTTTATTGAGCTATAATTCACATGCCATACAATTCACCCATTTAAAGTGTACAATTTTTAGCATAGTCACCGATTTCTGCAACCATGATCATCATTTTAGAAATGTTTCATCACCTTTAGTTATCCTCCCATCCCCATCTTCCCATTCCCCCAGCCCTAAGCAACCACTAATCTTTTCTTTTTCTCTATGGATTTCCCTATCTTGGACATTTCATATAAACATATAAATGGACACATATAATATGTAGTCTTTTGTAACTGGCTTCTTATTCTTAGCATGACGTTTTCCATAATGTAGTGTGAAAAGTATTTCGTTCTTTTTTTGTGGCTGAGTAATACCCCATTGTATGGACATACCACTTTTGTTTGTCCATTTGTTAGTTTGATGGATGTGTGGGTTGTTTTCGCCTTTTGACACTGCCCTTGTTCTTATGGTCCATGCTGCGTCTGGTGGCCCACAAACCTGACCCGGCCTGCAGATGTATGATGTGGTTTGGCCTACCTTGTGGTGCTTTAAAATCATTTGAGCCAACATCTGAAAAGGACAGTACATACAAATACATAATTTTAGCTTCTTTGGGGGAGGAAGCAAACAGGTGTACTCGTCTACTTTACTCTCCTAAACCACAAGAGGCCCAAGAGCTTTGAAGGGGCTGGCCTGATGCAGGTCACGGGTGGGATCACCCATAGCTGAAGATGGGTCTGGGCCTGGGCCTGTTTAGATGCGGACCGAGGCAGCACCCTTGAGACGGAGCAGCTGGCCCAGAGGCAGCACGGCAGGAGGCCCGCTCCTCCTGTCCATACATACTCTACCCCTTGCGCACGCCTGGTGCCCGGATTAGAGTGCTCGCGTTCTAGGCAGTGGCATGCTGGCCTCAGCCCTGCTTCCCCCGCCTCAGATACTGGGCTTCAGTCACAGCCCTGCGAGTGCCCCTCAGCCCTTGTCCGCAGTGGTGTCCAGCTGAGAAACCCTGGGTGCTCATGTGCTGTCTTTTAAACAACCTAGATGAGGACGGAGATTTGGTTGCCTTTTCCAGTGATGAGGAGCTGACGATGGCAATGGCATATGTGAAGGATGACATCTTCCGTATTTACATTAAAGGTAACGGGTAGCTCTGGGGTGCTCCCTGCTGAGTAAAACCAGCTGGCTGGAGGTTATGGAGAAATGCCCCCAGTGAAGGGGGAGAGGAGCAGCGGGCAGTGCTTGCGCTGAAAAGGAGGCCGTGTCCACCACAGGGGGTGGGGCGGAGGGGCTGGCTTCACTGCTTGTGGTGCCCAGACCGTGCTGTGGGCTGGGGGCAGCTTTGGGGGCACTTGGGGTTGATTTCAGTGAAAGGCAGGCCAAAGCTATGTAGACACAGCCACCGCCCAGGTAATGCGCAGGTACTGGGAACCTGGCAGGTTCTCAGGTCACTTTGTTGCTGTCACTTGAGCAACTGAGTTCCTCATGGATTCGGTGTCTGAAGAGTGGAGCCAGGGTCCTACTGACATTGGTGACAGCCCCGTAGTAGTGACAAGGGGGACACTACGTGGGGCCCCACCTTAAGGCTCTCTACCCTCCTTGCAGAGAAGAAGGAGTGCCGGCGGGACCACCGCCCCCCATGTGCTCAGGAGGCACCCCGCAACATGGTACACCCCAATGTGATCTGCGATGGTTGCAACGGGCCAGTGGTGGGGACCCGCTACAAGTGCAGCGTCTGTCCTGACTATGACCTGTGTGCCAGCTGCGAGGGGAAGGGCATGCACAGGGAGCACAGCAAGCTCGCCTTCCCCAACCCCTTTGGGTACCTCTCTGAGGTGAGCAGGGCCTCCCTGCGGGTGGGGTGGGGTGGGTGTGGGGCAGCAGGAGCCCCCTGATTCAGCCCCGCTTGTTCTTCTGCTTCCTCCTCCCCAGGGCTTCTCTCACAGTCGCTGGCTCCGGAAGCTGAAACATGGGCACTTTGGGTGGTCCGGCTGGGAGATGGGCCCACCGGGGAACTGGAGCCCACGTCCGCCTCGGGCAGGGGATGCCTGCTCCAGCCCCACAGTGGAATCCGGTGAGCCTTGGTCTGCTGGCTTCACAGGGCGAGGTGCAAGGGTCGTAGAGCTGGAGGGCTCCCGGAGGCCTGCTGTGTCTGTGGCTGGGTTGGATACTTCATGGCCTTTTAGATTATTTAATCTTCACAAACGCCTGCAGAGTGTCACAAACTATCTGCATTTCACAAATGGGAAAACAGGCGCCTAAGTGCCCAAGGCAACCAGTTCTGCACTACACCTAGACGGCCCCAGCCAGGCGCAGTAGCCCCGTCCCGCTGCCCTTCTGAGGTGGCCCTCACGGACAGGCAGGGAGGCCCTTCCAGCACCTGTGTCTCTGTGATGTACTCCCTTCTCTTGTGTTAGCTGTCAGGGAAGTCAGAGCCAAATTCGGTCAAGTCATTTTGAACACAGTCGCAAAGTTAAAAACTTACACATAGTAGCATTCTAGATTTTTAGATAATGGTTTTATTACTGTGTCCTTTGACTCACCTCATCCTTTGGGACAAAAGTGGGAATATTTGTTTGATTTTGAGTAAATAACATATCTAGGACATGGTCGATGTTTTATACTACGTGTACTGAGCTGTCACTCGAGCAGGGTTCCGATCACCAGGGTCACAGATGAAGGGGGACAAAGGGGCCCAGGAGGTGTCCCACTGTGGGAGGGAGAGAAAAAGGTATGTGGGAGGTGGGGTGCAGGCTGCCAGGACAAGGCTCCCGGGATGGAGTGTACCTGGGAAGAAGGGAATAGGAACATACTAGGTGTCGAGGTCATTGATAAATGTGCTTTGAATTAAACATATTGTTTTTATTTTTTAAAAATCCAAGCTTCTGGTCCATTGGAGGATCCCAGTGTGAATTTCCTCAAGAACGTAGGGGAGAGTGTGGCAGCCGCCCTCAGCCCACTGGGTAAGTGGCTGCCTGTCTGTCCTTTGATACCAGCAGAGCCTTTTGGTGGTAGGTGCGGGTGGCTGTTTGTGGCTTTACCCTGGGGTACAGTGGAATGGTAATGCCATGTCCTTGAGACTGGTAAGGATTGGTTGCCTCACGTCAACCTTCGCCAAGTACTGTACCACAGGCCACTCAAGGTTGCAATCCCTGACAGATTCTCGAGCTTTCCACATGAGGGCAGTGCAATCAACCAGTGTTTGGTTGGGATAATCCCAGTAGGGAGAGTGACCAGGCTCAGCTTCATGGCTGGCCTGTCAACTTCTGCCTATCTGTCCTTTGGGGGAAGAACAGTCTGCATTTTTCCCTGAGGTGAGCCTTGGAGTTTCCTCAAGGACGTGGGTGAGTAGGTAGTTGAGATGCCTTTTCTCTTTTCCTCCCTCTTCTTTGCAACCGCCAACCTTTCCTAGTGCTTCCTGAGCCCTGGGATTGTGCGGTGCTGGGGAGCTCCGCGGGACACCGGGTTCCCAGGGCCTCAGGGTGTGTGGACTGCCACATGTGCCCCCTTAGTGGTGTGACAGACGTGAGCTCTGAGGCTTTCAACCCTGCGTCCGCTAGTCTGGGTGTGGGTGCCAAAGAGCTAGGCCTTGTAGCAGGAAAATCAGCTAAAGATGGTGACTTCCTGCTCAGGATTAGGACGGATCCATGTTCTCAGACCAGAAGAGAGCTCATCTTTGTGACTGGAAGGAAGTGTCTCCTCAGTCTGTCCCAAAGTTGTGTCCAGTGTCCGAAAGAATGCTGATAGGATGGCCAAACCCCGCCCGCCACCCACCCTGTGGCTTAACAGGGCATGACTGCCATCGCCTCCAACCCCCGAGACATTTCTGCTTGTGCTCATTCTACCCCCGGACGCAGCTTTGAAGCAGCAGCGACATGTTGGCATTGCTGCTCCGTGAAGCAGCTCAGACCACATGTGATTTCTTCCTGGAGTGAAAGCCTTTTGAAAGAATGAGAAAAATGAGTTGATATTTTCAGTGCTTTCCGAGGAGGATAAAACAGTGGAGCACTGACAGATGAGAATCGGGAGATATGCAGGGCCTAGGCCCCGCCTGCCACTCACGTAAGATACAGTGAAGGTGAGTGGGTGGAATTCTGAGAGGTTAGGGGCCACTGGGACGTCTCTTTGGAAGATACTAAAGGGGACAGTGGATCTCAAGCTGGCTGAGCTTCAGAATTACCAAAAAAGAGTGTTTTTGTTGGTGTATATTTTAGTGTATGGAAACTTTATTAAAATTACTTATTCTGAAGAACAAAGTTCTTCACTAAAAGAACAAATGAGACAAACTGGGAGGTCACAGAATCAAGTCTAGGTTCAGGTAGGAACTTTCCACCAGTGCAGAGGCCCAAGTCCACCTTCTGGAATTTTGTCTGTGGGTGTTGGGTAGGGCCTGTGTGTTTCGAAGGCTTCCTGGGTAACTTTGGGTCACACTTGCTGTCCATCCAACCCCATCTGAGCTTGTGGTGTTTCAGAACTTGACCTGGGTTCCTTACTCAGGACATGTGGGAATAATTTTGGAAGTGCTCAGAAGTCTTTTGGGATAAGGATCAAGGCCTTTTCAGATCTTTCAAAGTGGGTGAAGTTGCTTTCTGCCAACCAGGAGGAGCCTGGAGCACCACAAAAGGAGGAAAGTTTCAGTAAAATATGCCTTTGAGTAGTTTCAGTTGAGAGTCATTCGGGGAGCCCAGGAACTGATTTAAATTCTGCTGTTGGAGTTAGGGGCATTTTCTTATGAGGAACTAACAGCTAGGATGACTCACACTGCTAATCGCTTAGAAGGGACTGTTCCCAGAGCAGGGCCCAGAGAGGACTGAGCCAACACCACCTCTGAGGGCAGTATGTGTGTGGTGAGTCAGAGACTTTGAAGTAAAAACTCAAGGCCACTTGTTGATAGTTGCTGTGTGAAACATCCGAGCGGGTCCACCAAGGCCCAGGACTGTTCCTGGCTTGAGGTCGCAGCCACTGACATCCAGGACATAACATAGCAGGGCCTTCCTCATCACGGGGTCTTCCATAAACACACCCCATACAGACTTTGTGGCACAGCCTCTTAAGCCCTGGAGTTGGAGAAACCCTGTTCTATAATCTTTCTGATCCATTTACAGAAAAGTCGCGTCATTTACCCACTTAACAAAGTGAGAAAGTATATGGTGGTCATTGTACTGTTCTTCCAACTTTTCTGTTTGCTTGAACCTTTCGTAATAAAGTTGGAGGGAAAATGGAAGGAGAAAAACAGTTCAAATATTGCAGATGGAAATATCAGTAGCTAAGCCTGCTTTTATCTTTGCTTACTCCTCAAACTTTGCTACAATAACAGTAAAGGGATTAAAAAGTTCAAAGCAATGTAGACAGAGAAAAAGGGGAAAAAGTAATAGAAGACGGGAGAAAATAATGCCACCAAACTTTGGGAGATGGGAAATGGATGGAGGGTGGCAACCGACATAGGGGGGACATCAGAAACTTACGTGCCTGTGCAGGCTGCTAGCTGCTTGGGGCCAGGAAGGCCAGGGAACAAGGGATGGGCTGAGGACCCTGATTAAGGATGACAGAGACTTCGGGGACCCACGCCAGGTCATGGCCCTGCCAGCCCTTGCAGGGGACATGAGGCTCTAGATCCAGAGATGCTTCAGCTGTAGAAACAGCAAGGACACAGGGCAGGGTGAAGCACCAGCCTGAAATTGGGCATCTCAAATGAACAATGGCTCCAGGAGGAGCTGGGAGGCCCTGCTCAGGAGAGGCTGAATATGCCCAAGAAGAGTCCCATAGCTGTGCCACCTGGGATCTGGACAGCCAGCTCGGTACCCAGTCACCACCGGTGGAAGTCCATGGTCTCGTGTGGAGTCCTTCCTATGGGCTTTTCTTTGTGCTTCCCTAGGACCAGGCAGCCACGGATCAGCAACCATTTGGGAGAGAATGAACTTGGGGAAAAGAACGCTAGTATCCTCAGTGAGATACAAAAAAGTATTTGTATCCAAGAAAAGAGAACAGGATATCAGAAAAATAACAAAAGGGAACAAAATGTTCTGGAAATAAAAAAAAATAATGATAACAGAAAAGAGAAAATTTCAAAAGAAGGCTTAGACTTTAAGATCATTTCAAGGAAATATTCCAAAAGCAAAATAAATAGAGGCAGGAGGAGAGAAAAGATGAGAAAATTCAAGGATTAATCCGAGTGGCCCAATCTAGGATGAACAGAAATTCCAGAAAGAGAGAAAACTGAAGGGAAGAAGTAAACAAAGAATACACATTCTTGGCATTAAGGACATTAGCCTCTAGATTGAAAGGGACCCGCAAACGCCTGGACAATGACTAAGAAAAGACCCCACACCAAAGTTGAGCATAGAGAGACTCCTGAAACCCTCCAAGCTACTGTAAAGGCCTGGGAATTCAGAGAGCAGTACAGCTTTGGAGGTTGGAAGACAGTGGCACCAGCAGAGACTTCCAAGTCTAAGCTAAAATGGTTTTCAACCTAGAATTCTATATTCAGCTAAAAAGATCAAGTGTGGAGGCAGAAAAAAATTGGTATCAGGTACGCAAGGTATTAATCATCTTACCTGGGCTTGAAACCTTTCTCTGGCCAAAATGAAGGCAGAAGTGTTTGAAAACAGGGCCCAACATAGGAGGGAGACAGAGGGCATTGCCAGGAGGAAAGGAAGGTGGGCACAGTGTGAGAGCTGTGTGTCTGTCCTAGCAATCTGCCAGGTCAGGCTGGCGCCCCAGAGGGGTGGCCTCCAGGGAAAAAGCCCAGAACTGACGGGGTGTCCAATACACTGAGCTTATGTAGGAAACTCTAGAAAAGCTGTTGGAGGAGATGGGGAAAGTTTGCAAATAAAAAAATAGGCATCATTAATCACTAATGCTACAAAAACAAAAAAATCTGCAAGGAAGTAAGTCTACTACTTAGCCCAGCAAAGAACAGTTATTTATGCAGTGTCACTAACAAACACTGCATGTTGTTTTCACCCAAAATTGAGTTTTTGGAAGGACAGGGGAAGGGGAGGTAAGTGTTGGAGGAAGAAAGAAACAGTAAACTTGAACAAGACAGAAAGACCATCGTCGGTTGAAAGTCTCCGGAGAGAGGCTGGGCTCTGGTGGGGAAGGGATTTTCTATAGCCTTTTGGAACTGTGTGACGACACTGTGCGTGGGTAGTTCTTTGAGAAATTAAAATTAATTAACAACATAGTGTGGTGATTGTGCCCCCCCCCCCCCCCCGTGCGCACGTGCTCCATAGTGTGAGGCACTGGAGGTGGACACGCCGGCCTGTGTTTCCAGCCTCACGGGACTTGCACAAGCTCGCAGAGCTGTCTGCCAGCCTAAGCAGAATTCTGGTGTACAATACATGTGGTTTTCATATTATAGGCCCTGGCACACAAGCGTGATGCGTCCTGTGGTTCTCAGAGCCAGGATGCGGCGCCCTGGCCACATGTGGTATTTGCTCTCCCTGGTTCCTAGGGCCTGGACCTGCCCGCTGTGCAGCCGCTGTCCTGTGTGATTAGAGAAAAACAGGCCTCTCTGAACTTTCTGGCTGTGAATTGACCTGGGGTATCACCTGAGATTAATGTTTTATTAAGCTGGAGGAAGAGAAAGGTGCAATGAGTTTTTCTAGAAGCCAAGAAGATTTGAGGCCAGGGTATTGGGAGCAGTTCAGCCCTTGGGATCCTAAAGGTCAAAGATGACCATGTATTTGCCTTCTGGCTGGTGGGCTGGCATCCTCGCCTGGTCTGTACTGGTGGTGTGACTCCGGTTCTGAAATGGAGGGCAGCATCCGACCCTCCCATGCTGGTGGGGCTGAATGTGGAAGGGCTTTGTAAGTCCGCAGACCCAGGCGGTACCCTCCCTGCAGCCGCAGCCACGCCCTCGGGGACTTACAAGTTCATTTCCTCCGCCGCCTCCAGGAATCGAAGTTGATATTGACGTGGAACATGGAGGGAAAAGAAGCCGCCTGACCCCCGTCTCCCCGGGCAGCTCCAGCGTGGAGGAGAAGTGTAGCTCTCAGCCAAGCAGCTGCTCTTCTGACCCTAGCAAACCGCATGGCGATGTGGAGGGCGCAGCGCAGTCTCTGGCAGAGCATTTGGACAAGATAGCCCTGGAGTCAGGGGCACAGCCCGAGGCAAGCACGGTCGCAATCTCCCTGCACCCCAGCAACGGCCCCTCCCGGGCACTTTACACCCCCAGCCACGGCCCCTCCCCGGTACTTACACCCCCAGCCACGGCCCCTCCCCGGTACTTACACCTCCAAGAATGGCCCCTCCTGGGCGCTTACACCCCCAGCCATGACCCCTCCCCGGTACTTACACCCCCAGCCATGACCCCTCCCGGGCACTTTCAAACCCCCAAGAATGGCCCCTCCCGGGCACTTACACCCCCAGCCATGGCCCCTCCCGGGCACTTTCATACCCCAGCCATGGCCCCTCCCCGGTACTTACACCCCCGGCCATGGCCCCTCCCGGGCACTTACACCCCGGCCATGACCCCTCCCGGGTACTTTCACACCCCCAAGAATGGCCCCTCCCGGGCACTTACACCCCCAGCCATGACCCCTCCCGGGCACTTTCAAACCCCCAAGAATGGCCCCTCCCGGGCACTTACACCCCCAGCCATGGCCCCTCCCGGGCACTTTCATACCCCAGCCATGGCCCCTCCCCGGTACTTACACCCCCGGCCATGGCCCCTCCCGGGCACTTACACCCCCAGCCATGACCCCTCCCGGGCACTTTCAAACCCCCAAGAATGGCCCCTCCTGGGCACTTACACCCCCAGCCATGGCCCCTCCTGGGCACTTACACCCCCAGCCATGGCCCCTCCCTGGCACTTACACCCCCAGCCATGGCTGCTCCCCGGTACTTACACCCCCAGCCATGGCCCCTCCCGGGCACTTACACCCCCAGCCATGGCCCCTCCCCGGCTCTTACACCCCCAGCCATGGCCCCTCCTGGGCACTTATACCCCCAGCCATGGCCCCTCCCCGGCTCTTACACCCCCAGCCATGACCCCTCCCCGGCACTTACACAACTGGCGGGACCCAGGTATGTGGCAGTTAAGTCATCCCATGAACCTTCCCCTAGGACTTCGTAGAGAAAAGTTGGTCCCTTTGGCCTCTGCCAGTCAGTCCTCATGTGCCCACTGTCCCAGGACCCGAGGCTGTGGGCAGATGGGCCTGTTGCCCACATCCTGTGTGTTGATGGCGGTTTTGTTCCAGGAACAGATGGAGTCTGATAACTGCTCAGGAGGAGATGACGACTGGACTCACTTGTCCTCAAAAGAAGTGGACCCGTCTACAGGTGAGCTCCAGTCTCTCCAGATGCCGGCATCGGAAGGGCCAAGCTCTCTGGACGCTTCCCAGGAAGGACCCACAGGGCTGAAGGAGGCGGCATTGTACCCACACCTACCACCAGGCAAGTGATTTCAAGTAGTTTTGTACTTTGACCTTTTTTGTTCAGAGCATTCTGTCAGTTGCTTTTAGTAACACAAAAAGATGTCATGTTCTCCACTGCGGGGCTTGTGTATTGAGAAACATGAGAAAAAATCGGGAGTTGGTTTTGTCCTCCTGTGTACAATACTGAGCCTTGTAAGGGCAGCTCATTTTAGTAATTTCTAAGACCTCACATCTAGACCTGCAATTACAAAGGCAGGTGTGACGTAGAGGCGGCACTGGCTTTGGCACTAAAAGTGGGCTCAGAGTCCATCTCCACTGTGTCCTCCTCATGGAGAGTGCTGACCTGAGAGCAGGGGTCACAGCCAAGATCCCTGCAGGAGCCGTCACATGAAGTACCCTGTTTCCCTGAAAATAAGACCTGGCCAGACAATCAGCTCTAATGTGTCTTTTGGAGCAAAAATTAATATAAGACGGAGTATATTATATTATATTATGCTATTATATTATAGACTCGGTCTTATAGTGAAATAAGATCAGGTCGTATGTTAATTTTTCCTCCAAAAGGAGCATTAGAACTGATTGGCTAGGTCTTATTTTCGGGGAAACACGGTAGGTGGTGTGGCTGGCAGCAGGGCTGGTGGGGACTGTGGCAGCCGGAGGGCACCACTGAATACAAGAGGCAGCTGGTACTCTGCTGCACCGCATTATTGTCGCATGGCAATGCAGTTTCAGGCAGTACGCAACTGGAGACCCATGTGTGGGCCAGTCTGGGCCTTGGGCCACCAGTGTGATCTCCTCTGCCTTAGAGCATGGCGGCAAAGTACGGCCTATGGGCCAGGATGATTTTCTCATTTTCATAATGGTTGAAAAAAAGTTAAGACCTGTGAAAAACAGATGAAATTCAAATTTAAAAAAATACAAGTGAAAAAAAATTAAAAAAATACAAGTGTTATGGAGCACAGCGGTGCTTATTTGTTTATATACCGTCTGGCTGCCTTTATGCTGTCACAGCAGAGGGGAGTGGTTGTGAAAGCCTGCAAAGCAGCTTAAAATCTGTTCTCTGGCCTTTTACAGAACAAGCAGGCCCGCCCCTGCCGTGGAGAGTCCTGTGAGGGTTGGAGACCCTGTGACACTGTGGGAGGGCCGGGCCCCACAGGCACTGAGTGCGTGCTGGCCAGACAGGATGCTGCGGCATACAGGTTACACTTGGGGCCCAGTGACTCCCTCATGGCTTTTGTTCCTCTCTCTGGCAGAAGCTGACCCCCGGCTGATTGAGTCCCTCTCCCAGATGCTGTCCATGGGCTTCTCTGACGAAGGCGGCTGGCTCACCAGGCTCCTACAGACCAAGAATTACGACATTGGAGCTGCTCTGGACACCATCCAGTATTCAAAGCACCCACCGCCATTGTGACCGTTTTTGCTCATCTGTTCCATCCCTTTTGTTTGTTGCATAGTTGTGTTGAGCTAATGTACAACCCCAGTGCCTCTGTAAGGGCCAGTTTCTCTGCATTCTTCTTCCAGAATCTGGGGGTGGGGGTGGGGATGCATGAAGCCATTTAGGGCAGTAGAACAAGTGACATGAGGAGGGAGTTCCACGTGTTGTGCTGAGGTCTCAGAATCATTTACCGGCTGCCCGTGGCCAGGCTGGGCCCGGAGCTTCCCCAGGCAGAGCGAGACTCCTTGCTGGGAAGGACACCGAGGCCACACCACATCACGTCCCTACTCTCCACCCGCCAGGATTACACCAGCAGTCCAGAAATATATCTTGCCTGTGGCCTTCCGCTTTTTCTTTTTTGTAATGACTAATAGTAGTTGATTTTCTGCTAGAAACCGGATATACTCCGAGTTTAGCTACAGTGCAACCAACATTGTCGGGTGGAGCAGGTGGTCCTGGAGCGAGCACTGGAGGGCGGGGCAGCCCAGGATGGGCTTCACACGTGGGCGTAAGCAGGGGCTGACGGGGCCAGTGTTGGTCACTGAGCACTGCCTATTTCATAACCGCTGCAGTTCTCTCATTTCCAAGTGTGTCACCTGCTTTGCAAGTATGAAAATCCCTTTGTAGCCATTCTGTTAGCATATTTGTAAACAATCTGTAATTAAATGGTAAAGCACTTTAATCAAAGATGTTACAACAAGATGACCCGTTTGACAGTCATGTTTATTGTTGGTTCTTGGTCGTTCCCATAAACCTCTTCAGTCCTACTATTTAAAAGCACCTCAGGGAACCCCGTTTCCAATGACATAAGAGTCTAGTAGAGAGGGGCTCATGTAACAAACACGGAATAGCATTCTAGACTCAGTTCATAGATTGTCATCAAAGTCCTCGCCGGTGTTAAAGAGGTCACAGAGTCGCACGAGTGGGGGCTCCTGTGCCCCTCTGACTGAGGGCCCAGCCTCTGCCCGAGAGCCTGTACCCCACAAGTGCTCAGGAGTCTCCTTGAAAGGCCTCTTGGGCCCAGATGTGGGCGTGTGTGTGGCCAGAGGGAGCTGGAGCACACCGGGCATCCTGCTGAGGCTTCCTTCTCTTGGGGTCTGAGCCCTTGGGGTCCCCTCCTCAGCCTGTGCAGCTGGCCTGGGGTGCCTGTGCAGGGGTGTCGGGGACTCTGTGTGCACATGTGAGCTGTTTCCAGGTGGAAAAAGAAATCGTTCCCACTTAGAAGATTTCTGGACAGGACGTGGTGGTTCCCCCCAAGGACCAGTGAGCGCCCTGGTGTTCCAGTCCTCATGACTGTTTCCTTCTCTGACCTTCCCCGTCAGGCCAGTGGGATCCTGCAGTGGAGACAAGAGGAGGAGACAGCCTCATCCTCCGTTCAGGAGAGCCAGTGGCCAGCAGGACCAGGGGACAGGAAGAGAAGGGTCTCTGTGCCTGCACTGCTGCTTCCTCGTCTCTCCTGGGTTCTGGCGCTTTCTGCTGCATATTCTACCTAATAGCCAGTCCTCAGGCTGCAGGCTAGGGACAGGCTTTGATTTTGAGGTTTAGCACAAAGAAATGCCCTCTACCTCACCCCAAACCCTCTGCCAAGTGCCATGACCAGGCTTTCCAAAAAAGGCAGATATTCTCATGGAATCACTCGTGTCATGGGGCCCTGAGAACCAGGCAGAAGCATGACTGAGAGGAGGGGTGAACTAGAAGGGCTGAGAGGCCTTTTGTAAAGGGATGGAGACGCCATCCTGCCTGCTCACTGCCGGCAGATGCGCAGGTCCAGAACCGTGGTGAGGGTTCCGAGGCTGTGGAAGTGGCTGCACAGAGGCCCTCGTGGGATATAACAATGTCGCTGGGGCCTGGCCTCCCCCTTCCACTCTGGAGGCAGATGCACTGAAAATTGGATTTCACCACCTATGAAGTGATTTGAAAGCAATGACAGGTGGGACCCTGTGACACCACCCCAAACCAGGCAGTAGGGAAAAGGCTCTGGAGTCTGCCGTCCCTGTCAGTTCTGCCACTGACTTGCTGTACCTTAACGAACCTTCACTAGGTGTAGTTCTTCACCTTCAAAAAAAACACCAGGCTCATGGCAAGCATCACACATGATCATGCAGTTAAAATGTTTCGCCAGGGACTGGCACATCAGTAACTGCCATTATTCTTAGTCTGTAATTTGGGGATTCAGGGCCACATCCTTACCTGGGTCACAGCCAGTTAGTGGCAACACCTGAGTTTGGCCTCTGCCTCTTGTGCTACTGCCAGAAGCCAGCCAAGCCAGCGGCGGCCTACGTTGGGGGTGGCAGTGATGGACGCCCAGGAGAGCCTCTGCCTGGGCGCCTGTGGCCCTCATGACAGAGTAAAGCAAAGCCTGCGTTCTGTGGCCTGGAGAATGTGGTGGGGTCTGCTAGGTTGGAAGCTTCAAGAACAAGAGCAGACCCAGGGGCAGCGGGCACCTCCGGTGCACACAAACATGCCCGGGCTGGCAGGGGTGAGGATGGGAATGGCTCCTCAGAGACCCGGCAGGACCCGTGCTGCACCCCACACAGCAAAGAGGACGGGCCTCACTCAGAAGCCCTCCTGGTCCACCCTGAGTGCCTCCAAGGCATCCAACTGCCCTTTTGACTGGGACGTACCAGCACTGAGGAGGAGCATGGTGGGGAAATGGTGCAGGCTTAGGATGGCAAAGACAGCATCCATGAGGGAAGCTGGAGTTTTGGTGGGTAGAAGACTCGTACTTCAGTTGTCGACAAAACATGACAATTAAAAAATCCTGGGCCAGCCCGGTGGCTCAGGTGGTTGGAGCACCATGCTCCTAAACCCAGGTTGCCAGTTCGAGTCCCACAAGGGCCAGTGAGCTGCGCCCTCTACAGCTAAGATTGTGAACAACAGCTCTCCCTGGAGCTGGGCTGCAGTCAGTAGTAGGAGGTTGGTGTGAGCTGCCGTGTGCTACTGTGGGTCGCTGTGTGCTGCCGTTGAGTGGCCGGCAGCCAGCGTGAGCAGCCGCCATCTAGAGAGAGCTGCTGTGAGCGGCCGACCGACAACTGGTGACCAACTGCCTAAGCCGGGGGTAGGGGGTTGGTGGGAGGCGCAACGCTCATGATGCCAGTCAGACTGAGAAACCGGAGTGGGGGGGGGAGGTGGAAGAAAGGGGGGAAAAATCCTGTGTGCACTCAGTGGTCACTGGGACCAGAAGAGAAACATCCTCAATCACTGACCTTCTGGGTCTCCAAGGTGACCTCTGAGTCCCCCAAGTCCTGGCCGTCAGGGCTGCACAGAGGCTGTGTCGTGCTCTGGCTCCATCTCCTGGCAGAGGAAAAGTGCTATCAAGAATTCAGTCTTTTCCACAGACAATAGTTTAGTGGTTACCAGAGGGTAAGGGGCGGGGTAGGAGATGAGGGTAAGGGGGATCAAATATATGGTGACGGAAGGAGAACTGACTCTGGGTGGTGAACACACAATGGGATTTATAGATGATGTGATACAGAATTGTACACCTGAAATCTATGTAATTTTACTAACAACTGTCACCCCAATAAACTTTAATCAAAAAAAAAAAATTCAGTCTTTTTCACCACCGAGTCACCTGGTCTGACACCCTGCACAGGTAGAACTTGTCACCCTGTACAGCTTCCCAGGTAGCTGCCCAGCTCCCGCCCCAGCGCTGAGAACAGGCAGCCCAACGACATCCAAGGCAGTCCATGTCTCTGCTCGTGGCTTATTTGGAACTGAAATCTACCTCCCAATAGCACCTGCCCTGTAAGAGCCACCCTGGATCTAGACAAGACATTGTCTCAGAAAATTCACTAAGTCTGGAGAAGAAATCGGTAAAAGTTAGGTCTTTCCTGATCTAAGCAAAAAGCTTGCAGGCCTGTCAGCTCCTCTGGCCACAGTTGGCTTTGTCACCCCTGCCCATGAAATAAATTCTTGCCTGAGGTGCTCAGAATTGAAAGAGTGTCGTCAAGTTGCCCACGGGCACCCTGCCCCACCCTCAACTCTTGACGGGCACCTGGCACCTGGCCAGGCCAAGGAGTGCCGGGCAGTGACATGCCCACTGGCTCACGCCACTCAGGCTTCTCGCACGCTGCTGGCTGCTACAAGCCACTCCTCAGCCTCCCAGCCACATTCAGAACAGGCACGAGCTGGATTAGTGACTAGCGGGCACCTTTTCCGAGGCAGGCTGGTATGGAAGGGAGGGTCTGGCTTCTCTGTGGTGGACGAGGGCCAGCTGTTGAAACACGCTCCTGCTTCTGGCCCCAGCTCCCTGGAGCCCCTTGCTATGTACTTCAGCCAGCGGTTCTCGGACGGCTTAGGTTTTTCCTAGGGGATTGGGAGGTAAGTTTATTCTCAGAGTTGGAAGGCAGGATTTTCCACTGAAAATCCCCAGCCTGACTCTGAGGCCTGAGGGTCTCAGGACCCATGTGTACCCCACCACTAAAAAGGTGTTTGGCTGGAAGGTAATGGGAGTCGCACACTCGGAGGCACCGCTGCGGACAGCGGCACACTGGGGGTGGGGTGGGGGGGCTGCAGGGCACAGCGTATCAAGCTCTTTGCAGATGGCCGCGCTCCCTGGCCCAGTGGCTGCAAACTAAGACAAAGGCACAAAGGTGTTCATTACAGTGTTATGAAAATAGCGAACATGTACAGTAGTCAACGTTTGGAAACAATGTAAATGCCGAGAAGGGGGTTAATACTGGCATATCCACTGTATCCTGGAGATACGTTTTAAAAGTGAAAATCAATGAAAACTATAAGCAACACAGAATGGTGTTAAGTGAAAACTCCAGGATGCAAACTATTTCTTACAATATGAATGATGTAAAATTAAGGTTGTAAAGTGGACAAAATTGGGAAGTACAGACCCAAATATGCAAGAGCTGTTGTGTTCAAGTGGGGTGCTTAGACCATTTACTCTGCCTATAATAAAAATATGAAGACGGAGAGAGGACGTCGCAAGGGCGATTCTGTGAGCAGAGGCAGGGCTCTGCCCTCGAGCAGGCAGGGAACCTTGGTCTGTCTTGTACTCGCCCTGTCCCTGGCAGGACAGTGTTCCACGCACCTTCGGCATCTTGGAGTCACCTCCTGCGTCACTAAGCTCCCACACACACTGCCCGCCCACACTGTTTCAGCACCGACTGTACAGGTGCCCAGACAGAACTGATGTGGGCCCCCTCAGGCTCAGTCTGGAGAAGGGGAACATGGAATCCCAGGTTCCTGCCAACAGCATCCTCTCTCTACCAGAGGTGCCCAGAGCACTGAGGGACAAGGGGAGAAGCACAAGGAAGTGAAATTCCAGCTAAGTTCAGAGTTCTCCAAGCAGACAGAAGAAAAAGCCCTTTACAGAGTATTGTAATTATTTGTACACATGGCAGTCTTCACCCTTACAAAAGTGATAGGTTCATTATTTTATGTTTCCTGTAGCTTTAAGCCGAGTGCCTGTCATTCAGTGGCATCAACAAGCATTTACTGAATAAATGACTAATGTATGAATAAATGGCCCCCCTATATCCCCCGTGACACGGAGCCAGCCCAGGTGTCTGGGCTGACTCAGGTGCTGGCTTACCTGCAGAATCATATGGTCAGTGTGCCCAAGACCTGCGTCCTTCTCTTCATCGGCATTTCCAGGTTCTTCCAGAGACCTTAGGAAAAGATTGTACATATGTCCTTGTAAAAGGACCAGGAAGATAAAGGGCAGGAAAGTGGGAGGAGCAGGATGCAAGGACTTGACGAATAGCAAAGACTTCTCGGGGACCTTAGCATCTTAGCTCTGTTGTTTTGATGGGACTCAGTAATCTTGTAGCAGTGCAGAAGGCCTGGGCAAAGGGACCATTTTCCTCAGATTTAGGCTGGTTGAGCTCTCCATCAACAGGTTAAATGACACAGGCAGAGGGGCAGATGCTTAACCCAGAGAGACCAGTTTGCATCCTGGCTGTCATTGTCACAGTATGACTATTTCTTCAACCACAATGGGTGAGTGTGATAAATGAGAAAATGTGTGTGCAGGCCCTGCTCAGGGTCTGGAACACAGAGCAGTGTCAGCTGACCTGCAGCATAGAGTCCCTTCTACCAGCCATGGTGCCTCCATTGCACAGGGTCACATGAGTCTTTACGCACGACCAGAGAAGGAATTCCTGAGTTCACAGTGGAGGCCTCCAGGGACAGAGGGCTCTTCTACCACATGAAGAGGAGCAAAGAGCCTTCCTTTCTCTCCAGCCTTGAATGGGCTGATGGCCAGCGAGAACGTTTACTGTAAGAGCCAGAGCCACGTCCATCCGGGTCAGACAGGGTTGTTCCAGCACGTGATCAAACTGGAACTCTCTCGAGTGAACTTCGAGAACCCCAACCTCTACCAAATGTGGGCACCTCTCTTCTAGTTTGTTCATCTGCAAAAAGAAGTCAATGATCCTCACAGGGTGACTGTGAAGATGAAATGAGATCACGCAAGTGGGACGCCTGCTCTGCACATGGTAGACACTCTAACCTTCCTATGATTCTGGAACTCAACTCCATCAACTAAAGGCCATCTCTCAGCAACCTGAAGGTTCTAGTGCGTCTTCTTACTTCTAAAGTTACCACTGAGAATGTGGGTGTCTACTGTTCCTTTGAGGGTGACCTTGCTTCTTTCCAGCTACTTTTCAGCTCTTCCGTTTGTCTTCTGTGTCCTGCAATTTCATTATACTGTTGTGACTAAGGGCAGATTCTTTTTAACTCTTAAAATTACCTAATTGAGGTATAATTCATATACATCAAAACGCACCCAGTTACATGTACAATTACTAAGTTTTCATAAATTATACCTTGGAAACTATCACCCCAATTAAAATGTATTAGAGAAAATTTTTTATTGAGACATAATTGACAAGACAGAGAAAATTTTCATTACCTACCCCAAAAAGTTCCCTTCTGTGTCTTTGCAGGCAATTTCCCCCCTCTCCAATAAATGGCTGACCCCTACTACAGTATGTGGTCCTGTCTGGCTTTCACTTACCAGTGTTTTTGAGATTTGTCCATGTTGTTTTTGTTGCTGAATAGTATTCCATTGCATGAATATACCACAATTTGTTTGTTCATTCACCTTCTGATGTATCTATATGTTTAGCCTTTTCACCAATGTCATACTGTCTTGATTACTGTAGCATTATAGTAAATCTTGAAAGCAGGTTGTAGAAGTCCTACAACTTTGTTCTTCTTATCAAAATTGTTCTAGCAATTCTAGGTCCTTTGCATTTCTACATCAATTTTAGGATCAGTTTGTCAATTTCTATTAAAAAAAACGCTGCTGGAATTTTGATTGGGATTAGGTTGACTTTAAGATCAGTTTAATGATATTGAGTTTTCCAATCTATGAACTTATTATATCTCTTCATTAATTTAGATCTTTAATTTCTCTTAGCATGTTTTATACTTTTTCCTGAACAGCTCTTACACTTTTGGTTATATTTATCACTAAGCATTTCATTTTTTGATGCTATTATAAATGATATTTGATGTTTAATATCACTGTCCCATGTTTCACTGAATTTATATAAAAATAAAATTTAATTTTGTATGTTGACCTTATATCCTGTGATCTTGCTAAATTAACTCACTAGCTCTAGCATCTTTTGTGTAGGTTCATCAGGATTTTCTACATACACGATGTCTTGGTCCAGTTTGGGATTTACTGTTTCGTGAATCTAAGAATGTAAGCCTTTGGCTCTGAAAAATGCTCTGTTCTTTTTTCTGCAAATATTGCCTTTGGCCCATTCTCTTTATTCTCTCTTGCTAAAACTCCTCTCTGTATCCTCCATGTCTCTCAACTCACATTTTCCACCTTTTTATCTTTCTGTATGATATTGTGAATAATTTCTTCAGGTTTATCTTCCATTTCACCAATTCTCTCTACAGCTGCACTTAGTCTGTTTAACTTGTCTCCCACAATCTTAATTTTAATGACTATACTTTTCATTTCTACAAACACTTTTTGGTTGCTTTTTCAAAACTACTTGGTTATTTTTTAAAGGCTTTTAAAGGCTCCTATTATCAACCCTCTCTTCTATTTCATGAAATATAGTAAACACACACTATTATGTGTTCTGAAGTCTTTGTGGATCTGATTTTTCTGTCATTCTGCTGTTTTTTTTGCTCATGGGGACATGCTTCCTTGACTGTTTAATGATTGTTAACTCTCAGTACATGCTCCTTGGAACTTTATCTGTGGGAATTCTTTCAGGCCTGGGATGAAGATGTATTGCTCACCTCTGCTTCCTGGGACAGTTTGAAAATAAATTCTCCGTTTGAGGCTTTTCACACAGTGTGTGTAAAGGCTGAAAAGATATGTGGCAGCTTCCTCGTGCTTATAAAATCCTGGAGCGGTATTTCCCTTCTTTGGCCAGTGCCAAGGTCAGTACAGGCTAGCAGAGGGGGAGCATTTCTAGTTTACTTGTACACTGAGCATGTAGTCCTTTGGCGACTCAGCTTTAAGTGGCAGCCTCCTACTGACCTTCCCATGGCAAGCGAGCCTTAGGCTTTGTCTTTGTTTCCTGCACCTCTCCCAGCCTTCTAAATGGAAGCTCCAGGACACCAGGCTTTAATCGCCTCTGCAGCCCAGGTGCTTACTCTCTGGATTTTGGCTTTCGCTTAATTTTTGACCTCTAATTAGTTATTTACTTCCTTGGCATCTCATCAGTGCATTCAAAATATCAAGAGCTGGGATTTTTAATTATTTCCAGTGGGAAGATTGTTCAGGGTATCTAACTGACACATTGGAAGACTTGGAAATCTAAGGGATCTCTCCACTGGATACCTCCACTACCCACTCAAGATAACCATGCCCCTCTCAGACAACTGTACCTGAGTGACATCTCAGAAACCTGTCCCTGCAGCAGATTTAATTTTTGGACATGGCGTCTACAGTCGGCACCAGAGCCCTCACCGTAAGCCTGAGAAACAAATAAAGCAAAATATTAAGTTTAAAAAGTGTTGACAGAATGCTGAGAAACAACCATTAGAGACGCACCTCAGGGAGGGCAGAGCTGTTCTCTGCAAGGCCCACAGACGCACCATGTAGAAAACAAGGACTGACTGCTTTTTCCTGAGTGATTTCCAAACTCACAGTCTCAGGTACTCATAGTTTCATTCTCTCTGCCTACTAGCACCCTAACCTCTACACATCAAAGCTGAAGTCAACCCAACCCCCCCCAAAACGGTTAATGAATGTAAGAAACTCAGAAGAGAACCCAAACAGTCAGTAAACACAGGAAACAACATACACCCCTCACTGATAATCAAAGGAATACCAATTAAAATGAAATACTGTTTTTCCTTTAGCACTCATTTGTTCAATCAATATTTATTGATTGAGCAGCTATTATGTGTCAGCCCTGGACTAGATAAGGACAATACAATATAGGAGGGGACAAAAACCACTGTCATCATGGAGCTCACATTCTAGTGAGAGGAGACAGACAATAAATATATAAGTCAACTATATGGCCATCAGATGGTGAGAAACGCTACCAAGGAAAATAAGGCCATGAAAAGGGGTGGAGTAACATGGGGACAGAGCAGACACTTTTATATATAGGGTATTTCAGGTGGTCAAGGAATGGATCACTGAGAAGGTGCCATCTGAGCACAAAATAGGAAGCTGTGAGTAAGCAAGCCATGTAGATACCTGAGTGAAGAACATTCAGCAGAAGCATGAAATGTGAGTGCAGAGACCACAAGCCTGGCATTTTGGAGGAACAATGAGGAGACCACGGCTGGAGCTGAGAGCTCTAGGGAAAGATGGCAGGAGACGACGACTGAGTCAGCTTCAAGAGCAGGAGACCTGACCTGCTATTGCCATCTTGAAATTCTTAATCATCTTAGGTTTGAACTTGGGTTTTATCAGTGAAGTCTGATGGGACACTGGAGCATATCTGTGAGCAGAGGAGATACACACCATGTGTCCACTGTCCTTTGCCACCGCATCTGCATACAGCAATGCTCGATGTCCCAGGAGCACGGAATTCCAGTGGATGCAACAACGCGCAGTAGTCCGGTAAGACTCCACGTGCAGTGTGCCTCTGTGCCTGAGCGTGTGTGGGCACCTGAGGGGCCAGGCTTCCCACTGGACCCAGAACTTTCTTCAGATGCAGAAAGAAGGCAACTGCCTTCTAAAAAACACAAACCTCCGAGGAACTCTCATAACTTTTCTTATTCCTGTCATTTCCCAGGAGTAGCCAATCACTCATATGGAAATGACACAGCAGGAAGGGAAAGATGGGGCAACCACGGTCCCTTTTCCTCTCAGTCCTTCCTTACTTAGCAGTGAGCTGAGGGTGGAGAATGTGGGTAGAATGTGTACATATAAAGAAGTGAAGCAAAAACAGCTGAGTTAATTCTGTGCAACATTTCTACTGTTCTGGTAAGAAATACGTAGGCATGTATGAGCTGCAAAGTACACACTGTGCAATTTTCATGATTCTGTGTCTATGTTAAATGCTCTTCTATTACTCCATATATATTCTAAATGCTCTTTGCATTTAAAACCTCTGTTGTACAATGTAAAGAAAAACGGTAAAATTCATGCCAATAATTTAAAGTGTTTTCTTTACTTAGGAAGACATTAAATAGTAAATAAAAGACATCATGAAAAGTTAAAGAGGCCATGAAAGAAAGGAAAAACTTAATTTTAGTACCTGTAATGGCATTTTTTTGTTTTGCACTGCCCTTCCCCCCCCAACCCTGTCTGTAGGACCATGGGTTTTGCTCCGACCTGGAAGGCTCTGAGTTGAGGAGTGACATGACCCAGCCTGTTTTAGTAGGTCCCTTTGGCTATGGTGCTGAGAACAGACTGTACAGCTGACAGGTGGGCCAGTCAGAAGGCTGTTGCAAACACTGAGGTTGTCCAGTGGTCAGTGACACGTGATGCTGAGATGGGAAATACACACTTTGAGCTGGATGTTCTGGAGGGAGCATACACCCCAGAACATTGGCCAGTTAGGATACACAAGGTGAAGGACCTGTGTACTTGAGGCTTGTCCAGGACATAAATTTTGCATCCAGCTCTGATACGTTTCACACTGAGCATGTCACATTTAGGACACTGAAGACGTTTTGAAAATATGAAGTTCATAAGAATGGAGCATGACGGGATTAGAACTGTTTAGAAGTTTTGCCCTGGACCGTGTGGGCTGAGCCAAATGGAATAATTTTTATAATTCTGAGCCAAATGAAATGGTTACCAAATGAAATATCATGGCTTTACTTTGGTTAATGAAAGGGGAGAATTAAAAAAAAAAAGTCGTTTTAGTAAAAAGTGGTCAGTCTGAGTATATTCTGAAGGGAGAGCTGACAAAACTTACTGATGTCTTGGATGAAGAATGTAAAAGAATAAGAGGAGTCAGCGATGACTTCAAGGTTTTTAGCCCAAACAGTGAGGAAGGGGGACACGGTATCTAAGAGATGGGGATGATTGCGGGAAAAGCTGAGGGGAGAGCTTCCGTTTTGGGATGCCTGTTAGATAGCTGAGTACATGGTAGCTTTCACAAGTTCAGGGGCAGGCCTGGGTCTGAGACAGACATTCGAGAGTCGTCAGATGATCTCAACTCAGACCATAAAGGAATGAGTGCAGCTAGAGAAGAGGTAAGAAAACTGAGTTCAACAGCACTCTAATGTTTAGAAGTTGGAGATGGGAAAAAACTAGCAGAGGATTGAAAGAAACACACCCAGGAAGACAGGAGGAAAACCAGGCGCAGGATGACTAGAACTTAAGTGAAGACAGTGTCAAGGAGAAGTGACAGACTGTGACAGGTGTCACCAATGAGTCAAGTCAGTTGAGGACTGAGTACTAACTATTGTTTTAGCAACATGGAGATCATGGCTGACTGACACGAACAATTTGAGTGGACTAGTCGGGAGTGAAATCCCATTCGAAGCAAGTTCAAGTGAGAATGAAAGGAGTAACCGGAGAGGGGAATGGCAAAGTTTAAAGACTGGTAACCTGTACCTGGCGTAACAGTAGGGCTTATGCTGTCCTGCATAGCAGAGATCGCTGCCTGACTACTAAAATGCATTCTCCCTTATCTGGGCACAAACCAGACTACATTTTCCAGTCTTCCTTGCAGTCAGGCGTGGCCATGACACTAGCTTCTTTCCAGTGGAATGTGAGCCACTCCCAGGCTTGGCCCCTAAAAGCCTCTTGGTAGCTCCTCCACGCTCTTGCCGTTTCAGTGGCTGGAGGCAGCAGGAGGCAAGCCTCAGGGAATAACAGAACCTCAAGATAACAGGAGCCTCGGTCCCCAAAAGACCAGGTCAAGGACAGCTGCCCTGCTGACCTCAATCCCTCCCAGGACTGTTATAAGAGAAAGAGAAACAACTTCTCCTCTGTTAGACCAGTACACATTTGGTGTCTATTTGTTACTGCGGCCTAGTCAGCCCTAAGTCATAAACCACTGCACATGCATGCTGGTGGTCAGAGGACGGCAAAGCTACCTCAGGGAAAATGTAACACCTAAAACAAGCAGAGTCACTATGTGGGGGTGTTTGCCTAGCTCATGAGCCAGCCTGTCTTTGAGACCCAATCTCAGTGGGGCCTCAGCAGCTACCCTTGCTATCTGATGACCTGATAACCTCTACTCCCACCTATCCCTAGCTGATTGGCCTAGAGGTGGACATCCGATTCAACAGAGCCAATCAGATCACTTCTCCCAGGAGTTGATAATGGGGACTTGGCTGGTCCAGCTGGCTTGAAAGGAGATTCTGTGGTCTGAGTAGAGTGTGTACTGCGAACTGTGTAGGAAAGGAGAGGAAGGGGAGGAAGATGCAGGGAGAAACCAGAGAGGGGAGGAAAAGATGCCTGCGTTGTTGGCAGCTTTTCAGTTCCTGGGAGCAGTTCTTCAAGGCGTCAGGGATGAAGCCCCTTCCTTGGATTTCCCATCATCTTGCCAGTACATGTTTTTATTTTGCTGAAGGCATCCTGAAGATTTTTTTTTCCTTCTCTATTATTTGTAACTAAAAAAACTTTGGTTAAAAGTTATCTTCTGAAACAGCAATTTAACTTCTAGGACTTTGTCCTAAGGAAATAATTGGTCATGTGAATAAAGAGGTATTTGTAAGAAGCTTCGTTGCAGAGATGTCCAAAACAATGAAAACTAAAATCAACCAAAATGCCCACTAATGTGGGCCTGGTCATTTAGTCACTCAACAAATCTTTACTGAGCACTTACCATGTGCCAGGCCCTGTGCTAAGTGCTGGGGTACATCAGTCAATAAAATAGGCAAAGCCTCTGCTCTCATGGAACTTACAGTCTGAGATGGACAATACTTGTGTAAACACGCTTCCACAAAATTTCTGATCAGGATAATGAGAAGAGCCCCAACAATGAACAGAAAGGCCAAAGAAGGATGCAGGTTTGGGCTATTTCAAGGTCAGGAAGAAAAGCCCCTATGGCTGAAGGAGGAAAGTGAGGAGATGAGGCCGGGACAGTGGCATCAGGGCCTGAAGTAGGTGATGGAGGGGCTCAGTGAGGAAGGGACACAGGATAGGCTGTGGTGTTAAAGAGACTGGATGGGTGAAAAGGTATGGCCATGAAAAGAACGGTGATGCTTCGTGGAAAACAGTGGGCTAAGAGCATTTGCAGTGCTCTCCCTCCAGTCCTCACCCTAGCTAGCCTCACGCCTTTTCACTGCCTCTACTTCCCGAGCCCATCCTCTCCCACACCCCTGCACCCACCCACAGATGTCTGCCCACCCAGCCGGGTCTGATTCTGTCATCTTCCTGCAGGACCCTGCACTTTCCTTCCATTGGGTCCAGCCTAGATTTAAATTACATGCGCATACGTGCTAGTTTCTTTCCCCTTTTCACATGTGCAGATCTGAGGGTGAGAACAACAACAGTCTAACCTTCCATGGTCTCTCCCGTGGTTGACACTAGCAGGTACTCAATAAATACCTGCCGAATGAGTAGACAAGCGAAGGTACCTTTCCAGGCACTGCTCTGTCCATTTCACTTCCTGGAAGAGCGGGAACCTCAGGAGCAGGGGTGAACTTGATCCCAATAGTGAAATGCCAGGACTCAGTGAGAAACATGCTTCCACAGGGCTGGGACCCATCTGCTTTCTGGCATGAGTATTAGATGCCCTGTTTCTCAGGACTTACCCGCAAAAATGACTGCTTCTCTCCACAAGCTTTACATGTCCATTTGAGACTCTTTTTCACCTACAATGAAATTTCAGAAATATAGCTTAATTATTTAAAACAGGTGGAACTGAACAGAGTAATTAAAAAAGATTAAGGAAAAAAAAATCAAGAGTCCAGAAACAAACCAAGACATATGTATGAAAATTTAGTATACTGTAAGAATGACTATTTAATGAGTGGTGTTAGGAAAACCAGGTAGCCATATGAAACAAAATCAAGTTATATCTCTACCAGGCATGGTTCTCAAAAACAATTCCATAACATTTAATTTTGATTTCTGATAAACCTGACTAGATAGGTTCTCTCTTAACATGATAAAATACCTTATACCAAGCTCTAAAGCTGGAGAATCACTACCAGTGTTCCCACAAAAGTCAGGAACAAGCCAAGGATCCCCACTATTATTTACCATTTTTCCTGGATGTTCAACCAGTGGAATTGTAAAAGAGAAGGTAGTAAAACGTATGCAATTGAAAGGAGAAAAAAGAAAACTATCATTATAGACGACACAGTGATTTTTTTCCTAAACCTGAAAACCCCAGATAATCAAGTGAAAAACTACCAAAACTAGTAAGATAAAATCTAGTATAGTGGCTGGGTACAAAATTAGTATATCTTCAAAAATTAATACAGCCTTTATATAAGCAAACATCTAGTCAGAAAAAGTCCATTTATAATAGCAACAAAGAAAATGTTATCAATGGGCACCAAAATTGCTTGAAGAAATACAATGAAACAGCATGTTTAACATCACAAAAATGTCTAGGTTGTTTCATAAAAGTTAATATGACTATGATCCTAATACAGAAACCACAGGGTTTTGGGGAAGTGCCCCCCAAAATTCTGAGGACAAACAGCATCTACTACAAATTTAAGTGGGTATATCCTGATTTAGCAATTCCACTTCTTAGCATCTACGTTCGAGCATCATAAAAACACTGTGTATTTTCTATGTGTACATATGCCAGTAAGACACGCATTAAAAAATATAATACAAGGTCTGGAAGGACACACAGTAACTGATGATAGTGGCTAGCTCTGGCAGGGATGGAGAGCGGTAACAGTATGACAGGGATCTTTGCAATTGACAGCCAGGGCTCTGCCATTTCCTCCATGGAGAGACCACTTGATTTCTCTGGATTTCAGTATTCTCATCTCTCTAAAATGAGAATGATACCTAATTCAGAGGCTGCTGAAATTAAATGAGATGGTACACAGCAGACTTGCAATTACACTTTAACCCTCTTTTCCCCCTTTGGTTTCAAATCACTTTTCAGAGTTGAAAATGATCCCGCGCTGAAGTATACGTGTGTAACAATTTAAAAATGGAAATGATTCCCATTTATTCTCAACTTCTAGAACAGTCCAAAAAATGAAATAAGTAAAAAGTTTCTAAGCCCCTAAAATAGCCCTTGCAAACTCTCAGCAAGCTTACAGGTGCATACTCAGCATCTTACTGACTTTCAAACATACATTTTAAATAAGTTTGATGCCATCCTTTTATAGAGCACAGCAGATAACTAGGAAGAGGCGGGGCCTATCGAAAGCAGTACTGTTATACTGACAGCAGTTTTAGGTGGTATCAAGGAGAAAGGTCCAGTTAAGAATAGATTAAATGACACCCTCTTTCGTTCTGAAAGTTAGGGAAGCAATATGTTTTAGAAATTTCGATTATCCTGTGTAAAATACTGGAGGCATGGGTTGTTTATGCTTTGGGAGAGTAGGCGTCCAGTCTCTCCCAACGCGGAAAAGGGCGGGGCAGTGCCAAAGATTGACAACAGGGGGCGCCCAAGCGTGTGATCTCCTTGGCTCTGTATTTAAATAAAGAGCCACTTTTGGGGATTAGACTCGGCATAAAGGAGACTACCCTCACCCTGGTGGAATTCACGAGGCCGCCTCCGAAAAAACCATTATCCCTGGTTTCTACGAATCTTACAAGAACCAGGCAAAAATGGAAACAAGCGCAGAGCGGCGTCATGGACAAGCGACGTTAATGAAACCCAGCCTTCAGGATTGTCCTCGTCATTTGTCCGGACCCTAGGTACGCCCCACAACCGCACGAGACGGCGCCTACGCCTGGGGGCAGGGCCTGGGCAGGAGGCCTGGTCCCGGAGCCAGGAGGAGGAGGAGGCCTGCGCCCGCCCCACCTGGTGCGTCTGGAAGAGACGGCAGCAGCAGCACCTCAGGACCCGAACCTGCGGAGACGGCGCCATTGCAGCCTTCCTCACCGCTTCACCAGCGCGTGCGCAGGTGCGTGGGCTCCGCGATCCTGTCCTCTCCGGCTCCGCCCCTTGCAGGCGCTCGGGCCCCGGAGCTCGCCGCCCCGCCCCGTGGGCGCGTGCGCCCTGCGCTCCGGCCGGTCCGGGCTCCGCCCCCTGCATGCGCCGGGACCTCTCTAGCCTCCCGCGCATCTCGGCGGTTGGCTGGGTCCCTTGCGACCTCAGGACTGCGCTCTTGCTCGCTGCCCATTAGGGCGATGTTTGGGATTTTTGTCAGCCTTGTCCCGGACTCGCTGATTGGTCCCGGGCTAGTATCCTTTCTCCCCGAGCCTGCGCTTTCGCGTGGACTGAAGTCGTAAGGGCAGGGCCTCCAGCCGCTGCTGCGAATCTAGCCTTAACCTGCACCGGTTTCCCAGCTTCTTCAAGAGGCGGAAAGGGTGCTGGAGGATGCCTCCCCTCCGATCCACCTCCTGGCCCTGTGGTTGGAATTTGCAGGACATCTGGGCGGAGGTGGTCAGTTTGCCCTCGAGCCGGACCCCTGTGGGCCGGACAACCGGAACCCCGGGAAAACTGGCACGGCGACGGAGCAGCTGAAAACGAAAACCATTCCCTCCTGCAGCCCTGGAGAAAGCCCCAGTGCTCAGACCCCTCTCTGGAAGGTGGAGGAGCAAGGCCCGCCCACGCTGGGGCAACATCACACTCCTGCCCCAACCACAGTGGTCCCTAACAGCCCGCAGATATTCACACGTGCCTGACAACACAAACCATCTGTTGAAAGACAATCACAACGCCCGGTCGTACAAGGATATGATGAGAGGAACCTTTCTTAAGAAGATGCTGGTAGAGCGGTAAAAGGGAAAACCATTATGGAAAGCAATGTGGCGATTCTCTCTATCCTAAGAAAATGTTCTGAACCGCCCAGATGTATCATTTATGCACTAGTGTTCACTGAAGTATAACAGGAAAAAATGGAAATAAACGTTCTAAACAATGGTTGCTTAGGGTAACTCAGCATGGATCATTATGCAGATCCTTCACAAAGAGTGAGTTTGAATTGAAAACAGCGTGCGGTGTGTAATTGTTGCGAAGCAAGGAGGTCACGAATATACATAATTCCAATTATGTAAAAATAGGCATTATTTCCAGGTGTGTGTGTATGTGGGGGATTAGGGCTATAGATGATTGTATATTTTAATACATTTTTATATTTTCAAAATTTTGCACGATAGCATTTATTAGAAAAAAATTAGTTTAAAAAATTATGTTTGAGAGACTGAATATACAAAGGGACACTGACCAGACCACATATGACAAACTGCAGCAACCAGCCCCTGAGACCAAACCACAACATCTACAGCACTTAGGACTTGGTCAATGACTGCCAGTTTCCCTATTTTCTGCTCCTCCTGCCCATCTCAAGACAAACCGGAGAAAGTCAATTACGCTCCCCAAACCGATGACCTAAGGCTTCTAGTCAACCAGCCCCAGCTTCCCCACACAGAGCACACCTGACGCCTTGACTTGTCTCCATTCTAAAGCTTTCCCAAACCTCGCCTGCCTCTGAGTCTCTGCCAAATGCAAATGATGGTGGCTGACTCCTTTTTTATAGCAAGCTCTGGAATAGTCCCCATTCTCATTTGGGTGGTCTTTGTTTATGTCCACGTTTGCGTTATTGTGGCAGAGAGCAGAAGACATCTGCAAAGAATGTTTTATGCTTAATGAAAAGAGAAGAATAAAAATTTTGGATACGGTATGAGTTCAACTTTGAAAAAGATACAGAAAAATGTATTTAAACACCAAACTAGTAGTAGACATAAGGATTAGGAAAAATTGTTTTTCTACTTCTCTGTGTTTTTGCTTTCTGCAATAATCATGTAATACTTTTAAAATACATATACATTTGTAAGAATGACTTGATGGTTTACTACAAAGCAACTTGTAAGCAGTTTTAAAATATACAATTATGTTTACTTACAGAATATTTAAATTTTTATTTGTATTATCCATATATTATTTAAAATTACTGTTGATAAGAGAAAAATTCTGAGATGTCCTAAATTAAATTATAGCAAGCTGGACATGCTGCCTTCTTCATCTGACCATGCTGCTGGGGGTTTAGACTGCATGCCCCAGGACCTGGTCCTTTGCTGGCCAGCATTTCTTTTAGAAAACCCTTTCTTTTAGAAAAACTTTTGGACGTGAACATTTGAAACACTGTTCTGATTGTTAAGCATTCTGAGTATCATTCTAGGTTGAATGATAAAGTATTACTGTACATTTTTTGTACACTGTTTGGTCATATTAAAGGGGAGCAGAGTGTGCCACCCCAAAATATGCCTCTTTGGGATATTATTTTAAGCTGGTTATTTTTAAGAAATGAAAGATTCAGGGAAAATCTTTGCCTTCCCCCGAACTACGTAAAAGAATTTAGGGAGAGGACCTGCTCTGGGAAGGGAATGTCATCATAGATACTAGTTTACTATGACCTAGTGTGTGGTAGGGAGAAACCCAGCAAGGCCCATTTGATCCAAGTCCTCTCTGTGTCTCATTGGTAAAGATGGCCCAGCAAACATTTATTTACCAAACATTTGCTTTCCATCTCCGTATGAATTGCCTTTCTACCCCTTGAAGCCCCAAACCTCTACCCGCCCCTCCTGTCTCCTTAGCTCAAGCTGACCTATACAGCTCAAATGACTGATTTGTCCTGTGGCCCCATATTCTTATGGCACCTCCGTATGTATATCCTAGATTTGGTTATTTTCTCCTGCTGATCTGTCTCATGTTAATTTGATTTAGACAAGCAGAACGAAGAAGGAAAAGGGGATTTCCCCTTCCCTACAGTATGAAAAGGCTACATTCCTCTCTTAGATTCTTCTGTTTAATTTCTTTGGTATATTCTCAAATATATACTACTACATGGTATATAAAACATTTATCCTAATTTATTTATATCTTTCTAATTGATTATAGTCAATTTAAGACTTTAAACTGTGTGGGATTCTTACGTATATTTTAATTATGGCCAAGAACATAGTCTTTCTAGTATGAGTCCTTTGAAATTATGACAAAGCATGTGGTCAGTTTGTGTAAATACTAGAATGGAAATAACGACTTTTTTTGTTAAGAAAGAAAAGTGTTTTTTTGTGTTTTTTTTTTTGCGACATTTACTGCAACTATGACCCAGAAGTTGTGAACAAAGTGAAATCATATTATTTTTTAAAACCAGCCATAAAATCCATAGAGACAGCAAGTAGATTTATGGTGGCCTGGAGCTGGGGGTGGAAACGGACTGGTTGCATGTGGGCAGCAGGGGTCTTTCTGGGGCGATGAAAATATCCTAAAATTGCATTCTGGTGATTGATGGTTGCACAACTCTAAATTTACTAAAAAATCATTCAATTACAACGTAAAACAAGCAAATTTTATAGTAAGCTATGCTACAATAAAGCTATTAAATTTTAAAAAAGCAATAGCCAAAAAACAAAAGCAAAATGTCTTTTAGTAGAAGAGCTGTCGTGTGTGTGTGTGTGTGTGTGTGTGTGTGTGTGTGTGTGTGAGAGAGAGAGAGAGAGAGAGAGAGAAAGTGAGAGAGAGAGAGAGAGAGAGAGCGCAAAATTGGCTCCTGGTGCAAACCAACAGGGTCCTCTTGGCCCAGCCCAGCGCCTGTGGCCCCACAGGCTGCTGCCTGAACCCAGCAGAACTCCCCTCCTGCACCTGGACCCAGGCTGCTTCCACCTGAGGCGCTCGGGTCTCCTGGTCACAGGTCAGCACAGGCCCTGCCCAGCCTGCATCAACACCTTCCTTCCGTATCCCCATCCTCCCGGGGACCTTGAACCCCCACTCCTGTGGGGACCTCTGGAAGGTACCTGAGCGGAGGAGCCGGGAGCCCCAGGCAATGGTCGAGGGCCACATTCAGGCTCTGGACACGGCACGGTTTTCAGTTCCTTCAGGGATTTATTAAGGCATTGAGCACGGTGTGGTTTTTAGCCGACTGGTGAATACAAGGACATGTATCAGGACCTAAGGGATGTGCTTTTAAGGTTAATGGTGAGGAGGATGAGCTGAAAGAGCATAGAATACGCTTGTGTGGCACCCGGTGTCCCTCAGCCAAGAGCTGAGGTGTGGGGTCTCCTGGAGAGCTACCACTGGTGCCCAATAGGAGGTGACCCCTCACCTGGTGCCAAGTGTCAGGAAAGCCTGAGCAGGCAGCTGCAGGAGAGTGCCTGTAGGCGGGGGATGTGGTGTGGCCTGGCCAGGTGGCAGACAGGAGGGTTCCCGACACTGCAGGGGCCAGTGGGCCCAGGGTCAGGAGAGGGGGCGGGGAGGCTCTGCCTGGACCCCAACTGTGGCCGTTCAGCCTTCTGTCCGTTTACAATTCACTGCTTCTGGGGAAAATGGAGGGGTGTTTCCTTCAGGAGAAAGCAGACCAGGAGGGAGCGAGGGAGGACAGGTCAGCCCCTGCTGGGCGGAGTCTTCAGCCCGAAACTCCAGACTGCTCATAGTCACTGGAGGTGCTGAACTGTCTCTCCACTTTCCTCTGGTCTTTGATCTTGAGTCCAATGTCCACCCTCTCCTCAAAGAAGTTTACCAGCACGGACTCTGTCAGGATAGAGGCCAGGATCTGCTCAAAGGAGATGCTCCAGTCTGCGTCCACGGTGCCCCCGCTGCGGGCCTCCCCGCCCACCAGCACCGTGTCATCGGCCAGGTCCTCACACTGCAGGGAACCCGTGCTGACCACCGAGTAGGAGGACATGGACATGTCGTCTTTGGTTTCATCGTCCGACAGACGCTGGGAGGGGGAGCCCTGGCCCTCACCGCTGCCCCCTTCGCCCACCACCTGGCTCTCCTGTGGCACATTCCCAAGCTGAGTGTCTCCGCCAGCTCTGGCTTGGGGATCGCCCATGGCTGGTGACTGGATCTCTTGCGCTGGATCCTGAGGGGGGCCGGGGGCTGGCGGCTCGTCCTCCCCCGGGGCAGTGTCCCGGAGTTTCCTGCCCAGCTGCCCCAAGAACCTCTTCCCCACCTCGCCGATGCGTAGCAGCAGGCTGGCCACCGTGGCGATGGCATGGTACAAATCCTGCTCCTTGGGGTCTTCACTGAACATGTTGTAAAGCGTCTTGCACAGCTCGATGAACTGCTCCTTTTAAGGGAAAAACAGAAAATGGGCAGGGAGATGGTAAAAGGTGGGTCAGACCTGAGCCGAGGGTTGAGCCCTTGGCTCAACCAGACTAACCACACTGGTTCTTCTAACTGGTGTGGGGTGCTGTCTCATTAGTCATGCCCATCTCACAGACTGGGACACAGGCTCAGAGAGGGAAAATGACACGACCAATGTAACACAGCCTTAAAAGGGCTTTCCCAGTTAACTTTCTTCCAGCACAGAGAACGATCTAGAATCTCTTCCTGTCTCTATGTCTATTCTGTTAGCAGAGATGGATCTGTTTCTATCATGACTCTTCAAACCCAGTGACTACAAGGATTTCTTTACTGTGCTTTGGAACCACTTTTATATCTTTGGGACTTTTTATATCTTTAATTGGAAGTGGCTTCAACTCTGTCCTTGACGAAGCTCTTTAGAGGGTGGTGACAAGGCAAGTGCAGCCTGGGGAGGTCCGATTCCAGATCCTGAAATCACATGTTCAGGCCTCCTGGCCAGAGCATGGGATGATTCCCCGGTTCATGGGGTGCCCCACTCTTCAGCCCAGATGGGAGTGCCCAGACTGCAGGGTGCCCCTGGGCCCAGCAGGGCTGTACTCAGGCTGCAACTCAAGAACTGTGTTTGGTTAGACATCTGTGGTCCTGGCCTTGACAACCTTGCCAAGATGCCAGGCTCCAGATCTGGAGACCAGCAAATGGGGGCCTGGCAGGACCAGGAGCGCCATGACGCCCTCTCCTTGTAAAAGGTGGCGTGTCAGTCTCTGCTTATCCGCTTTTCTGGTTCACGGTGTTGATTAAACGTGAGCAAGTGGTCACCATGAAACAACATGAACCAGGCCCTGAAGCAACTGGCCTCCTGTCTTTCTGGAATCGTCCCTGACTGCTATCTGCAGGCTCTGGAGGTAGGCAGGGGAATTCCCACCGTCCGGGGGTCCCAGGGGGGTGGCCCCCGTCGGGCCAGCATTCCCACCAGTGTCTGTTGCAGGCTCTGGGTGGGCTTACCTGGTTCATCTTGGGAAGGTCCTTAATGGTCTCCTTCTGAACCTCTTTCTCCTTGGCCCACATTTGAAGGTAGTGCCGACATTCAGGAGGGCTGTTCCCCTTCTCCTCTGTGAGTTGGGAGAAAAAGATTAATCTCCATCTCTCAAATGAGAGGAAGAGGGCTTGGGGCTGGTAGCAGGGAATGAATAGTTCGGATGCTGTCTGGCATGGAGTTACCTGGGCCCTTTTCTAAAACGTCCTGGCACTTGAGAAGAACACCCCAGAACACCCACAGGTCTCCCCTGGGTTATGCTAAAGTAGGTTTGACCTAAGCAGATGAAGATGGGTCAACCTGTTTTCCCCAGGATGGTGACGGAGCCATGTGGAGGCTGGAGAGAGGACAGCATGAGTAGGAGAGACTGGCTGGGTACCCAGAGGGAGGTGGCGACAGCCAGGGGTGTTCACAGACACGAGAAGATTCAGGCGTGGGGCTGATGAGAGCAGGGCCACCCCTAGCAGCTGATGGACCAGGCATGCACCTCAGGGCATCGCCCTTTCCACAGGGAGAGCCACTGTGTCAGGCTGGGTTTGCCATCTCCCTGGTGGGGGCTTTCCACCAGTGATGGGCATCCAGACCCTGCTGACCCCAGGGTCTCTACCAGCACCGGCGGAGACTGGCCTATACACACCTCTTTTTTCTTGGATGTTCTCATTTCCAGCTCCCTCTCGCTCTTCCTGCCGAAGTGCTTCTGGATGACGAGAAAAAAACAAACACAACATAGAGAACATTCTTCTGTTATGACTCAATCCACCTGTGCTCTCTGGCAAAGGCAGACCTGGGCCCGCCGCTCCTTTCTCTACCTGGTTACGCTGAACCCCAGAGCCACCGGACCTTCACTTCCTGTCTTTAAAAGGAACCGTCTCCACACAGTGTTTAAGTGCACGACGACGCACATTATGGAATAGTAGTCTGAGAATTAATTTCTGTAGTATCTGCTGAAAAAGGTCAGACTGAGGGGCTCCTAATCATCAATCCAACCTTTACTGCCACAGAAGCTGAAGACGCATTTTAAAATACAGCTTGGCTCTGGATTCTTAAGGTGATACATTTGCTGGAGTTGGCACACACTGTGCTTCCTACGGTGCCCATGAACTTGGGGAGAGGCAGGCCGCCCCACTCTCCCAGACCTGTGCCGAGGCAGTGTGGCCCTGGGTGGGGGCCTCTGGCTCATGGCAGCCTCCCAGCTCTGAATGTCCCTCACTGCTGTGTGGTGGCTCAGGTTTCTCCCTGTGGAATGGAGACTGCTGCCTGGGGGCTACGTGGGATCTGAGGACAGGGCCCTGCGTCCCGAGTCCCTAGTCTCTCCTGAAGTGCTTGCAACAAGCTTAAAGCATCCTGGATTTGCCCGGGCTCCGAATATAGCAGGCACATCTGCTGCTTTAGTTTGTATACTTGAAATCAAGGTCCTTAAGCTTCACGGTCAAGTTCAAGTAAGCCTCTGACATGGTCAACAGGACTGCTTTGGGTATCTTGATACATGCTGTTTTTCATTTATCTTTTGGGTGTATTATCCTTGGTGTGTACTATCCCCCATGAGAAATTATAGGGCGGAGTTCTGGTCAGTTTGGTGAGTACATTACACACCAGCAGCTAGACTGCCACATCCCAAGCCCAGGCTGCCCCATTGCCCTGGATCTGATGCTCCAATGGGCTTTAACGTGGCCCAAGGAGGACTTCTAATAGGCACCCAACAAACATTTTCCAAGGAAAGCACCCACCACTCTCCTGCACCTGCAGCCATCTGTGTTTCTGTTTCACACTGTTGTAATCACAGCACTTGTATTTTTTTCTATGAACATGGCCCTGGGCTGATGCCCTGCTGCCCGTGCAGGCTCACCATGTTGCGTGTCCTCATCAATGACCCTGTGACAAGCAGAGAGGCCACCCCTTTCCTCTCCCAGTCCACAGGAGCGGCTTGGCTTTGGTTCCCCCTTGGGACTGCCACACAGGAAGTGTCCCTGGGACCAAGAGCTTGCAGGTCTCCTGACCATGCAAGGGAGTATTAGGAAGGCAGAGCCCAAGGCCTAGAGGAAGCCCAGTGCAGAAGGGTGCCCCTGCCCCCCAGGGACTGACCTTGAGCCTCCCAGGGCAGGAAAAGATCCAGATCTGAGGCCAGAGGAGATGCTGGGAGAACAGAGGAGGAGCGGAGGACAGAGGGAGGGAGAGCCCGGGTCCAGGAAGCAGAGAAAAAAAACAAGTGAGAACACCCCAGGGACCTACCTGCAGACAGGCAGCGCCCTCGCCCTCTCCCGCGAGTGCCCCAGCAGGCAGGCTGCCCAGTCCGCCCAGGCCTGCAGGCCACCCTCAAGGCCCTCACAGGTTGCGCTCACCTTCTGAGGAGCTGTCCTCGGTGAAATAGTGGGTCGCTTCCAGGGCGGACTCGGCCTCCTCTGAGCTCAGGGCTGTGCTCAGAGAGAAAAGAGGACGAGGGCAGGAGGAAACGTGACGGTCACTAAGGCCATACTCCGGTGTCCTGGACCAAAGCCTGGCTCCCACACGGCAGGGTGCACCGCTCCCAGCCCCACTGAAATGGTGTGTGGTAACAGTAGTAACGGCAAAGCCGGATTCTGGTTATTGCTACTTTGACTTTTATGTTGTGTTTGAAAACGTAATACATGTCCCAGGTAAGAATCCAGTCAGTGCAGCTGGGAGGCAAGGTGGCTTGGGAGGGTTGGGGTGGCCCCGGGTGCCCTCATCTGCAGGCTCCTGACCCAGCGGGCTCTGACAGCCCAGGCCTCTCCCTCAGCGGTCTTTGGTGGCTGGTGCCAACTTCCCTGCAGGTGTCCCTGGGGCCACTGTTCCTTGTCGCATTACAGGGAAAAATCAGCCACAGGTGAAACACTTGTGTCAAGAGCAGGACCTTCATAGAACAATCTTTAAAAAGACTCGTCTGGGCTCTGCCCCAGGCCAATGAAATGAGAGTCTCTGGGGATGAGTGTGGTAGCAGTATTCTAAAAACCCCCGTGGCTGACTCCTAGGCAGCTTCTGACACCAGTGTGACTGAGAGCAGGACTGGCAGCTCCACCCTGGAGCAGCAAGCCTGAGGCTGGAATTTGCACCTGCCCCTCACAGATCTCTCCTCTGAAAACTGCCTTAACCCCGCCTTAGAGAACTCTCCTGGCGGCCACCCTTGCAGAGCTAGGTCAGCTTGGCTCTCATAGCGGGAACACAGCAACCACTAGATCTGGCCTGCCTTCAGACCAGCTGCCCAACCATGCCACTGTCAGCGTCCCCAGGAGGCTGGGGCACTGCTTAGAGGAGCTACAGGGGAGCAGTCCCTGCTCATGGCCACAAGGCGGGGCTCCCCAGGTCACCTTGAGGGCCTTGGTGGTACCCCGGGCAGACCCCCCCAGGGATACACAAGAACACCTGAGAAACTTAGGACAGGTGAATGGATGTAAGTGGTCTCCGTTTCGAACTTCAATCTCCACTCTGACTCCCCGCAAGCTCCCTGGGACCCTAGTCCCTGGGCAAAGTCCTCCCTGAGACACTCCTGCATGTCCCCTCCCAGGTCACAAGTCATGGCCCTGCCCTCAGAACAAGATGGGCTGGCTTCAGACCTAGTGCATAGGACGGGGGAGTCCCCACTATGCTTGGCCCCCCAGAGGCCTGTGCCTTGGATACTGCAGCCCCAGCTCTGGAGAGGTGAGTACCCCTCACCGGGGAATGGGAGGGGAGGCTCTCACCTGGGGGAAGGTGCAGCTTGTAGAGCACCTTGAGCTTTTCTGTCAGGTCCCCATGGTACATCCCACCTGTGGAGGAAGGCCGGAGAGGAGGCACACTGGCAAGAGGGCTCCAAACGCCACAGCTGGCCCTCGCTCGCACACCTCCCCTTCCAGCGGGTTCTGGTGGGCCCCTCCCTGCAGCCTGGCTCCCTCAGGGAGAGGTCCAGGCCCCCTGCTCTCCTGGGCTGGCCCTTCTCTGGGGCCCGCAGCTCGGCTGTGGGCAGCTCCAGGCTGAGGGGGTAGGGACCGCACTGCACCCCCACACGTCTCCAGTGGAAAGTGGCCCTGCCCTTCTCAGGGGTCCCGGGCGCTGGAAGGCCCCAGAGCCACTCACTCATCCCTGTTACAAACTCCTTGAAGGTGATCAATGAGTCTTTGTTTCGGTCCAGGAGCCGGAACATGCGGCCTGCCAGCACGGGCGTGTGGGCACCACAGGCCCAGGGCGCCAGGCGGGCGAAGAGCTCCTGGAACTGGCTGGCGTCGATGCGGTACTGCTCCAGGTAGGGCAGGCTGGGGTCCCGCCGCACAGCACCGGGCCGGCCACTGCCCCAATACTGACTTGTCAGGTGCTTGGCCTGCAGGGGCACAGCCTGGTGAGGTTTGTGGTGAGGGCGGTGTGCCTACCCTGCTCCTGCACCCAAAGCTGCAGAGGCCTGGCTCGGTGGCTGAACCAGCCACAGCCTCTCACGCAGGGACCTCCTGTGTTGCAGTCACCAGCCCTCGTTCAGACGTGGGAGCTGGGACGAAGCTGGGCTGGGATGGACCACAGCAGGCCATGGGGGCACGGGGAAGCACTGCCTTAACTCTTCTGGCTCTAAAGCCACAACACGGCAGCGGCCACCTCGGGGGCTGAACCAGAGGCAGCTGGGGGTGGGGTGGGCGGGAAGCTGGGAACTGACCGGAGCGGAAGGGTAGTGTACACTCGGCTGTTTGTGCCCCGTCTTCAGCCCCCTTCTGTCACAGGACCTGAAATTTTCTTGGGAAACCCCTCCTGTCCCACCCTCAAGCAATATGGCCCAGAAGTAAACACTCTCCTTTGTGACAGCACCTAACTTGAGTCAGTCCAGAGATTAACTCCAGGCTTTTTGCTAAAACCACTTGGAAAGAAAAATTCTCCTTTTCACTGAGGTTACTGTGAGGACAGGATGACCTGGAGCTGCTGACGACAGTCCTGCCAGTCAGTGGGAAAGCAGTCCAGAGGACATCTGAAGACGGGGAGGCTGACAGCATTTTTGAGCACCCAGATCCAGCCATGCCTGAAGCTGTATATTCCTAGACTTGTTAGTTACATGACCCACTGCATTCCCTCTTCTGTGTAAGCTGACTTGAGTGGATTTTCTGACACTTAAAAGAGTGTCCTGCCTAAATTCCAAGGATTAAATTCTACCACCTGAGGTTTATGGTAGCTGCATCTGAGGGTGTCTTTAAATCTATTTGTCTCCTGGCAGGAGGCTGCTGTACTGAGGATGCACGCAGGGGACTTGGGTGGGGTACTGGTGCTGCCCTTGCTCTTGGTTGTCACCTTGAACACCATGTAAAGGTCCTCCAGCTCTTCAATTGAGAAACCAATGTCCCCGGGTATAGCTCGGACCTAGAAGGAAAGAGAAATGGATGTAGTGACGGATTTTTAAGTGCCTGACACAGCAAAAGCAAGACGCTCTTGAGAGAATCCCCATGTGGATGAGGCAAAAACATGAGCCGCACTCTTGGTGTGGCCAGCTGGCCCAGAACATGCATTCAGGGAAGGGGGTGTGCTCCACCGGCTTCCCCCTCGTCACCCATCTGCCACTCAGTTCACACTCCCTCCTGGTAGGCACTGCAGGGGCTTTCTGTTCTGAATGCCCAGTCAGGGACATAGGGTGAGGGGCAGGCATCTAGCGACTGCTGTCTGTCAGGGTCCCTGGAAAGACCCTGCACTGGCTCTTTGGAAGGTGTTCTAGAACTTCTCAGTAAATTCTCCCTTCAGATAAAGGTGGACAAAGGCTTGTGGCAGATGCAAGGTGGGTTGGGCGGGTACAGGGTGGCTGAGTGTCACTCCCCAGGGATCAGGCAAAGCCAGGCCGGAGGGCTCAGCTCAGTGAGCTCATGTTTGGCCTGCAGGCACTGGGCTTCAGAGGATCTTCTCAGTGACCAACCCAGGAACAGAAAAGTGACCCCGACCTCTCTTCCCCATCGCCCCAAATCGGCCCCTACACATGATGCCAGCCCACATGGGGCAGCATTAGAGAGCCCTGCAGCTGCCCTGCCCCGTGGGGAAGTCTGAAGATAGAGCCCACCAGGGTCCCGACCCCACCTGTGCCCCGCTGGCAACCTGGGGCCCTCGTACCACACTCCTCTTGGCTGTATCCTCCAAGGACTGGATCACTTTCAGCCTCTGTTTAAACCGCATCTGTTCAATGTCGTAGGCCCTCAGGCTGCTGAATTTCTACCGGCCAGAGGTGATTCAGTGAGGTAAGGCGGAACCATAGAGCAGAGGGCCACCACTGCCACGGCCACCGCACCCACACCCACACCTACACAGCCCGGGTGGAGTGGCCTGGCCAAATAGCCAATATGAGGTGAGTGCTGACCTCATATGACACTTTCAGGAGATCAAAGATGTCCACCTCGGCCGGAGGGTCATCTCCACTGGTCAGCAGGGCATGGAGGTGTGGGATAGGCGGAGAAACACTCTGCTTATTGACCACATTATCCAGGTATCTGTAAGGATTAAAGGGCAGAAGTCTAGCCCACCCACAGGCGACAGGGCCTTCTTAGCCACAGCGAAGTGGTATGGAGGGACCTAATTTGCAGAGCCTCCCAATTAACGAGGGAGCTGCTGTGGGCTGGCATCCTCCCTGAGGCAGGTGGGGAGGGGCCCTGGCAAATCGGGGATCCTCCCTAGAGGCAGCCGAGAGAAGGCCTCACCCCCGCCAGGCATGATCCCTACCTGAGGAAGCAGGCTGTCCTCCAGGAATCCCACGGGGGGACCCTTACCACACCAGGAGAAAGCTTTGTCCCAGTTGGAGGGGTGTGCTCCCCCCTCTGGTGGGTCTCTGGGGCCGTGGGGGAGCCCCTGCCTTGGCCAGGAAGAATCAGGGACCAAAGGAGTGTCCCAGGAGAAAGGTACAAGAGGAGCCCTGTTGTGGGGTGTCCACAGGGACCTGCCTTCCCAGGGACACAGCCTCGGGACAGGGCCTGACTTGGGCCAGCCAGGACCACATGCCCTCCCAGGCTCTCTGGGGTGGGCCTGACGTTCAGGTGGGAATGTGGCTGGTCCCCCAAACCCACAGGCCCCTGTTCCCAAGGAGGGCCTGATGTATCTGCTGAGGGAGGTGGGCATGAGAAGCAGTCGAAGGCAGGCCAGTGGCTAGGCGTCCTGACGGCCCTGCGGACAGAGCTGGTCCAGCCCAGGGCAGGGTGGCGACAGCCCTGCCAGAACAGGACCCCTGCTGGCTCCCACGGCCCCAGGACTGGCTCAGCAGGCAAGTGGCAGTGTTCCAGGCTGGGCATGTGGGCTGGCATGACTGCACAGGCTCAGTGGCTGGGCAAGAAGGAGCCAAGAGGGCCCTGGATATAAGGGCATGAAGGCCAGGCTGGCGAGCTCAGCTCCTTTGTACAGAGAGAACCAGCATGGCACAGGGAGTCCCCATGGCCCGGGGAGAAACAGGGTCAGATTCTGATCAGAAAGAGCCCTGTGGAATGCTGGTGGGTGAGACGGGAGCAGGGAGAACCGTAATGAAGCAGAACAGGGCACAGGGCAGGGGTGTCATGGGCCTGGAGGGAGGAGGCTGGCTCGCTGAGAGCGTCTACGAGGACAGGACGTGGGGACTGAGCGCTGGAGGATGCCAGGATGACCCTGGGCCTCACGCGTGAGCAGCTGAGTGTCAGCTCCCTCAGTGGTCAGAGCAGGTCCAGCACGGGCCTCAGTCTGGATGACAGGAGGCAGCGATGCTGCTGGGCTCAGAGGGCACACGGGAAGCCCTGCTCTTCTGGCGCCCCCGCCCAGCAGGCCCTCCAGCCCAGCACGTTTGGGCCTGCGGCCCGTTTCATTTCCCCGTGGGGATCACTATGCCAGTGCCGTCTGTCTCCCACCTGACAGAGGCTCTACCCTGGCCCCTGGGGTGCCACTGGCTCAGCCCTGGCTGGGCATTTGGTGGGCATGGTCACTGAATGCTGACCGAGGAGCACCCAGGGCTCTGCCTGCTGGCTGTCCAGCAGAAGGGAGGCTGCCTTGGTCACCTGCCCAGGACGGTCATGGCCTCGCCCTCATCGCTGCAGCTCAGCAGCTGCTCCATGTTGGTATCCAGGATGGCCAGGGCCACCTGCAGGACCACCTTGATGCCCTCGTAGAAGAAGCAGTCCACAATGACCACGGCGCTCTCGAAGGGCATGACACTGAGGAAGAGGGTGAGGAACCAGGAGAGCGAGATGCTGGCGATCACCCCTAGGTCCTGCATCTTCTCAGACAGCTGGGGCAGGAAGTCTCTCGTGAGCTCTTCGAAGATGCCCTGATCCACTAGGGCCCCTAGGAGAGCACAGGGAGTGTGTGGTAGTGAGCCCAGCCTGGGCTCGGTGGCCCTCGTGTGGGGCCCTAAGGCCTGAAGCGCCGGAAGGCCCCAGGTCCCCGGCCAGTGCTGCGCATAGTAGGGGCTCAAGGCAGGTGGGCGGGCAGAGAAAACTAGAAAGAAGAAACCCTCCAAGTTTTCTTTCTATAGCTTCCACACCACTGTGTGAAAAGAACAATTTCTTCCACTATACTGGATTTTCTTTTGGGGAAACATGGTTTTTTCCCTATAAGTGTCAGAAGTTAACAGTGGCCTTGGTGGCTTGTGTGTGTCCTGCCCTGAAGCTGATGAACAAATGTGATTCTAAAGGACCCCAAGAGTGGAGACCCACAAAAGCAAACAGTGGGGGAAGGACATCTTGGAAGAACAGACACAATGACATATGTACTGAAATACGCCAGCAAGTGCACTCCCACGGCGTTACCCAGGTTTTCCCGCAAGAGTTCACGGGACGTGGGGCTGGGTGTAAGTACAGGGTGTGCTACACGCTCCAGCGAGGATGGAAATTTTCCACAATAAAAAAGCTTACGAAGAGTTAGCTGGATGGGAATTTAGGCTTCGACACGACTTTTAAAAACCCCGAATGTGTGGTTTCCCTGCCAGCCACTCATAGGGAATCGGCAGGAGGTCTGGGGGGACGACTGGGCATGTGGCTGTCACTCTGCCATGTGTGGGGGTGGGGCTGAGGCCTGAGGGCTCCGTGTGGAGCTGCCGGCGGGCAGCGGGCACTCACCTACCACCCTGTTGTTGTAGTAGTCGGGCAGCATGCGCTCGCACAGGGCCACCAGCAGCCAGAAGGCCTCTTCCTCGCTGCCATACAGCAGGAGCACCGACGTGACGATGTTCATGGCCTGTGGGCAGAGATGGCGCGGGGAGGCTCCGGAGCTGGACCCCAGGGAAGCTGTCCCCCACCCCGCCAAAGGGTTATACTCTACAACCACGTCTGGTGACAACAAACCATCCCACCCAGCTTGGTGCGATTTGCCAAAAAGCAGTTTGTAGGAAATCAATTTGACAAAAACGATCAGTCAAATCCCTCAAAATGGGCCAGCGGGTCCTTGAGAAACCGAGAAGGCGGACATGAGACGTGGCACTTCTTCTGGGGTCGGAGGTGTGACATGGGTACAGGCAGATGTGTGAGTGAGCTATGTGCGAAGGCCAGTCAGCTACAGGCAGGCTCTGGAGAGACTGGTACCCCGAACAGCACTTCGGTGGTGACAAATTATCTTAAAAATGGTTTAAAGCCAGCACACTGGCTTTAAGATGTCATGCAGAATATCGCCCTACAGAAAGTGGTTTCTAGGGAGGTGGCCTGCGTTTCTGAAATCCAGACGCAGTCTACAGGAAACAGAAAGCCATGTGACATGGCCAGGAAAACACCTACTGGATTTACAATCAAATGCCGCCAGAAATGCGTATCAGAACTCCAAAGAGATGACACCTCACACCAATAGAATGGCTGCTATCAAAACCAGAAAATAACTAGTATTGGTGACGACGTGGAGAAATTGGAACCCTTGTGCAGTGCTGGTGGGAATGTGAAAATTAAAAGCGGAGCTACCACATGATCGGCAACTCCACTTCTAGGTACAGACACAAAAGAACTGAAAGCAGGGACTGGAACAGATACTGTACACCCTGGTTCATAGCAGCATATTCACAACAGCCAAAAGGTGGACACCACCCAGTGTCCATCGATGGATGAATGGATACGCAGTGTGGTCCATTCATGCAGTGGAATATCATTCAGCCTTAAAAGGAAGGAGATTCAGACACACGTACAACACAGATGAGTCTTGAGGACATTATGCTAAGTGAAATAAGCCAGTCACAAAAGGACAGATACTGTATGACTCCACTTATATGAGGTTCTTGGAGCTGTCAATCACAGAGACAGAAAGTAGAATGGAGGTTCCCAGGGATAACTAGGAAGGTTGTTTAACAGGGACAGAGTGTCAGTTTGACAAGATGGAAGAGTTCTGGAGATGGATGGAGGTGATGGCTGCATAAACATGTACTTAACGCCATTGAACTGTACACTCAATAAACGGTGAGGATGGTGCAATTTTATGTTATGTGTATTTTATCACACACACTAAATAATGAAATGCCTCCAGGACCCAGACCAGAAGCACACAGAAGACAACTTAATATATAGCATGGGAATGAGATGAGCAATTCATATTTTCAATTACAGTTTTTTGCGTGGTCAGGCTTTTCCTGGGGGGAACAGGGTACAGTTGAAGGTGTGAGGCCATCACTCAGGCCCAGGGCTGTGGGGATCTGCGCCTGTGAGCCTCTGGTGGGTGATGCTGTCTCTGGGCCCCCACTAAGCCCCCTTACCTGGCAGTAGCCGATGGTGGGGTTTCGGAAGGCATATGCAGTCAGCACCCGCCGGAGGGCAGCGATCCCCAGCTCGTTCTGGAAGGCAGGGTGCTCGGGCATGGAGCGGTGGAGGTCTCGCTCGATCTCGTCTGTAGCCAGGCTGTACTTCCCCGTGGATTTCTCCACCAGCTCCGCGTAGTAGCCAGGGTGAGTCACCATCTCATTCCAGGCCCCTGTGGAGACACAGCTGGCAGCTGCCTCTCTCCTCCTCCCATCCTGGGACTTCGGGACAATGACAGGGCAGGTTGGAGGCATCAGTGTACCACAGAGAAGTGAAACTTTGGCGAGTTACGAGGTGGGAGGCAAAGGCTCCCTCATGACTGCTTCTTGGAGGGGTCACCCCACCCAAGTTCCCATGGCTGACGTGCCCTCCTCCTGAAACCGTCCAGGTGGCCAAGGGTGTGAATGTTGTCAAGAGCCTGTCCTACGGAAAGGGGGCCTCAGGGGTGCTGCTCCCCTCCCACTGGGGGTGGAAAGGAGCCACCCTGGCAACAGTACCCTCCCACCCCCACTGGTGTCTGCTCCCCAGGACGCCCTCCTGGCGTGGGCTGCATGAGCCCCCTCACAGTGGAGAGCCCCATTTCCGCCCTGTAAAGGGCTGGCAGTTCCTGCCTGGCAGACTCGGGAAGCAGGCCAGGGGTCAGCAGAGCTCCCCCACAAAGGTCGGGGGCCATGGAGGCTGAGGCCGCGCAGCTCACCGGAGAAGAGGAGCCACAGCTCCCCGCGGAGGCTCTCAGGGATGCCCTTTAGCACCAGCGCCCGCGTCCTGGCAGTGCGGTACATGCACACGCCGCGCCCATACTCGAAGAAATGGATGTGCCACAACTCCTCCTTCATCTTCTCCTTGGCCTGGGGCGGGGGGCAATAGGGCCTGTAGGTGCAGCCGGGGTGTCGGGCTCTCCTGCCCCACCTACCCCACCCAGTGGCTCAGACTTCCAAGGGCTCAGCCCCTGCTGGGCTGAGCAAGCACCACCATCTGGTGGGTCTGGTGGAAGGCACACGGGCCTCCCTGCAGAGGCCTGGGGCCTGTGGGGATGGCACTGCCCAGGGTTGGCCCCGGCTTGGGGCGGCGTGAAGGCACAGTCACGGGCTGGCAGGCCCCCCCCAGGCCTGGGATGGCCCCCTCTGCGATGGAGCCACGCTCCGGGCTTACCCCCTTGGCCCCCAGGTCCTCCATGGGCGTGTTTCCCTGGAAGAGTTTGAGCAGGCCCTGGGAAGCGGTGGGCGCCCCCTGGGGGTGGGAGGTTGGGCTGGCGGGCTGTCCCAACGCCTCCTGAGGAGCTGGCAAGGCCTGGAAAGGACAACACAGGAGAGACAACAGTGAGCCCAGGCGTCCCATGTGCACTCAGTCACTGCCACAGGAGGGTCGGGGTGGGCCCTGGGTCTGGCCAAGCAGGAGGCCTCACTGGCCAGCCAGACACGTATACTGTCTCACTTCACCAGGCGCCCCCACGTTGGCCAGCCTGCCGTGGGACCGGTTCTGGGGCCCACCAGGTCAGGCTCTCAGTGAGGTCAGGAGAGAAGACACCTTGAAAAGCCAGCTCACGTGTCCCCAGGTGCTGACCGTGGCTCCCAGGGACACCACCTCTGCCCCAGCCTCCAGAGTGCAACCAGGCTGACCCTGTAGGGACAGCTGCTGATGGCATCGTCCTGATGGTCCCTGGGCACTGGACACAGTGGTTGGCTCAGGTTGGGACTGTTGGGAAAGAACGCTGGGGACCCCATGGAGCCCAAGCACTGAGCTGCACAGACAAAAGGCAGCAGATGCAGGGACTTCCCTGGTCACCTAGCACCAGCCCAAGGCCGACACCTGGCCCCACCCTTTTCAGACGACAGGGTCCTGTGTTGGCAGCCCCTCCTGTGGGTGCTGAGGGAGGGCTGGCGTTCTCTCTCCCAGACCCTCTGCGAGCTCCTGAGGTGCCACTTCTGCTGGCTGGCACATGCGCCTCTCTAATTTGAACATTCGTGCCAGCTTTAGACCAGGTTCTCAACATCTGCTGGGCTTCCAATCAGGCTGTTGGGGCTTCAGAGGCGAAGACAAAGACACAGTCCTGGAACCGGGTGTGGGGAGGGGTCCCCACCTGTGGGCCACCTCTGTTGCAGGTACCTCCCCCCAGGGGCTAACCTGCATCAGGGGAGCCTGGGAATCTGCCCTCTTGCTGCTCAGACAGGTGGTTGGTTCCGGGAATGTGCTGGGGGGCAACATGGGGCTGGCAGAAGGAAAGTGGGGCATCAGGGACAGAGGCCTGTATCTGTAAGGAAGCCCTGGCCTTCAGGATTCGTCCCTGGTTTCCTGGACCCCCTGCCTCTGGCCCTCACTCTGCCAGCAGGGCAGGTAGGTAAGTTCCTGGTCTGACCCCCATCTCCTTAGGGAAGCACTAGCATCTGAGCCCCCTTCAGGCAGTGTGGGTGGCAACTACCACTTGCCCCCTGCTCGTCACACTGTGTTCTGCCTGCAGGCACCTGACTTCTAGGTGAGCTCGCCACCATGGGCAACAGCCTGTGCACAGAGCTTGTTCCCTGGCCTGGGGGCTGGGGGGTCTAGAGCCGGTGCCCACTCTGGTTCTCCCCTCAGCTCCCTCTCTGAGCACCCACAGGTAGGAACAACACTGCTCTGGGTGGACACTGGTCATTGGCTCCCGGAATCTACTTCCCCTTCTGCCAGCAGCAGTTCCCCATTTTCATGTGGGGGCATATCTCTCTCCACTCTTGGTCCATGCTTTGTGGGTTCTGCTGAGGCCCTGGGTGATGGCCCCGAGCTAATTAATTAGCATCTCCTGTGGCTGGGGATACTGTGTCACACAGTGGCCACCAAGGAAATGCAGCGGTGACTATAGGAAATGTCAGGATGAGCCAAGGAGGACGCAGGGGCTTGCGCCATCCTGGCACCACACAGGGCCTAGGGAAGACACTCTGCCGGCAGGAAGCCACGTCCCGTGGGCAGAGGTTGGTTCTGACGACCGGGGGCTACTGCATGGACTTCTCGGCTTCACGGACCAGTAAGCTCCCTGGGTGAGCTCCAGGGCTGGTGCCTGCCTGCTGCCCTGCTGCACTCCACCCTCTCCGTGCTTGTGAGGGTTTCCCAGGGAACACCTGTTAAACTCATCAAACTCTACTCTCTCAATATGTACAGTGTCTTGTATGTCTATTTTACTTCAGTAGAGCGGTTTTTAATAAAAAAAATTAAAAAGGGGGAAAAATTCTGCTAGGTTCACATCCATAGCCCACCCCTCTACCCTTGGCTGGGGTTTTGAAAAGGATTTTGGGTCCACGAAAATACTTTTCCATGATAAACTGCTAGAATCCAGGGGGCAAGACCCCAGTCCAGACCAAGCGTGCCCTGATGCAGAGTCTGCTTCCTGCCCAAAGTGCCCCAAAGGAACCAGGACACAAATGGACCTGTAGGCCACTGGCCACTGAGGCCAATGGACCTGTAGGCAACTGACAAGGCTGAGACCTCAGGAACCACTGTCCTGCGTGACACACGGTGTCCACAGTGCTACGGTAAGCTCACGGGGCCAGCCACCTATGAGTCCTGCACTTCCCCAGGCCAGGCTCTCTCCCCTTCCTCTGGGTAACCATCTCACACTGTCTTCCAGGGCAAACCTCCCAACTGCCTGCCCTCCTCACTTCCTACTGAACCTACTTCCTGTCTCCTATTTAATCGAGGGAGCAGAAGCAGGAGCAATCTATCGACGGTCACAGCCAACCCCAGGCCCACCTTCTGCGTCTGTGGCCATGCACGCCAGGCCCAACCCTCCCTGCACCCATGCTCGAGACCGTGTCCCTCTCACCCCCAGAATCTTCTTCTAGCAACTGTCCCCTCCACTAGAGTCATTCCTACTGGCCCAGACCATGCTGGCGTTGTCCCTACAGGCCATCCTGCTCAATGGGCGGTGCTCACACGTGGCCACTTTGTGCAAGCTCCAGCTGTACACCTAGGATCCATGCGCCTCTGTGTAGAGGCTACACTGCCATTAAAAAGTCACCCCTCACACACACCCACATGACTCTTAACTGAGTTTTATATAAAATTCTCAAAACAGTTGCTTAAACTAACTGTATCCTTTCCTCCTCTTAAGTTTTTTTTTGGCCAAAAAGTGGTATATTTATGTTCTAAGAGTCACCTTTATACCGATATCTAGGACCCTGGGTCCCTCATTTTAGACATTGCCGATTCCCTCCTACAGGCAATACTGAAATTAGTGAGTAACGGTTTGCTCCCCTCCCCACTTCCTGCCAACATATAATGTAGAGTGATATGCTTTCACTCCTTAATAAGGCAATCAATGAGCTTATTCTACTTTGCATGCCTTATCTCATGTTTTCACTGTACTCTATCTCCCACGTAAAATGTACATACTATTGGTGACCTTCGTTTTTGTTATCTAGCCTTATTACCACAGGTAAATATGTTCAATGCTCCCACCAGACCTTCTGCCAAAGCCTCTCCAATCATTTCTTGGTTATCTGAAGGTTCCTCAAAATCTCTATCAGATTCCTCAAAAGCTGGTAGATTCTCTGAATTCCCGTGTGTTCCCTACTGTCTGTAGTCTTCATACCTGGATAGAAAATCCCGGGGTCATAGCTTTTTTCTTTTTATTGTATATCTTAAAATTTACTCAATTTGCATAAAATGTTGCTACCAAAAAGTCTGATGCCTCTGATTTTTGTTCCTCCAATGATCTCGTCTTTTTTGACTGCCCAAAAGAATGTTTTAATTTAAAGTCCAGTAGTTTTATCAGATGCTATCTCAGTACTGACTATTCTGTACTGATTTTCCCAGTCGTGCAACATGACCTTCCACCAGGCAGGGTCAAGTCTTCTCTCATATTCAGGAAATTTTTCTTTAATTATAGTTTCTCTTATTTATTGTTCCATGGCTTTGTTTTTTGTTTTTTGGGTTATACAGAAGTTGGATCTTCTTTGCCTAACTTCTTTATCACTTCTCTTGACTATTTTCACTCTATTTTTTTGTTTGAATCTCTTTCTACCCCTATGTCCCCCCATCTTGTCCGTATCCCTAAATGAAATTTCCGTGGTGTTTATTCATTCTTGTGTTCTTGCTTGTATAATTTTCACCTCTGAAATATTTCCATACTTTTTTCTAATTCTTTCCTGAGCCCTGTCAACTCTTTCTTCACATTTTTCTATTGACTAGTCACTTTATTTCTGAGCTTTTAAAACATTTTTTATTTATACCATTCTTTAGTAGTTTCTATCATTTTTCTAATTCTTTTTCAGATCATTTTAAAATGTTGGAGTACAGTTTTGATCTGCTTTGAGAAAATATTGTTCTGGTTGCTTTCTTTAAAAGATAATTATTGCAAACAACATCTGATAAGGGATAAATACCAGAAGAACTGCAGCTCAACAGCAAAGCATTTGTGTGCTTTCTCTGTCTGTGGGGTGTTATTTGGTTTGTTTCCCTCCTACAGTACTTTTAATAGGGTGTGGAAATATCCTTCTGTTGCTCACATTTAAATGACACGACTTCCTGTCCCTGCGGGAGGACGTGTAGGAATGGGCAGATGTGGGCAGGGTAGCTTTCCGCCCTGCACAGCTGGAGGGCCGTCTTCTGCTGCAGTCTCTCCTTGACCCCCCAGTGTCCCTTCCCTGCTCAGTCCCAGCTCTTTTTCCCTCAGGGAGGGCTCTTTGCTTTGGGGAGGGAGCTTTTGTTGGGTACTTCTGTGATCCTCAAGGGCTTGGACCGCACCAGCTTCTCTGTCTTCCCTCAGCCTGTTAGTGGATTCCATGTTTTGTTCTGTTTACTAATCTGTGAACTGGAGTCTGAGAAATTTGTTCCCAGTTTCGCCGGTTGTTTCTCAGAGTCATGTGCTGAGGTTTTGTTCAGTGAGGAGTCTCTTTGGCAGGGTCAGGGGAGAGCTGTTTCTGGTGATTTCTGGATTCCTTGGCTCTCAGGACTGTCAGAGTCCTTTTTTCTCCACCCCCACCACACCCGTTACCTCAGCACAGCTGCTGATACTGTGTCTATACAGAGGAATGCTACACTTGGTGTGACCCCATCTACTGCAGTCTGGGGTTTGTGGAGATACCCTTTCACCTGGTTTTGTTGAAGATGTTGTCTGTGCTTTTACTTTTCCCTTAAAGTTGCTCTGTGCGTTTTTATGAGGAAATTTTGTAAGATTTTTAAAATCACCAGCTACCACCACCTTGCCCTGGTTGAAGGCCACTTCCGTCAAGTTTTTTTTGCGTTGTACTGAACAATTCTTGTTATACTGAACAATTCCTTCTACTGAACAATTCTTGTCAAGGCCCCCAGGACCTCTGTTTGCCATCTCCAGTTGTCAACTCCTTGTTCTTCGTATACTTGACCTCAAACTTCATACACCCAAAACTGAATTCTTCCCACCCTGCTCTTCCTGCATCTTCCCCATGTCATTACATGGTGATTCTGTTCTTTAAGCTGCTCAGGCCAAAACCACAGTGTCATCTTTGACCCTTTCCTTCTCTTCTACCCCACATCTAATCCATCTCTCAGATCTACCTTCAGAATATGTCCTATACACTAACACCGAACAATCCAAAAAGGAAATTAAGAAAACAATTCCATTTACAAAAGCACTGAAAAGAATAAAATACTTAGGAATAAACTTAACCACGAAAGTGAAGAACTTTTACATTGAAAACTACAAAACATTTCTGAAAGAAATTAAAGAAGACACACAAATGGGAAGACATACCATGTTCATAGATTGGAAGATTTAATATTGGTAAGACATCCACTACCCAAAGTGATCTACGGATTCAGTGCAATCCCTATCAAAAATCCCAATGACATTTTTTTGGCAGAAATAGATAAATATATCCTAAATTTCACATGGAATCTCAAGGGATCTCAAATAGCCAAAACAATCTTAAAACAGAAGAACTAAGTTGAGGGTCTCACACTTCCTGATTTAATAACTTACTGTGAAGCTCAGTAATCAAAACAGTGTGGTACCGTAGAAAGGCAGGTAGATTGACCAGTGTAACAGAATAGATAGCCCAGACATGAACCCTCGCATATATGGTCACATGATTTTCAACAAGGTGTGCCAAGACTATTCAATGGGGAATGAACAGTTTTTACAACAAATGGTGTTGGAATAAGTGGATATCCACAGGCAAAATGATGATGTTGGATCCTTACCTCATACCATACACAAACATTAACTCAAAATGGAGCAAACACCTAAATAGAAGAGGTAGAAAGTATAAAACTCTTTGAACAAAACATAGAGGAAAAGTTTCATGACATTGGATTGGCAATTATTTTTTGGATGTGACATCAAAAGAACAATAGAAGAAAAATAGATAAAATGAACTACATAAAAATTAAAAACTTATGTCCATCAAAGGACACAATCATTGGAATGAGAAGGCAACCCAAAGGATAAAATATTTGAAAATCATATATCTGATAAGAAGTTAATATCCATACATGTATAAAGGACTTCTAAAACTTGACAAAATCAAACAACCTGATTACAAAAATAGTCAAAGGGCTTAAACAGACATTTCTCCAAAGAAGACATACAGATGGCCAGTAAGCCATGAAAAGATGCTCAACATCATTAGTCTTTGGGGAAATGCGATCAAAACCACAATGAGATACCACATCACACCCATCAGAATTGTTATTGTAAAAAAACAAAGAAGCAAACTAACAAAACAAACAAGCCAAGAAACAAACAGAAAATAACAAGTGTTGGCATGGGTGGGGAGAAATTGGACCCTTTTGCATTGCTGGTAGGAATGTACAATGGTGCAGCCAATGTGGAAGATGGTATGGCTATTCCTCAAAATATTAAACACTGAATTATCACTTGACCTAGGAATTCCACTTCTGGGTTTATCCTCAAAAGAACTGAAGGTAGGATCTTGAAGAGAAATGTGTACACCCAAGTTCACAACAGCATCATTCACAATAGCCAAAGGTAGAAGCAACCCAAGGAAGTGTTTCCCCTTTCCTGTGTCAACTGTGCCTCAGGGTCACCAAATAATTGATGAGAGGAAGTTTATATTTATGGGAGTATTCCAGCTAATAAACAGAAGGAATGACAAAATTAGAGTACCGCCATCTTGTAATCCCTGCCAAATGGCTGGATCTGAGCAATGCTCATCAATGACAGGGAACAGCACATGACAAGATAACCAGGTGTCGTATGTGTACCTCTTGGTGAAAGTACCATCACTTCAATCCTGCCTCCAAATAGACCTGCCACCCAAAACGCAAACAACTGAAGCTGAATCTGATCTGAGTCTCTCCACTCAGCCACCCACTTACAGGAAATAAGGGACTGCAGTCAATGAAAAACAAACTTTGAGAAATTCTACAGCACAGATGACCCAATTCCATCAACAAAATACTGCAAGAAAGAGGGGGGCAGGGAAAGAGTGGGGAGAGAGAAAGAGTGTGTGCACGTGCAGAAATCTACTCATAGATAAAAAGGAGTTTAAGAGACATATCAACTGACTGTAAAGTGGGACCTATGGGTACGTTAACTCCAATGATTACAGTGTAAAAAGTACATCTACATTTGGGGAAATGTGAGTATAAGTATTTGATATTCAGGAATTCTTGTTAACTTTGTTGGTGTAATAATAAGATTGCAGTTACCTCTTTAAATGGGGATCTTTCCCTGTACGAATCTCAGACTGAAAGGGTGACAAAAGAAAGGCCAGGAAAATGAACCCAAGCTCCCAGGCTGGATGGGCCTGCAGTGTGGCTCTCAGTGCAGCACAAGCTCACAGGGTGGTGGGTCCCGCCAGAGAAGTGTTCTCCCCCACGACGGGCCTTGAGGCGGATGGAAATGCCCGGAGGACTGGAGGGATATGACTGGGTACAAAGCCCGTGACCTTGGGCAGCGTGTGTGTCTGGACATCTGAGACGGGGGCTCGGTCAGGCTCCCCACCCCAAACCCAGGGGGCGCCTCCCCACCGAGGCCCACAGCAGGGATCACAGGGCTGCCTGGACTCCCCTCCTTGCCCTGACCCCCACCCTGCAGCTCCCCAGGCACCCTCTCACCTCTGGGGCTGGGTCCCCGATGCTGGAGTTCCTCCCTGAGCCGCTGCTACCAGGCTGCTTGGATGGCGTTTTCTGGAGAAAGTCAGAGATCCTCTGAACCAAGAAATCGCGGTCTTTGAGGTTGGCGAACAGGAAGGTCATCTTGCTCCTGGTGCTGATAGACAGAGGGCTGGGCAGGACACTGCAGCTGTCGGCTTTTTCAACAATGGTTACCTGAGAAGGCAACATCACTGGGTGTTGGTGACCGAGGCTGCAATGCCGGGATGTTCCGTGCCTATGAGAGCACAGCAGCCTCAGGCCGCCCTCCCCCAGGCAGGGTGCGGTGGTGGGACAGGGACGCTCAGCTCACCGCGTTCACATGCTGACTCTGCCGCTTGCTGCCATGAGCAAGTTCCTCATGTGCATGTCTAAACCTCACTTTTTTCACCTGCCCACGGGGGTGAACACATCGGCCCTGCTGGACTGTCATGAAGATGGTGGGCCTAGTCGCTGGCCCTTATCAGCTTCCCAAAGATGGCCAGTTCTTTCCGTGCTCTGAAGCCCGATGGGCAGCCCGCCTGGCCAGCCATCCTAAGCACAAGTGTTCCCAGAACACTTGCTCACTGCTGCATCCGGGCCTAGCTCTGACCCCAATGTGTGTGGACAGAGCAGCACAGGTATGGAGGTCACAGGACGTGCTTTCAGGGGCCCCTCTGCAGAGCCCACAGCCTGGGATGGGGACACACAATGGCCATGCAGGCTAAACATGGTCACCAAGGTGGTGGGGGTGACAGGACCAACTGGAAGGTCACCGGGCTGCTTTGTGCTGAAGGCTCCTCTGGGGAGGTGGCGGCTAAGCTGAGACCTGGTGCAACCAGGGCAGGAGCTGGGGCAGAGGTCAGCAACCACCTTGAGGGGGTGCCAGACTGGCCTGATGGACAAGCAAAGGCCAGAGAAGCTGGGGCTGGGGTTGAGGGGGGCGGTGTATGTGTGGGTGTGGGTGTGAACTTATGTGTAAGAGTGTGTGGTGTGTGAGGCTACGTGTGCATGTGTATATACATATATGTACGTGCATGTTTGTGAGGTGTGTGTACATGTACTGGTGTATGTGCATGTTTGTGTGTGTGGCGTGTTACATGTGCATGTGTGTACGTGTGTGCACACACGAGTGTGTGTGTGCATGTGAGCTGAGATCTGAGAACGCGGAGTGCTCACTGAAGGTCACACAAGTCCACAGGCATGTCGGGGATTCTCCTTATCACAGGAGAAGCTGCTGCAGGATTCCGTGTGGGGCACTGACATGCTCTGACTGACGTTTTAAACTGTGTTGGCTGCTGTGGGAGGATGAGTGCTAAAAGGGGTGAGCTGTAGGTAACCCGAGGTGGCCCAAGCAGACGATGGTGTCGTAGGTGGTGACCGTGGAGAGGAAGGGGCGTGCTATGGTCAGGACGCAGGAATGATGCCAGGTCAGAATCAAGGGTGGCCCCCACCTTTCACTAGAGCGGATGGAGGGAAGAGGTGCTGCTGCCGGGCTGGGATGAGCACATTTGGGTGTGCAAATTCAAGAGCCCACTACACACGTGAGTGCAGCTGGCTCTGAGTGAGGAGCCCTGTGACCCCCTGGCTGGGCCATGCTGGGCCAGGGCCTCCATCCCGACCAGCAGCAGAGCCCTCCCGTGAGCACGAGACGGCCCTACTCCCCAGTCAGCCAGCACTCTCTGCTACTAGAAACAAACGTCAGGTGGAACGGATCTGGGGCCTAAGGAGACCCCTCAGCAGCACCCATGCCTCGGGGCCAGGCCAGTACAGCGCCCAGGACAAACGCATGGGCCTGGCGCCAAAGAGAGCGTGGGGTCAAGGGCCACGGAGCCCCTCAGCTGGGAGCTTCTGGAGCTGTAGCTCTTTTGAGTCCTTTGCATGACTGCCTTGGGGAACTGAGGTGGCACACTCCCCCATTACCTCTTCATAGCTACACCTGTAACTCGAGGGCTTTGTACAAATGCCGGGAAGGTCTCACTGCTCTAGGTTTTTACAAAAATCAAAATACTGTGTTGTAACTTAAGAAGCTCCCTGTGCTTCAGCCAGTGTGCCCTCCTGGGCCAAGAGTAAGGGGAGGCCTTGCGACCAGCCCTGACCGCGGGGTCACTGCCTTTTGTCTGGGTGGGGGCCCTCTCCTTCACTGTCCACATTTTGCACTGCAGCACAGGACAAAGGGCCTCTACCTCTGACAGGTGAGACTTGACCTCCATCCTGACAAGTGAGTGCTGACTTCCGATGACATTGCTGGAGCTTGAGCCACAGTCAAAGCAGGTGTCGGAGAGGGACAGTGAGGTGGCCTCTGAGAGTGGCATGGCAGGACTGCTGCAGGGTCAGCATCCTCCAAGATCATCCAAAGTAGGGCTCTGCCAAAGTCCAGCCGCAGGCCAGGAAGGGAGGATTGATGCATACTCCCTGGACACTGACCAGGAAGGCACAGGTCCTTCCTGAAGTTTCCGTATGTTCCAGGGTGAGCTCTCCCAGCACACCAAAGCCCACTCCTGTGGGGCCTGGCACCGGGCAGGCGCTTTCTCACCACGTGCCCTCCACGCGCCCATCACTGAGTGCCAAGTCGGGGCCCCGGTGCTCACCTCCCGCAGGGGTATGATGAGGTGGCAGGCATCCTCCTCCTTGCTGGCGAAGCAGATGTAGTTGGTGGAGATGAACATCTGACCGGGGATGTGCAGCTTGTTGAACGGCGTCCACAGGGTGCAGCTCGTGTGGCCGTCCAGGCGCTCATCCCCAGGCAGCCGGAACGTGGCCCGGTAACTCTCATTCTTGGCTCGGGCATCCAGATCTCTGGGAAACCACAGTGCAGGCGGGAGGGAAGGGGACAAGAGTTGGGTTTCCACATGGGATCTGGGCTCTTTGGGGTCCTCCCATGAGCAAGTCGTGCCCAGGGATCTTAAAGTCCAATAAAACATGCACCCTAAATGGCCAAGTAGAATGTGGGAAATTCGTACGACCAGCCCAGGACTGGTCAGCAAACAACATGCTCTCTGAGACCTAAGGGCTGTGGAGGTCACCTGGAGGCTGACAGGGTGACATGTCACTTGCCCAGAGGATCTCTGCACCTGCTCTGCTGCTTCTCACGGGGAAGACCCAGCCCCACCTAGAAACCAGGGTAAGGACCTCCCAACAGGCAGATGCGGAGTTAAGACTAAAGCACATGCTGCTGCTGCTTGATTTAAAACACACACTTGCCTGGCCTATGACTGTGAGGTGGCCTGGCACCCTGCTCCTCAGCCCTGCGGTGGCTCGGACCTTGTAAACACCTTTCTCTCCCCAGCTCCATGGAGGCTGCCAGCAGCCTGAGTAGGGCCTGGAGGGGACACCTTGATGGCCAGTGCCAGAGACTGCCAAGTACCAGCCCTGCTCCTTTTCCTTCCAGAAGGTGCCAGAAGCCAGGCCGTCGCTCACACCAGGAGAGTGACATCTTTGGACAGTGCTCTGGTCCTGGAGATGCACCCCAGGCCGCGGGCCTAGGCCATGGCTCTGAGCACGTGGGTGTGAACGGGCTGTGGGGCCCAGGGCTTCATGGAACCTCTGCGCTCCCAGACAGCCTTGTGAGTTTCCTATGAAGCTACGATGCAGGAGCAGACGGAAGTACTCTGGAGGGGCTGGCCACCTTTATCGGTGCCTTTGTCTACCAATCCCCACAAACAGGCAGAGACCTCAGACCTTCCTGGCTGCACTCCAGTGCCAGGCCTGGCCCCATGGCTATGGCTACGAGGGGCCACTGGCCAAGGGGTGCCGAGAGGAGCTGTCAGTCACAGGGGTGGAGGCTGTGCACCCTGGGACCTGGCCACTAAAGCCGGCCAGAGCAGCCTCTCAGGGCACCTGACAGGTGGTGGGGACAGGCTGGCAGCTGGCTGCAGGCTCACAACCTGGCTCTACTGCTAACTCGCTGCGGGGCCTTGGGCCAGTTACTCAACCTCTCTGTTCCTCAGCTTCCACTCTGAGACCAAGGAGTGTGTGCAACCTCTCCATCACGGGGTGGTGAGAGAGAACGTGCTTCTCAGGACAACCCCTCTGCGGCTCTCGGTGCCCTCCCGCCACCACACCTTCCCCGGCCCCTCCCGCAGGTCCTCCAGCCCGGGCAACGCACCGCTTCAGAGCCGAGATGTTCCGAAGCGGCCGGGCGGGCCTGGGCAGCGCCCTGTCCTCCAGGAAGCGCTCACTGTCCAGCAGCTGACGCATGGCCAGGTTGGCCAGCTGCTCCATGAGCTTGAAGGTCTCTCCAATGTTGAGGAACATGGAAAAGAAGAGCTCCTGGTCCCGGGTGTCCACGCGGATGCTCTCAGGGAACAGCAGGGTGGCGTTCTTCTCCAGCCGCGTGACATCCACCCACTGCACCACGAGGCTCACTGGACGGCCACAGAGAGAGACACACCACCAGGTCAAATGGGCCGGAGGGCAGGCTCCTGACCCCCACGTGCACCTGGCAGCCAATGGGGGGAGTTGCACCCCGAGCCTAGCTGCGCTGGGACATGTGCTCCGTGAGGAGACAGTGCCGCTGGGGTCTCCACTGCATCCCCGGCCAAGCCAGCGCTGGCCCAGGAACAGACTGGGTGCACGTTTGCCCCACGAATGGCTAACATGACATGAATGAACGTGTACACATGACCTAGTTGAGATCCTGGCCCCAAGAAGCCCCATCTAGCGGGAGTGCAGATATGGGAACAGAAGTCACAACACGGTGTGACCAGCACAGAGAAGACACCAGCCAAGCAGGACGAGGAGGTAGGTGCAAGGGCGGGAGAAGGCCTTACTGGGGTTGGGAAAGGCAACACTGGGACAGCTGAATCCCTGGGGGCTCTTTGTCAGGGTGAGGTGGCAGCAGAGGACACTGGCTGTCCCTGGGGACTCTGCTTTGTATCCAGGGCTTCCCCCAGGGAGGGATCTACAGCACCAAGGCACGGCGTGCCCTGCAGCCGCTCATGGACACGTGTGCCTCGAATATTCCACTTCACAGAAAGAGGGAGGCCCCGTGCAGAAAGTCACTATGTGAAGAACCATGCCGGTGGACAGAAATGGCAGGAGCCCCCAAGAGCCGGTGTGGGCCTGGCTCACATCGGGGCGTCCCTGTCTGGGCCAACGCTGAGGTGGCAGTTGGTTTTGGGGAGACCCTGTGGTGGGTGTGTGGGGACAGAATATCTGGGGAACGAGAGGAAGCAGACTCCTCAGGGACTTCGGCTGTCTGGAGGCGGTGAATTTTCTGGAAGTGAGGTGCAGGGGCAGAGGAACTGAGGAAGACAGGAGCAGCTGGGGGCCGGGGGGCCGGAGAGGCGCCCGTGCTCACCTTCCTTGCCCAGCAGGAAGGAATAGAAGCACAGGTGGTTGACGCTCAGGTAGAGCCAGCCCTGCCTGGGCACACGGCCCTTCCAGAAGCTGCAGGAATAGTAGTTGACCAGCTTCTCCCCCTCGGGCATCCCGAACTGCTTCCGCATCTTCAGCTCAGCCTCCTTAAACTTCCCGGGGTCCTCGTCTCCCTGGGGCTGCAGGTTCTTGTTCTCTTCCGCGATGATACCCTGCAGGAGGACGCACAGACTGGTTCTCAGCAGGCCCAGGGTTCCCGCGGCCTGGACGGGCAAAGGCCAGGGCAGAGCCTGGGGAACCAGGTGGTGGCACCCAGACACCATCCTCAGGGCCACGGCCGAGGTCGGCACCCAGTCAGCTGCTCTGGCAGCCAGTGGTCAACACACATGGTCGGACAGATGCTGCCCAGCTGAGTGGGAAGTTCCCTCAACTCCCTGAACTATTACCACCACGGGCGTGGAACGTGACTTTTTACTACAACACTGATTTTTATACAAAATTCCTAAAAAATGCACAGAGTAGAAAATTGTACTCAGTGAAAAGGGACTCTCCTGCCACCCCCGAGGCCACTCTCCCAGTTTCCTCCCAGACACGCAGGCACTAGTGTACCTTTAAGCAGAAACGTGCATTTCTCTTTCCCTTTCTTTACTCAGATGGCTTTCTGCTGTGGCACTGTTCTGTGAAGCGTCCTTCTCACGATGATGTCTTGGAGAAGTTCTGTATTTGCGCCCTCCTCCCCCATATCCCCCCGGGGGTCCCTGCCTCTCGACCCCACCCACAGACCAGCCGCAGGGCCCAGCCGCCTCAGGGCATATCCATGCTAACTGCATCCTGCCTGCACCTTCACTGGCTCAGGGAGCCCAGGATGACACTCTGGGCCACAGGGCCAGCCCCAAACCTCTTGGGGTAAGAGGCTCTTAGCACACTCAGCTCAAAAGGTACACACAGACCTTCCAGGTCAATTACTCAATACACTAAGGTAATTCATGGCCACTGCTTGTGGCCTTGCCTGCTGCTTGCGCTGGGCCTCCTGTCCCGCCATCCGTGGGCAGGGAAGACAGCCAGGAGCTGGGGCAGGACCCGAAGGGGAGGTGTGCTCCATGCCGTCTATCTCAGAGCAGCCGGCACTGCTGTAGCTGTGACTTCAACATCTCTCCCTCAAGTTGCCTGTGGTGCCGGCGGAGCGCTCCTGTAGGAACTGGCTCTAATCTGGGCAAAAGGCCTGGCAAAGCCCTCTCATTATCAAGGCCCTGCCTTTGTTTCTCCACCCACTGTAACCCCTCCAGTGGAAAGCACAAGGTGGGCCCTGGACAGCCTGGGGGCCACCACTGGCTGCCCTGTCCCTGGGGCCACCTTCCTAGGTTTCCACCAGCAGCTGCACCTGGGAGACCCCCATGCAGGGAGCAGAGGGGCTGACACGGCCTGTCTACATTCTCCACCGGCCTCTACTCAAGGAGTAACGCTCCGCACCAACGGAAATGAGCCTGCCTGGCTCACAGCCTGGGATTTTCTGTTTGTTGGCAGATATCGCTGGACTGTAAAAATCACAGGGTAGACTTTCAATTCTGGATTCCATGTCTTTAATAGTTTTAGAAATATTCACGTTTCCTATTTCTTCCTGAGCCTTAGTGTCAGTTCTGTGATGGGGTAGGCCAAGTAACGGCCCCCAAAGATGTCCACACCCCAACCCCCAGAACCTGGGAAAATGTGACCTTTCAGAGCAAAGGGGACTCTGCAGATGTGGTTAAGTAAGGTCTCTGAGGTGGAGATCCTGGATTATGTGGGTGAGCCCAAACTAATCAGAGGGGTCCTTTTAGGAGGGAAGAAGGTCAGGGTCACAGAGGGGATGAGAAGGGGGACTGACTGATTGACCGGGAGATGCCATGCTGCTGGCACTAAAGATGGAGGAAGGGGCCAAGAGCCAAGGAACACGAGTGCTCTCTAGAAGCTGGAAAAAGACTGTAATAAACTATCCATCTTGTCTACATTCTTAAGTTTACAGGCTTAGTGGCCTAAAACAACACAAATTCATTCTCTTTCCAATCAGGAGGTCAGCCCTTCTTTGTGCTGTTTGGCGGATTGGTTTGTTTGAGCCTGGCATATATGAAGCAGTTATATTATTATTCTTATCACTATTGCTGTAGCCGAGCTTGCCCACGAGGACAGTGAAGGCTTGCCGCTGCCCTCTGCCTGTTTTTCTGGAGCTAGGAGGTAACACAGGTCTCGCCTTAAACCCAAAGTGCACAGAGAAGAGCTGAGGAACTCTTGGTGCCGTCTGCCAGGTCTAGGAAGTGCTGGTGTCATGAGGTCACAAGGGCCCAAAGCAACTCAGCACCATGAAACTCTGACCCAGTAAGAGACCTCCCAGGAATCTAACCTAAAGCAATAATCCAAGAAAGAAAAATGACACATACATCCAGGTAAACGCTCATTAGTGTTAATTATCGCCCAAGAGGAAACAGGCTAAACAGCACCATATGTTTTTACATATTGCTACACTTTTCATAACGATCACCTTGATGGCTGTAAAATATCCCACTAAGCAGAGCACATATGACTGACCCATGCCCTGAACAGTGCTCAGCACAGGACCCAGGAGGTGCCCAGGACGCGCTCTGTGGAGAGCGCGCTGCTCCCCGACCAGCGGCCTGTGAGGCACTGCTCCAGTCTTCCAGCGGATGTGCTGCGGGGACACCCTGACTCATATGAATACACCGCAGGGTAAACTGCAAGGAACGGAATAGCTGGGCCAAAGGGTGTGCATTGTTACGTCAGGTTAGTTTTATAATAGAAACATGGCTCCAACTCTCCTATCACGCCCAGCGCCTTCCTCCACCAGCCAAGGAGCTGGCGGGCAGCTGCGTACCTGTATGCGAGCTCTCAGGCCCCCTGGGGAAGTGGGAGTCCCAGAGGCTGGCCAGGACAGTCAGGGCCTGTGTGGGCAACACGCTCCCTGCCCCTGTCCACACCAGGAGAACGGCGTGGACATTTGGCCTCCACCTCTGTGAACTGGGGATAAGACTGCCACCATCTTGTCTGAAGGTGAAATAAGCGGACGTGTGTGGACACGGCCAGCCCAGAGAAATGCAGGTGAACCTTACGTGTATCTTGCCCTTGACGAAGGTGGTGATATCTTCCTCACTGTCGAAGATGGACAGAGTCTGGAGTAAGTTGTTTTCCAGCCATTCCCAGTGTTTTGTAATCTCTTTGCGAGAAGAACCTAGGGGAGGTTTGGTTGAGTAAAGAAAAGGAAAATCACATAATTACCAGGCCTTAACCCTGAACTCAAAGAAGAGTGATTACATGGGTGACCTAATTTGCTATGTCCAAGTGACTACAATCTTTAAGGTGCTTACTCTTTTCCTTCTTAAGCTTTACATATATGCATATTACAGAAGTCATACATGGTCCTATAAAAATGAAAAATAAAAGAATTCAGGCAGACTTGCAGAGAGTTACACGGGAAATAAATCCTCTTTACCCTAATACTGAGTAAGAATGACCACCAGTTTCCTATGTGTCTCGCCAGAAATGGTCTATACAAGTTTGCTGACTTACAAAGATTTTTCTTCGAGCTAAAAGGACATAATGTGGTCTTCGATACACAGGTGACTCACTAGACACAGTCAGATTGGGTGTAAGTGATAGGAGTCCACAGATGGTAGCTGGAGCTTCCTGTAGGACCCCTCGCCCTGGTGGCCCTAGCCGGTCTCAATGGGCAGGGCAGGCCGGGCCAGTGGCTACCACCCCCTCTGGAGTCAGATGCACCCACCCAGGCCTTTGCAGGCAGTGCTCCTTCCTTTTCCGGTTCACATTGCCACCCTGCTCTTGTCTCCTCTGGGAAGCCCTGTTTGACCCCTTCAGCTTCTGGCCGGCCCCCAGTGTCTGCCTACCTATGACGTGGTCTTCCCTTCCTCAGGGAGGGGCTCTGAAGGCCCAGTGCAAGTGGAAAAACAGAGAAGGCAGCCCAATGCCATTCCCAAGGGGCAGGGCAGCTGTGCAGTCGGCTCCCAGCAGGGAACTGGGCAAAGGTGCCCCAGGAGGAGAAGCAAAGGGATGTAGGAAGTGTCAGCCTGGCCTGGTTTCCCCTGCCCCCAGCACCCCATTTCTGGGGGTTTTGCATGTGCCAGACATGGGGTTTGCACTCAAGAATTGCTTTCTGAATGAATGAATGCAAGAATAAGAAGAGGTATGAAGGCCCGGCATTCCCTTGGCTATCCTGCACGGGACAGTGGATGGACCATGAGCACCCCGATGGCCCAGTTGATCCCGTAATCCCGGGAAGGCCCACACACTTGGCATGGAGGAGCCTGAGCAAAACCACAGTCCAGCACGGCTGTGGACCAGGCATGTTTGCAGAGCGCCTGATCCCGGGCACCCCCCGCCCTTCCCTACCTGGAAACACTCTTCCACCAGCTGAAAACTCAGCCCTGACCCTGCCCTGGGCCTGGCTGACCCAGACCCAGACACCTGCTACCTGCTCATTGCTCTGTCACATGCCACAGCCTTACTGTCTTGGTTGGGGTTGATGCTCGTTTCTTTACATTTATGGCAGCAGCTCAGCACCTTAGCAAGCAGTTCTCAGGAAGGACCCTCTCCATGGGCCTGTACGAGGACACCCACGTGAAAGCAATTAAACCTGGGCTTATACAATTCACAGTGAGCCACAACAGGCAAGCAAAACTACTCTGGATCATCCATACATTACTGTTTTTTGCTTTTTGTCTTTGCATGTTTATTACAGTCTCCTTTCCTGGTCTGGTTAGTAGGGGAAGGGAGTTATTTCTCTTTTTGCCAAGACTCACATTTGAAGTTAAATTTGCACATGATGCAACTCTATTGTATCATTCCCTTTTACACACATGTTCTTGGCAGCCTAAAACAGAAGAGATCTCATCTATACTGCATGTAGTTATAAACATCTACATGTGCACATTTAAAAGCATTATTAGATAAAAGTAACAAGCTTCATTTAGGACTAAGTAAACACTTAAATTATGCCATCTTCATGCTGGGTACTGGGAATAAAAAGAATATAAACGCTAATTAAATTAATCACTGCCACTTGTTTTCAGAAGCTTTTGTGGATTATTTTATTTAATTCTTAAAGCACCCTGGACACAGGTACCATTATTTTCACTTTATAGGATGAAACTGAGGCACAGAGAGGTTAAATTGCCCAAGGTCACACAGCTGGGAAGCGACCAAACCATAATCCTAACCCAGGCTGCCCAGCTGCAGAGCTACCCTCACCCTCAGGGAGCTGTCAGTCTGGCAGGAGAGCCGGCAAGTCCTAAGGAGCAAGAAGGAAGGGTGGGTGTTCGGGCCTGGGGACTCTGGGAAGGTTCTCCACAGGAGGTGACATCAGAGAGGGAGGAGGAAGTCAGGTGGACGTGGAGGGATGCCGGTGGAGGTGGGAACTTCAGGCCCTGTAAGTATCCTGACCGGCTGAAGGCCACATGTGAGCTGAAGAGAGGAGGACAGAAATGGAGGCAGGCAGATGCTGGAAGTCCTTCAGTGGCCAGCTGAGGTGCCAGCAGGACCATGTCTGGTTTTGGAGCACTGAGGGGGCGAGAGTGGGTGTAGAGGAGGAGGCATGGCAGAAGCCAGGGTAGGGACAGGGGGCGGGTAGGAGGGGAGCAGGTCAGCGTGTGGCCTGAGGCTAAGGGCCGGGGTCTCCCAGCGCCAGGCCCCGCTGCCGCCAAAGGGGTTCCCGCACAGCACGGCCACACCCTCTCCCCACAGTGAGGTGGATCTCACTGCCACTGCCCCCTGCCCATCTACTCCCCAACAAAGAGCACCGCTGAGACAGAGATGAAAATCTCGAGGGCCCATTAAGAGGTAAGCATCTCCTCATGGCCCAGGTACACACAGACCAACCTGAGCCCCGCTCAGGGACAGCCCCCACCCCACAGGAAGCTCCTCTCCCCTATGGTTCGGGTCCTGGCAAAGGGGGCTGTGCCGGCTGCTGCCCACCCTATGCCTTCGGCCCTGACCCCTCCTCTCCTGAAGCTGGGGTCCAGCTGTGAGTACTCTCGTCCTCTCTTCTCAAGTCCTCAAGGAAAACCATTATCCTGGGGGACAGCGATACTGTAGCTTCTAGCATGTGGAGGTATTCAGCGTAGGGGCATAGGGGCGTGAGCAGGTGCTCTGGGTTTGAACTACAGTTCTGTGTGACCTTGGGCAAGTTAGTTAACTCTTCTGGGCTACACTCTGCTCATTTTCAAAAGAGGGGAAACCAAAGTTCTGCCTTCTGGAGTTGTTGGGAGGCTATGACTGTTTTATCCGAGTGACCTCAGCCAGATGCCCAGTGGAAGGGGACTTCCTCCCAGATTCTCAGAAAGGGGTGTGTGTTTCCTCCTGGGAGGACAGTTGCAGCTGATTCTCCTTGTTCACAGTAGTTATGTCCCAGGGAATCTCCTACAATACTGATTTCGTCAAGACTGCTCCCAGGGGAGCAGCAGGGCTAAGTTCCTTAGAGCCTCTGGTCAAATTTTCATTAAAGATCAATATCGAATTTTATTTTATGCATCTTTCTGTTTAAAGGCACCTTATTAATATAAGTTAATTCCCTAACCATGAACTCGCGGCCAGCACACTGTCACCCAGGCCTGAAGAAAGCTCAGCCAGCACGTACTGATTCCCCAGGGACACCACCCAGCGCTGCCACACTAGCTGGGGACACTTTAAACAACAAACTATCAAGAAAAAACAATGGGAAAAACATGGCAATTAGGGCACGAAAAGGACACTTACTTATGGTTTGAGATGACAGAAGAAGTCAGAGGGGCACCTTGCTCCAACTCAGCTAGGAACCTGCTCTGCACGTGCTCAGTCCCACAAATGCCCATAAATGACTCAGGACACTGCAGGGCCCGGGGCCAGCTGAGCTGCCTTCCTAAGCGGGACACTGGCCTGCGCTGTGCTGAGGGGCACTGCTGGGTTCTCAGGGGGCAACGGCCAGCCTAGGAACTTGGGCTGCGTCCCCTCCCTCCTGGCCCCCCTCAGGGCAGGCCCTGTGCACCCCTCATGATCCAGGGCACCTACCACTCGCCACCGTCCAGTAGATCTGCGAGTCCTGGGTCTGGTGCAGGATCCGGTAAGGGGCCACGCGGGCACTGGAGTCCAGCACCACGTCCAGGGTGCCCACAAGAAGACCTGGGAACAGGGAGAGAGGTGAAGGGTAAGGGAGGGCAGCACTGAGAGCTGAGCATGGCGGCCAGGGCGAGGCCCGGGGGAAAAACACCGTGCAGCACCTTCTTCCATCAAATGGCTGCGTTTTCCTCAAGGCAGCTGGTATCTGATCCCTATGACAAAATCCCCTCCCACTTCTTTCAGGAAGCTGCTGCTTATCTTCCTGATGGAAGCAGGGACACAAGGTTTATAAAGCCCAAAGCTTAAACAATCTGGGAGGCCCTCTTGAAGAAAAACACAAAATTAGGTTTGAAAACAAGTATTTCTTTAGACTGAGAAAGTATAACAGTTACAAATTAAAAACAATACCACAAACATCACAAAATCCAGAAAAATTATACAATGTGTTTCATTAACTGCCAGACACATCTCTTCAGTTAAGTTCCTCCCCTCCCCACCGACATTCTTGGCTGTGTATTCTGATGGCTTTTTTCATAAGATAGTGATTTCGTAACATCATTTTCCATATACACAACAGGAAGATAATGTAGTATGAAAAGTTTAAGGAAGTTTCTTTGTAGCTTCGAAAGTCATGACTGAAAAGGACGAGCAAATTTTTAGAAGAGTCCAATTTGAGAAAACACTGATGCAGTTTTTTTTTCATCTTTCTGAAGCATTTTAGGGCATTTCAAGTTTTTCTTCTTATCATGTACACCCTTTGTTAATATCACAATTTCTCAGACAAATCAGAGGAAATGTCTGACTGATTCATTCCTCTTCATTAACTGAATTATCAAGCTATCTAAAAACTTGTTTATTGTTCCTATTCAAAATTTATTTTTTCCTTTTAGTAAAGTGCTGCTTATTTTGTTACCCTTTTCCTGTTGATGTTAGAGTCATTTCTATTAATTTTATTACTCAAGCTTCAACATTTTTGTTTCATATTCCATTTTAATCATTTTTTCCTCTCCAGTCTTTAATAAACGATCAATTACAAAAAAAAAAAAAAAAAAAAAAAAAAAAAAGGTACTCTTCACATATGTCCAAGCCAGGAGTTTGTAACTTCTCATTTGTTTTATTGAAATTTTCTAAAATGCCCTTTTAAATTGCAGTTAAAGTGGCATATTCAAGCTTTATCAGCATTTGGAATAAACGTTTTTTCATTTCTGTTGGAGTTTTTCTGGTCTCGGAAATTTAATTTTCATCCTTACACTGTTGGCACATATGAATTATGAGACCTGAAAGCTTTGGAATGGATGGACCATCTCATCACACTCAGACTCTTCAGTGAGGATTACAGGTTGGCATCTGTTTATAAAAGACAGCTGGAATGAAACCACATCACTAACTGTTCCTTTCCTTGGGAGATGATCAGGAGACCATGATGTCTATGATGGCACAGGGAAGGCCATGGCAGAGGCCCTGGCAGGGCTCACGAAACCTAGCTGGAGTGAGTTCAAGAAATGGTTTCCTGGGGGATATGGAGAGATGAGTGAGGTGGAAAGGGCCTTCTCTGTGCAGGAAGGGGGAGATGGTCCGTCCCACTTGCTGAGACCATCTACGGAAACAGTACAGAACAAGCACTCAAAGCAGCCGATCTGACACACTGGCACCCTGGTGCAACAGAAGGTACTGGGCACCTGCACCTCAATTTCCTACACGGGCTTGCAGGAGCTTCCCAGGGAGACCACTGATCAGTCTCTCCAGAGGGGCTTCTGTTTCATCTCTACTAAGCAGCCTGCCTGGTCAGGAGGCCAGTCCAACACTGGCTCCGGTGATTCTCCAGGCTGTTGGGAGGGAGCCCAAGGCACTGAAGGGAACACAGTCTTCTTGGGACTGGCATAGCCTCTCCCACATTAGGAGGTGTGGCCCAGCAGAGGCTGGCAGCGGTGGTCTCCCATGGGAAGCCTCTGCATTTTGTGGGACTATATTAGCTGCTCATGTTTAAAATCAGGATGTTTCATGGAAAATTCTCTTGATAAATGGGAAAATCTGGCAAGATTGAGCCCAAAGTCCTACATGGCAATAGCCACCAGAGGGGCTCAGGCACTGGTCCAGCCCTGAGCTTGACCCAGCTCTACTCTGGCAGTTCCTGTGCAGCCCCTGAAGCACGAGGGGCCTCAGACACCTGCAGAGGCAATGCCCAGGGGACATTCCTTGGATCTCACAGGCCACACAACCCCAGGAGGGGCCTGTCCAGTCTCATCCTGGGTGAGTGGTGATGCCCACACAAGCACAGGGGCATACCCTGGTTAGCTCAGCAGAACACTGTATACTGGTCATTTGTCAAAGCCTTGGTCTGCAGCTCCAATGGCGCCTTCTCCAATGGGCAGGAGAAGATGGAAGGATTGGGGCCAAGGCCAGTCTGCAGGTCGGGGGAACTCTGATCTTGCTAAAAGGGCAATTCTTTAGTGAGCTGGTAATGAAGGAGGCAAAAGGAAAGGTGGACTGTATCTCTTGGCCACTCAGAGGCCCTTGCGGAAACTGAGGCCGAGGAAGAGGCCCGGGAGATCTCGCTGACTTTCAGCTGTCAAATCCACTCCAGGAAGCTGCACAAGCATCGGCTCAGCGCCGGGAAGCTCACGGTCACCAAGTCCGCGCAGAAGCCGCTGCCAGCCTTCCATGGGTTGGCCGAAGTCTCTCGATCAGCCTCCCAATGCCAGCGCATGTCTTCCTCCAGTCCCCTCCCCGTCCTCATCGGCGCGCCGCCCAGATCTCTGTTCTCGCCTCCCGCCCCCGCCCGGTCCCTGCCTCGCGCCCCCAGGTCTCCGTACTCACCTCCGCCCCCCGCCCGGTCCCTACCCCACGACCCGGGGCCTTTTCCACACCTTCCACCCCCAGCCCGGCCCCCATCACCCAGCCCCGCCAGGCCGGGCCTCGCGACCCCATCCCGTGCCGCGCGCGCTGACGTGCGCGTCCGCGTCGACGCACCGAGGGCAGACCCGTCTGGGCGAGTCGTTCGGCCCGGCCACCGGCGCGCCCTTCCCGCCCGGCCGCCGCGCGCTTCTCACCCGTAAGGCCGCCGCCCTGCCCGTGGCCCCGGCGCCGCTGCAGCACAAAGAAGGGGTTCGCTCGTTCTGTCACCCACAGCGCGTTGGCCACCAGCACCTCCTCTGGGGCCAGCCACATCGTAGGGCCGCTCGTACCGGCCCGGCCGGCCAGGCGGAAACGCCGCCGCTGTCGCCGCGCCTGGGCCGAGCGAGAGGGCGGAGCGGGAGGTGGGCCGAGCGGGCGGCGCCCCCTGGCGGGAGGCCGGACCACCGGGCGCCGGCTCCCCGCCGGCCGCGCGCGGCTCGCCCCGCCGGCCCCGCCCCGCCGGCCCCGCCCCCACGCCCGCCTGCCCCGCGGTGTCCGCCGGCCTCTCGCCCTCGCCGCCGCAGGCCACAGCTCTGCAGCTGCGCCCAGGAGGAACGGCCCAGCCCCGGGCCACGGGCTCTGTTCGGAATGGCAGAGTCCACAGACCAGGGGAACTGGTTGTACAGACACGGCCTCTGGCGTTTTGTGAAAACCTGTCCAGGGTTCGGGGGCGGAGCAATGTAAAGAAATAGCGTTTGGAAGTACACTTTTGCTTATGCTGCAGTGCGACCAGCGTGAACATTGCAAAGGGCGGCTGGAAAAGGGCTAGACGATAGTGGTAATTCTCAGAATTTTGGCACCCAGGCCTAAGACTAGGAGGAACTCCAGGAGCCGACGTTGTCAGAAACCCCCGATACTGGCGGGATCCTTAGAAATCAGTGCAGTTCCCACCAGAGAGATGGGGACACTAAGGCTGGGTGGCTGTGAGGCCAGCAGAAGTTTCTTGCACTGGTATCGGGCGGACAGCCACACGGGGCTGCGTTGCCGGTCCCTGCTCTCCCAGTGCTGGCCTGTAGGGGTCGACCCTTCACAGCCCAAACACACCGTTTTGAGTGAAAGGGGCAGCCGGTAACTCCGTCTGGGACAATAGGCATGAACGCAGAATGTCCAGGGCCAATTGGGATGCAGGATCACCCGCTGGCCTGAGCCTGCCAGGGTCTGGCAGGAGGGCAGAGGGAAGGGGCACTTTAGAATCACCCCACGAGGCTTACGCTGGTTTCAAATTGGTTTTTTGTCATTGGCAATGAAGAATAGAATATGATAGATTTAGGTATAAATAGGCGGTTTCAAGGTTGGTAGCCAGAGTGATCATAGGTCTTCTGAAATGTTGCTTGAGAGAATCAACTTTCAAGATGCAGAGGCTGGTTTTCTTTAAACCTTGGAAACTTAAGCTGATAACATGTTCTTGTGCTGTCAAGAATTTGGTTTCTTCATTCCAGTGATTCTCAAACTTGAGCTACATCAGAATCACCTGCAGGGCTGGTAAAAATGCAGATTGCTGGGCCCTACATCAGAGTATCTGTATTTCTAACAAGTTTCAAGGTGATAACTGCTGCTGCTGCTGCTGGAAACCACCTTTTCAGAATATTCTTTATAAGATGGAAAAGGACAAACGTTTATTTTTTTTAATGTCACTTTAAAAAAAAATTTATTGGGGAATATTGGGGAACAGTGTATTTTTCCAGGGCCCATTAGCTCCAAGTCAAGTCATTGTTTTCAATCTAGTTGATTTGTGGAGGCCGTAGCTCCCTGGCCCATGTGGGAATCTAACCGGCTACCTGAGTGTTTTGTGCACTGCACTCTAACCAACTGAGCCAACCGGCCACCCCAGTACAAACATTTTTTGAGCACTTAGGATGTGCTAAGCCTATTTCGTTTTTCTTTTATTTTCTAAGACATAATTCACATTCCGTAAAATTCACCCTTTTAAAGTACACAATTTAGTGACTATTAGTATGTTCACAAAGTTGTGCAACCATCACCACTAATTCCAGAGCATTTTTATCACTCCAGAAGAGAAACCTCTTACCCATTAGCGGTCACTCCCCATTCCTATTCCCCATCCCCTTCCACCCCTGGCAACCACCAATCTGTTTCTGTCCCTATAGATTTGCCCATTCTGGACATTTCATGTGAATGAAATTGTACAATATGTGGCCTTTGTGTCTGGCTTCCATTGCTTACCATAACCTGTTCAAGGTTCATCCATGCATGTATCAGGGCTTCATTCCTTTTTTATGGTTCAATAATATTCCATTGTATGGACATGTGACATTTTGTTGATCCATTCATCACGGGATGGACATCTGCATTGTTTCCCCTTTTTGGCTGTTACGAATAATGCTGCTATGAACATCTGCGGACATGTCTTGTGTGGGCATGTTTTCTGTTCTCTTGGGCAGGTCCCTACAAGTGGAATTGGTCAGTCACATGGTAAAGCTATGTTTGCCTTTTTAGGGAATTGTCAAACTTTTCTGAAGCAGCTACACCATTTCACATCCCCATTAGTGATGTGTGAGGGCTGCAGTTTCCCCTGATTTCATCAACATTTATTATTTTCTTTTTTATTATGGCCATCCTAGTGGGTGTGAAGTGATACCTCATGTGGTTTGGATTTGCAATTCCCTAGTGACTTATGATATGGAACATCTTTTCATGTGCTTGATGGTCATTTGTATGTCTTTTTTGGAAAAATATCTATTCATATCCTTTGTCTGTTTTGAAATTGGGTTATTTTTAGTGTTGCATTGTAAGAGTTATTTATATATTCTGGATAGTAGACTTACATTTTAAATCTAATCCCCACATGTTAACCCCAAGAGGTATAGATATTTTATGATCCCTATTTTAGAGACAATAAAACTGAAATCCAGACAGATGAAATAATCTGCCCAGTTCACACTAGTACGTGGCAGAGGTGGTACTAAGGTGCAGATCTTTCTGGCTCCAGCTCTTTCCCCCTGTATTGGATACCTGCTGCTTTGCCCCAGCACCCACTTCCCATGATGCAGCATCGTGAGTTTGCTGTGGGAAAGCAGACCTTAGGAGTCTCACCTCCTGTTTTTCAGGTGAAGCTGAGGGCTGCAGAAGTGGAACCCCTGCTGGCCGTGGCCATCGGCACATTCTGTCTCTGTGACTGCAGGGGCTGGCTCAGTGATGGCCATGACTCCCACCAAGCCAGTCAGGGTGGAGGAGATGCCATCCTGGTCTGGGTTACCTCCTGGGGAAGCCAGCTCTGGTGCTGATGGGGCCACCACCACCTGAGCCTGGGCCTGGAGTTTATGTGGAGGAAGCAAAGCTAGTGATGTGTCCTGGTGTGAGTGTTTGAGGGCCAAACCACGCCATGCCTGAAACAGGCATACCCTGACGTTTCAGCTTTTGTGAGCCACTGTGTCCCCCTTTTACTTAAGCCATTTTGGGTTGGGGTTTCTGTCACTTGCAACCCAAAGAGTCCTCATTGATACAGGATCACCACAGGTTACCACCAACAGTACTCCGTGTGCCCAGAGCAGCTTTTTCAATAGGCTTTTATTGAAATGGTTATATTGGCAAATCCCGCACATACAGGCATACACTATCGGCACATAGGTATACGCCGTATAATTTCACTACTTAATTATACTTACATCAACCACATGGACCTAGGAGTTGTGCTGCCCAGAGCATTTGAAAGGGCCTATACTTGCAGGTGTCTGTGTTGTAGACAAGGTAACTCCCCCTACAGTGAGTCCCCAAATTAAGCTAATGATCAGTTTTGTTTCTTGGATATTTGACGTCTGTTCTTTCTGGCACAAGCTAGCCAATGGTGAATTAAAATTCAAGTGCATTGCTTCCCTTTCATCGCTCAAGGTGGAAGATAAGTCATTCGCCACATTGAGGTGTATCCCAGCCTCCTCTGCCCCAAATCACCTGTGTGTAGTTAGAAAAATAGTTTGTACCTCATCCTCGGAGATGTTGTGCATAGTTAGCAGGAACTCAGAGTAAGAGGGGCTCTTGGGATGACTCAGATACGAAAGGGACCACTTTAATATTTGATATGAGTACAAAAGCTACTGAGGGTCAGAAACAATTGTGACGTTGTGGCCTAGGATTTGGACCCCCTCCTTCTCTTGTACAGGAGCAGGCTTGTTCTATTAGGGACAGTGTTCCCCAGACCCAAACAGCATTTCCTAGCTTGGGGTCTCCTGTTTCTGCAATCACACTGGTCAATGTCCTCAGACAGAGCCATTGCCACTTGGGAGTAGACCCTGCTTCCCATTCTCAGCTGAGGCACCAGAATCTGGCCCCAAGTATGGGCGAAGGGCACCGTGCCTCAGCTGGGTCAGCAGCCAGGTATGGGCTGCCAGGGGATATAGTGCCCTCTCTGCTTCTCTCCAGGATGGCATGTGTCATCTCAGACTGTCCAGCCCCAGGAAAGGGGCTGGGACCCTGGTACCGGCCACACCTGGTGACCTGGTCCTCACGGCATGCTGGCAGTCAGTAGGTAGTCAGCCTTTCTGCTTGGGAACAGCTTACTCACCTGAGGCCTGCGACGTTACAGTCTGCCCACGCTACCCCCACTGGAGGCTCAGTACCTCCAGTCACTAGAAAAATCCTTTAATGTCACAGCATAAATATACTTGGATTTAATTGTGGATGAAGGATAATTCTGTAAGCCAATTAGAATTCACTTTGTGTTGGGTTAAATTTGTAAAAACTAGCTCAGAACAATCATCTGTAACTCTTGATAGTCACCAGTAGCTGCAGAGATTGATTGCTGGCGAGCAGGGATGAGAACGACTGAGGAGGGTGAGAAGCTAAGGAAGGCGCCAGCGTTGTCAGGCGAGCAGCAGTGGCCTGGTGAGCATCGAGCTGTTTCAGCCCAGCATTAAACAGACCGAGGACCCTGGGAGCTGTGTCCCAGGGGATGAAGGGTCCACTGCAGCTGAGAAAAGGGTACTCATGACATCCTCCAACTCTCAGCTTTTCCACAGAAGAAAAGCTGCAGTTTCTGAAGGCGCTTCCTGCTGAGCTGGACCGCCATCTCAGCTTGTGTATGCACACGCTGGCAGCCTCCTGGCACAGCAATGCTTTCCTAGGCCTGTTACTCCAGATAAAGTCAGTCCCTTCAGGCAGCCGAAGCAGGTCTGCGCAACCCCAAACCTGCATCTTTCAGTGGGAGAAACTAGAAGAGCCCAGGACGGAAAGCTCCAGCAGCACTAATCCTCCTCAAAGTTCAATACTCAGGTTGCACGAAGTTCAAAGTTTGTATGTTTTTTTTTTGTCATAAAGTATCTTCCTTCTTCCCCAAGTCAGATGGAAGAAAACGGAAAAGGTGGCTTGAGCTAGGGTGAATTGCAAGAGGGAAAACCCCAGATGAGTTCCAGGTTATGGACTGGGGAACCCCACAGGGCCTTGTGGGAGCATGAGAGCCAAATCTTGGACGCACATGTGTCATCCTCTTCGCAGCCGAGGCTGGTGGTACCCCTTCCTCTCCATGGTCCTTGAAGGCTGATGGGATGCAGCTCTGGAGAACGTGGGTAACTGCTTTCATCCCATGTCTGTTGGGGACCCACGGATGTCTCTTATTCAAGGCTCAGTTTGTTGGGATCTTCTATGACATCCCTAAGAAAGAGGGCAAACCTCCCAACTTGACCAACACCCCAGAGGAGCAGCATGGCCACAAGGGGGCTCCTGACCCCACCTCAGCACCCCTCACCCAGACCTCAAGAGGCGGGTATAAGCTGGGGACCTGGGGCCCCAGCGCAGCCGGGGGCGGTTGGGGACATGGCCTGTGCAGGAGAAACCCTCCCCCCTGGGTGCACGCTCGTGGGCCTCGCTCTCATTGCTCTGGCTGCTGTTTCACCGGACGGGAAGGAAAGCAGAATTCCACAGAGGCGTAACACAGGCAGTTGGCCTCCGTGTCCTTCTTTCTGTACTTTCCCTGATGTCACGATACCTAAAATGCATAAGATATTTCCAGTCCTGCTGACAGGACCTCAACCACGTACACGGATGTCACGTGAACACGTACACTCAACACTCATCCTTGGCCAGTGTGCTTTGGAACAATTTACCAACGAGGCGAAAAGAAACGGCAAAACTAGATGTACCTTGTAACAACTGCCCTCAATAGGGAAGACGCTGATTTTAAGTTGTGGGTGTCATAATGGTCACCCTGTGATACAGTCCCTTACTCATGAGTTGAGTTGGGAGCAAATGCTGAGTTTAATCCCAAACTCCATTTCTGGGAGTGGGTAAGGGCTGGCCAGCCTGCCTTGGGCACGGCGGTGAGGTGAACAAGCCTTTCTTAAACAGGGCAGTCACTCAGTGGTCTTTCTAAGTCACTTGCTGTTAGCAGCTCCTTCTGTTTATACCTAATGTCAGTCTCCTCAGGGCTTTTTCCCAGGCCTGGCTCTCATGTTGCTGGGCAATTTAAGCCCCGCTCTGGCTTCCACCATCATCCAAACTAAGGGAACAACAGGCCTGGCTAGACACTCACTCCAGGAAAGAAAGGGAGAGGGAGAGGAAGAGGAAGAGGGGGAGGGAGAGAGAGAGAGAGAAGGAGAAGGAGAGAGAGAGAGAGAGAGAGAGACATTGGGGAACCTGAGGGACTGCAATTATATGGAGACTACTTTGGTAGGTCTAGGTAACATATACAGCTTCCCAGGAATCCTGATGCACAGAAAAGCCATGCCCAGATCACCCTTCTGTCACCAAATGTGTGCCTGAGACCCAGAGCTGCACCTCCATGCCTGCCTCTCGAGGCCCTGCCAGCCCCACGATCTAAAGTGTCCCCACAAGGGCTGTTCCTGGGTCCTACCACCCAGTCACAGAGACTGGCAACCTGAGCTTCTGCTTCAATCTCGTGGCTCCCTCCTTTTCCACTTTCAGTCAGACCCTGATCTTGGGCCTAACTGTGATGTCCTCTGCTCTGCCTGGCCCCTAAGGCAGGCCCAGCCACGAGGCATTGCAGTGTCTATCTGGCCCACCCCCACCCCAGCTCACTCTCTAAACAGAGATTTGGGTCCTCCCCACAGCAAAGCCTTTCCTGCCGAGCAAGGACACCCAGACCCTTGCCAGTCTCATGCCCCCTTGGAGATGTCGCGTTCCCAGCAACCTCAGGTCCCTCATGGCCTCAGCACAGCTGCACTGTGTCCCTCCATCTGCGCCCTGGGAAACCCCTGTCTTCATGACTCACCCTCATTTCATTTGGTCTCACATCCCAGTTGGTTGTTAATGTGCCAGTTTTCTACAACAGCCAAAATCTTAACGATCATTGGATTCATCTTCTCTCTGAGAATATGCGTTTGGCACATAGTGAGAATGTAATAAAGGTCTGTTGACAAAGTTAGCCTTATAATCCTACCTTTTTCCTTCTAAATCCTAGTTACTGGAAATCAGTGTTTTTGTTTCATGACATTTATGAGCAGCAACCACTTGTGAAGGTGACCTGACATTAACACCACTTCCTTGTTTTCCTGTATAGCAGAACCACTGCCTAAATAATAAAGGTTAACAGCAAGATAACATTTTGATTTTTCTTCAATTAAAACCAGTTTCATTTAACATGTAGACCAAGGAAAGAACTGGATATGAGGGATAATAAAAATATGAGAAGAACTTATAAAGCCCATAGGAAATATCAAGTTAGTTAATTTAGTAATCTTATTTTGTTTAAACCTTTTGCAACTGTCTTTTGGGCTGTTGCGTGCATTGGGGCAGCTGGCAGGTGCAGGCTTGGCCCGAGGGCCAAACTGGTGTACAGGGAAGTGCCTTGTGGACATTCTCTGAGCTAGGCCTGAGGAGGGCCAGGGAGATGGAGTCTTTCTTAAACAGTGAAGTGCACCAGACTTTGCAAGGTGTTTTGAACCACCTGGTGGTAGAGCTTCTCTTTCCCTCAGGGGGCAGAGGCAGGCAGCCCTGGGTGGACATGCTGCCCGGTAATACCACCACCACCACTGGGCAACTCTGCTGCAGACAGCATGGATGTTTTCTGGCCAGCCGCCTCTCCACTCTCCCTAAGATAACAGGAAAGGAGAACTGTGGGAAGTTCTTCCCTTAGGAAGTTAAAAATCACCAAATTGTAGGTGTTTGCATTTTACCCATCACAGCCCAATTCCTGGCTGCTCCAAGACCCCTCCCCCATGCATCCTGTGGTGTGTGCTGCCAGTTCTGCACCCAGCTCGGCCTGGGGATGGCTGCAGCCGGGCCGGGAGGAGAGGCTGGAGCCCGGCCCAGCTCAGAGCAGTCCACTGGAGGGACAGAGGGTCTGTGGTGCCAGTAGCTCGCTCCTCTGCCCCTTCCATTCTTCAAATAGTCCTCCCCATACCCCCCCACAATGATCAAAGGTTATCATACATTTCCTGGGTAATAACCACTGTGGCTGTAAGACTTACAGCTGAGATGCTCAGACATGGCGGAAAAAGCTCCTCTCTGCACACCAATAAACTGCTCCCACACCTCGAGCTTCTCAAAGGCAGGGGTGCCCCTGTTGTGTCTTCACAAAGCTCATATGCAAGCAACCAGGATGTCCCGCCCCAGCAGGGTCCATGGGTGGCTTGGCAGGTGATTCCCCCTCAGCACAGCTGCCAGCAAAGAGGCTGCTATTTGGGACAAATCATGGCACCCGCGCTATGCCCAAGGTATGTGACCTTCATGGACAAGTGATGGTCCCTCCTGACAAAGCAGGACATTCTGTAGCTGAGCAGGCAAATGGCCCCGATTTTCAGAAAAGGGTGTCGAGGTGAGATCTGAAGCACTATTCTGAGTAAATTTCCTATAAGAAATGCCTCCTTGGTTATTCAACAGGGAATATGTGCCCTAGCTTTACCAGAAATTCAAATATTGTATCGGTAAGTGGACTTAATTTTAATTTCTTCTCAAGCCATGTCATTTCTTTTCAGTAAAGGAATGTCTTGAGTGAAATTTAATGTATATGCTTTTGTAAGACTGCGCAAATCAGAAGAAAATACTGCGCTGGGATCTGAGTTCTGGTCCAGGAAAGCCAGGTCGTGGTGGGAATAACATGGTCAAAACAGCTATCTCCCCTGGGGGAAGAGCCAAACCAAATACAAATGTAGGTGCATGTCTGGAACCCACGGCCGACAGGGTTTAACTTCCTTGACTCCACTGTCTCACCACAAAGCCAGTGGCAAACCTGCCTCTGAACAGTGCTCACTTGAAACTGGCTTTTATCAACAACCTTTTTTATAGTGCAAAGACTATAAAAAGGAAACAAACAAAAGCGCTTGGTTAAAGGTAAATAAAAAGCTGCGAAGACTTTAAAAATCTGCACTGTTCCAGTCTCAGATGATTAAAAACAAAATCCTGCTGGTCACACCCAGGCGATGATCCTAAAGGCTGCCACAACCCTGGTTGTCTGAGGGTTTTTGTTCCGGGCACAACTGTGTCTAAGGCATCTTAGCAACACATCATGAGAAGAGACGTGGCTAAACGGGAGCCAGTGCACATATCTGCACGTGCTCCCCTCAAACTTCTGTTCCACAGTCAGTAAAAACAGCAGCATAGGGGGTCCACGGGTCTGCGTGGTTTGCTGCTGGGTCTGACTCTAAGCTCATGGAGGCTGAACTTCCCACTCTCATAACAAGGACCTGCAGGTCTGAGCACATTCACACCTCTGCGTGGCTCAAGTCCACAGGAGAAACAGGCTGAGCTATGGTGAGTCCTTCCCCAAAAAGGACGCCTAGATTTGTTTGATAAATTTGATCCTCATGGTTCCGTGTCGGGATTACTCTTAAGATACACATTTCTCGGGATGTTAACCTGATGTCATCCCAGATGTGTGGGAAGAGCGCGTGTGTCTCGGATGTGCGCTGTGCTGGCCTCCGCGTCTTTTCTGGGAGCTCCTGTGCCTTCTTCATGCTGATGCCCAGCTGGCCGGAGGGGACTGGGTTAGACCAGTGAAGACTGAAGAGGTGCTTATCTGGTGTCTTAACAGCAAGGAGGAGGTTTGATTTTCTCAAGAAACCACTTAGAACCGTTCTGACGTTGACACCTACTGGCCATCACCCCAAGATCATTGCCAGGCTGGCCTCCCGGGAGCCATGTCCCATACACCTTGGCAGTTGCCAAGCAGACAAATCCACAGGCCTCAGAGACAGGGCCTTCAGTGTTTTGGTGGTCACATAAGCACGTGTCACCTTACGTCATGCTCTATGACAATGTGGACTGCCCATCCTGCTCGGTCTTCCTGCAGCCCCATTGCAGTGCTCTGGGTGGTCAGTCTCAGAGGAGGGACAAAAAGCGAGGCTTACTCTGAGGAACCTTTAGGAAGAGGGCCTTTAACAGAAAGAATAAGAGACAGGAAAACACAGAGCGGGCCACGCAGCAGCAATTGCTGTCGTGTCAGTAAGAAGCACGCCTGCAGGCTTTAGTATGCGTAGTAAGTGGGGAGTGCAAAGGTATTTAAAAACCCAACGTCACCCAGACAGCATGTGATTATTCAGAGACATGTTTGCGATGCAACATTAACCCCCGGCCCGCCTCTTCTCTGCAAACAGCCAAGGTTGTTGGAGCCCATGTACAGTGGCCAGCTTTGGGTGGGTTTCAGTGCCACCAGGTCACCTGGACAATAACGCTGTCCTCAAAGCCTCACCTTGGGGGAACACTGCATTTTAACCCTGTGCCCCAACCTGTGCTTGGAAAGCGCTGCCATTCTTCCAAAACGGACGCTGACAGAAGAATACAAAATAAGAAAGGTGATCATAAATCAAATCACAAAAGAGGTGACCCCCAACAGCCCATTTAAAAAAATCAGGTTTTGTTCTCATCATACATGTCCAAAGAAGGTTCAAGTGTGGAGAATTCACTTTCATACACCAGGCTCCGAGGGGACAAAGAGCTTCGATGAAAGAAGTGACCACCTGGAAAAGGAAGAAGAAAAACAGACTTAGTAGGTCATCAGGCTGACAGTTCCCACATGGCTTGAAGGAAAGAATGTGGATTATCTTCAAAACATCACATTTCCTCAAATATATGTCTATATTTTGGACTCTTATCATGAGAGAAATTACAAGACTTCAGGCATTCCTCAATTTAACCATACTTTAAACAAGTAAATTCCAATGTTCAGGTCCCCAAAAGACTAACCACTGGAGCTCTGCAAAGCAACAGCTGCCTGATGCTGTTACAAAGCCTCTACTTACAAACTTGGAGACTTCTACCCAGGGACCTCTGAGCATGTGGCCAACGCTTGCCCCTCCCATGTGAGCCTGGGATGGAGGGTGCACAGAGCCCCTTCATCACTGGGCAAACTGCGGTTGTGACTTCGAGGCTCTGGTAGGGCACTAAAAAGGTTTTATTTATATTAAGGTTATATCATTATATCGTGCATTTCCCTGATATTTGGCATCTTTTCATGTGCCTATTAATCAATTGTGTATTTTTGTAAAGCATTTTCTTCAAATCTTTTGCCTAAAAAACTGAGTTGTCTTCCTATTAATGATTACACACACACACACACACACACACACACACACATTCTAGAAACAAGTCCTTTGTCAGACATATATATTTTGCAAATATTTTCTTGAGACAGCTAATCCCACATGTGTTTGGATCAGAAATCTGAGGTCCCCTTTCTCCGAGACAGCTGCTTTGAGGTGATTCGTGGCATATTTACCTCCATGTCTCTAAATAATATGCCTGTGCTGATCTTCCCTCTTTTTTTCAGTCTTAAACTTTATCTATTGAATTCCCACTATGGAAGATGAGGACTTCCTCCCACCCCCATTTTCCTCTCTACTATATCCACCCATTTTCCATTGCCCCAATATAATTATAGTTTGGTAAGAAAATTCAGTGTTCACATTATTGATGCTCTTCAGAGCTAAGCCATGCTTGCATTTCCTTTTCTGAATGACTGTGTTTTGGTTTTTAGAGTTTTATTGATGTATAGTTGACATACAACCAAATGCACGTATTTAAAGTGTATCATTTGATGAGTTTTGACCTACGTACACACCCTGAAACCATCTCCGGAATCAAGACCGTGAACAGCTCCCTCAGCTCCCAAGTTCCCTGGTGACTCTCGCAATTCTCCCCCTTCTTCCCACCCTATTCCCACACCCAGGTAAATGCAGGTCAGTTTGCATCTTTCTAGAATTCTATGTAAGTGGACTCATATAGTAATTTATTGGCTCTTACAAATAAAGCTGCTGTGACTATGTTACAAGTTTCAGCATGGACTGTGCTTCCATTTCTTTCAAATGGACACGTAGGAGTGGGAAACTGCGTAGGTGTATGCTGACTTTTCTAAAATTGTTGAACCATTGAACCAGCAGTGCGTGAGAGTTCCAGTTCCTCAGCCTCCTCACCAACACTCAGATGGTCAGTCTTTTATATTTTAGCTATAGTAGGAGTACAGTAGTATCTTATACTGGTTTTAATTTGCATTTCCCTGATATTTGGCATCTTTTCATGTGCCTATTGATTAATTGTGTATTTTTGTAAAGCATTTTCTTCAAATCTTTCGCCTAAAAAACTGAGTTGTCTTCCTATTAATGATTATACACACGCACACACACACACACATTCTAGAAACAAGTTCTTTGTCAGACATATATATTTTGCAAGTATTTTTTCCCAGTTTGTGGCCTGCCTTTTTATTTTCAAACAATGCCCGTTGAAGAGCAAAAGTTTTAAATTTTGATAAAATCCAATTTATTGATTTTTCCTTCTATAGTGGGTGCTTTTTGTGTCAGAATAAAGAAATCTTTGCTGGAAGACAGCTGGTCAAGATGGCAGAGTGGGTAAATGCTGTACTCACCTCCTCTCTTGACCACATCAAAATTACAATTAAACTACAAGACAGACATCATTGAGAATCACCTGAAGTCTAGCTGAACAGAAGTCCTACAATTAAGGACATAGAGAAGAAGCCACCTCAAGACTGTTAGGAGGGGCAGAGACATAGAACAGGTTGGCCCCATACCCATTTGTGGTGGTTAAAAGTCAAGAAGAATATCTGACTGCAGAGGTCCTCCTGAGGAGCAAGGGGTCCCAGTTCCACACCAGGCTCCCAGCCTAGGGTTCTAGTGCCAGGAAGAGAAGTCCCCATAGCTTTTGGTTATGAAAACCAGAGGAGATAGTAGCTGAGTGCGACTAGGGCGGTTGCAGTTCCAGGCGGCGTTACTTTTAAAGGACCTGCACATGGACTTACTCACTGACAGACTCACTCGCCCTGAGCTCCAGCACTGGGTTAGCAGCTTGAAAGGTGCCAGGGACATACAGCAAGGAACTGAAGTGTCTGGCTTCAAAGCCAAGGGCTGGAGGGGCAGCCTTCTTCCAGACAAAAGTGCTGGCAGAAGACATTGTTCCTTTATTGAGCCCTCCACCCTCCCAGTGCACAGACTCAGGCAGCCATCACATCTGGGTCTCCATCAACCTGGCAAACACCATTCGCCCCACCATGGTGATTCCCTGAGACTCTACCCCATCCAACGTGCAGGTCCACCCAAGCCACTTACAGTAGCTTTCTCATACAAACAGCCTGTCTTGGTTCATGCTGTGAACTTTCCTAAAATCTCTCATAGGGTCACAAACCCCAAACAAGTGGCATCTGACCTTGGCATGTCCTGTACCTCTTGCTAAGTGGCCTCAAGCCCAGCACTAGTGGCAGCTGGCCTTGGTTTGCAGCTTAGCCTCTCCCAGTTGCCTCCAAGCCCAGCACAAACGACAACCAGTTGTAAATCACTTTGTAGCTCATACCAGGTGGCCCTGGGCCAGGCAAAAATGGAGGCTGACCTTGGCCTCCACCAGAGCCCCTCAAGAGGCCCCAGATACAACATACCCAGTGGCCAGCTTCAGACCATACCAGGGCACCACCCAATTAGCACCATAAGCAACACACCCAAAGGGCAGACTGGGCAGGCACCAGACCCCACTAAAGTGAATCCTGCTCCATGGGGTCAGCCCTTACGCAATAGCTCCTCAACTGTAGACACAGCCAGTCCTCACAGCCAATCATTCTGAGCATCAATCCCTCCCACTGACGAGTCAACAGCAATCAAGACTCAACTACAACAGGGGGGCACACAAAACCCACACAAGGGACACACCTGGAGCACCTGGCTCAGGTGACCAGGGAGACTGTGCTACTGGGCTCCACAGGACACCTACTATATAAGGCCACTCTACCAAGACCGAGAGACATAGCAGCCCTACCTAATACATTAAAAACAACAACAAAAAATACATACACAGAAAGTCAGCTAAAATGCTGAGATAGAGAACATGTTTCAAATGAAAGAACAGAACAAAATTCCAGAAAAAGAACTAAACAAAATGGAGATAAGCAATCTACCAGATGCAGAGTTCAAAACACTGGTTATAAGGATGCTCAAGGAACTTAAGGGAAGAATAGAGGAACTTAGTGGGAACCTACACAAAGAACTAGAAACCATAAAAAAGGACTAGTCATACAAAGTGTGATAAAAAAATATAGTGAATGTTTAAATTAAAAAAAAATTATTACAGTAAAAGACACATTGCCATTAATCCCCCTCAAAATACTCCCCCTCACTTTGAACACACTTATCGCATCGTTCTTTCTACTTTCTGAAACAGTTCTAGAAGTCCTATTTTGTGAGTGTCTTTACTTTATCCTCCATCATGACAATACTCTGTATCACACATCACTTCTGGTACGGCAATTTCTGTCAAATAAAAACATTGCAGTGTGTCCTCATACATCTTATCCACTGCATCTAGTACTGTGTGACTTCTGGCTCTTTTCCAAAGTCAAAATGAGCCTGAAAGGTAAACATTTTCAATCGATTCAGGACATCAAGACAGCCACGACAGTGCAACTAAAGACACTCACAAAAGAGGACTTCCAGAACTTCTTTAGAAAGTGGCAAGAACGATGGGAAAAGTGTGTTCAAAATGAGGGGGAGTATTTTGAAGGTGATTAATGGCAATGTGTCATTTACTGTAATAAATTTTTTAAATTTAAACACTCACTGTAATTTTTGATCACACCTCATAAATGAAGACTACAACGAGTGAAATGAAGAATACATTAGAGGGAATCAACAGTGTATTAGATGAAGTAGAGGATTGAAACAGCAATTTGGAAGACAATGTAGTGGAAAACACCCAATCAGAACAGCAGAAATAAAAACAAATAAAGAAAATGAGGATAGTTTAAGGGGCTTCTGGTATAACATCAAGTATACTGACATTCGCATCATAGAGGTATTAGAAAGAGAAGGGAGAGAACAGGAATTGAAAACCTATTTGAAGAAATAACTGAAAACTTTCCTAACCTGGCAACGTAAATAGATATACAAGCCCAAGAAGCACAGAGTCCCAAACAAGATTAACCCAAAGAGGCCCACACCAAGACCCATCATAATTAAAATGCCAAAGTTTAAACACAAAGAGAGAATCTTTTTTTTTAATTAAGAATCTAATTAAGAATGTAGTAGGTAATTTATTATATATAGTCTCATTATATCAACCTTACAAGGTGGACATTCCCTAAAAAGAAGTTGTTTCCTACAAAAAGAGAATCTTAAAAGCAGCAGAAGCAGTTAGTTACCTACAAGGGAGCTCTCATAAGACTGTCAGTTGATTTCTCAACAGAAGCTTTGCAGGCCAGAAGGGATTGCATGAAATATTCAAAGTGATAAAAGCAAGGACCTACAACAATAATTACTCTACCTAGCAAAGCAATCATTTAGAATCAAAGGACAGGTAGAGAGTTTCCCAGACAAGAAAAAGCTAAGGGAGTTCATCACCCCCAAACCAGTATTACAAAAAATATTAAAGGGACAAGAAGAAGGAGGAAGAGGAGGAGGAAGAGGTGGGGGAAAGAAGATAAAAAATATGAATAATGAAATGGTAATAATTACATATCTATCAATAATTACTTCAAATGCAAATGCTCCAATCAAAAGACATAGGGTGGCTGAATGGATAAGAAAACAAGACCCATATATATGCTGCCTACAAGAGACCCACTTCAGATCGAAAGTAAAGTGATAAAGTGATAGTAAAACCAGGCATCCTGATTTCCAATCTTAGGGATAAGGGTTTCTTTCTTCTTCTTCTTCTTTATTTATTGTTTTTAGTGAAAGTTTTACTTCTTTTCCAATTTGGATGCCCTTTTCCCCCCTTTCTTCTGCCTCCACCCCCCCCCCCACCCACTCCGGTTCAAGCCGTTGTTTCTCAGTCTAGTTGTGTAGGACACAGCTCCCTGGCCCATGCTGGTATTATGAGCCTTGCGCTCCCCCCAGCTGAGGCAGTTGGTCGCCAGTCATCAGCTGGCCACTCACAGCAGCTCATGGCAGCTCTTGCCAGCTGCCGGCCACTCATGGCAGCACACAGCAGCCCACGCCCACCTACGGCTTTTCACAGCTGCCCACCTCCAAGGAGAGCCATTGTTCACAATCTTAGCTGTAGAGGGGGCAGCTCACTGGCCCATGTGGGAATCGGACCGGCGACCTCAAGCATTAGGAGCACTGTCGTGCGGGGCGGCCTGCGGGGTCTCAGCTCCTGCTCCCCACATAAGAACGCAGGACATGGTGAGGCCAAAAAGGAATACCCACGGAGCCATAGATACGGGAGTCATGCCACTGTATTCTCGCTGGCGGCTGGGTTGGAGACACAGGAAGCAGGAGCCACACTGTCCGCAACCCGCCATCCTAACTGCAATCCGCACTTGCCAGCCACCATCTTCTTGCTAGCCCCCATTTGCGGCTAGCATAGCCACAGCAGTTATATTAGTGCCCAATGGCTCACTGGTTACAGCTGACGGCCAACTAGCCACAGCTGATGGCCATCCAATCACAATTGGCCATTTACTACCTGAGCCAGCACCTTTCCACGTGAGGCCGAGAGCCTGGAAACTGCACTCCTGGCTCTGTCCCCACACTCCACCCATACGTGGTCTCGCCTCACAATCTACGCGACAAGCATCTTCTGCGAGGGCCCCTGTGCGAGGAGCCTGGAGTTGAATGCAATATCTTAGACACAGCCAGGCTCTCTGGGCACAGCCAGGGTTTCTCAGGGCACCACCAGTACTTCTGGGCACAGCCAGACTTCCTGGGCTTCTTAGGGTACCACCAGTCTCCCCGGGCACAGCCAGGGCTTCTCAGGGCACCGCCACTCTCTCTGGACACAGCCTGACTTCCTGGGCACAGCCAGGGCCTCTCAGGGCACTGCCACTCTCTCTGGGCACAGCCAGACTTCCTGGGCTCAGGGGCTCTCAGGGCACTGCCACTCTCTCTGGGCACTGCCAGAATTCCTGGGCTCAGCCAGGGCTCTCAGGGCACTGCCACTCTCTCTGGGCCTCTCAGGGTACCATGCTGGAACAACAGCGACTCACAGTCAAGGTGCTTACATATTCTCGATGGTGGCCGGTCAAGACACAAAAGGAAACATCCGCCAGTTCCACTACATGGTGGTATGTTCAAGCGGTCCATTAAATTAGGGATAGAAGGCAATTCTCCATAGTCCATAGTAATTCGCCAGGGCTGTCCTGGGGGTGAGGGATGACCTTGACCTCACCCTCAGCTCCCATGGAGGACTCAGCAAGCGTTTCCTCCTGGGATAAGTCCCACATCCGGGCTGCGTCAGCAAGCACTTCCCAGCCCACAGGGCCGCAACAACCTTTGCTTTCTCTGGCCTCTGCTGGTTGGGGAACCGTCCACCTCTTCCCACCTCTCCACGGGGGTCCAGCTCTCTGGCAGCTGCTCCTCCTGGTCTTCTTGAGACTGAGTGTTCATATGCACAAACTGCTCCACCACCCTCTGGAGAGCTTTGGCCGGCGCGCGATGTGTCGTGCGGGGCGGCCTGCGGGGTCTCAGCTCCCGCTCCCCACATAAGAACGCAGGACATGGTGAGGCCAAAAAGGAACACCCACGGAGCCATAGATATGGGAGTCATGCCACTATATTCTCGCTGGCGGCTGGGTTGGAGACACAGGAAGCCGGAGCCACACTGTCCGCAACCCGCCATCCTAACTGCAATCCGCACTTGCCAGCCACCATCTTCTTGCTAGCCCCCCATTTTCTGCTAGCCTAGCCACAGCAGTTATATTAGTGCCCAATGGCTCACTGGTTACAGCTGATGGCCAACTAGCCACAGCTGATGGCCATCCAATCACAGTTGATGGCCATTTACTACCTGAGCCAGCACCTTTGCACGGGAGGCCGAGAGCCTGGAAACTGCTCCTGGCTCTGTCCCCACAAGCACGGTGCTCCAACCACCTGAGCCAGCGGGCCAGCCCATGGGATAAGTTTTTAATAATTCACCATTACTTAAGTATGATGTTTGCTGTAGTTTTGAAAATACCCATTATTTGATAAGGAAGTGCTCTTTTTTTCCCTAGTTTGCTAAAAGTTATTTTCTTTTTAAAACAAGAAATGGGTGTTAATTTTAGCAAGTATTTTTTCTGTATCTACTAAGCTAAAAACCTGACTTTCCACCTTTATTCAGTTATGTTGAATCACACTGATTTTCAACCTTCACTTTTGGAATAAATCTAACTTGTTTGTAAATTTTTCCTATTTATATATTGTCATATTCATTTAGCTAATATTTTATTTAGAATATTTGCATCTATATTCATAAAAGAAATTAATCTGTAATTTTTCTTTCTTGTAATGTCTTTGTCATGATTTGTTATTAATGCTATGCTGGTCTTGTTGAAGGACATGAGATTTTTTCTTTTTCTATTTTCTGGATAAATTTGTGTAAGACTGGTGCTATTTCTTCCTTAATGTTAAATAATTTAACAGCAAAACCATCTAGGCCTAGAGTTTTTTTTTTTTTTGAGGGAGGATTTTAAACTATGGATTTAATTTATTGCCTAGATGTAGTAGAATTCAGATGTCCTGTTTTTTTTGGTGTAAATTCTGGTACCTTGTATTTTTTCAAAGAATTTGTCCACTTCATTTAAATTTCAGAATTTATTAGCATCATGTGGTCATAATACTTTTATTATTAATTTTTAAAATTGTAATAAAAAACACATAACATGAAATTTGCCATCTTAATTTTTATGTGTACAGTTCAGTAGTGTTAAATTTGTTCACATTCTGAAACAGATCTGCTGGGGAACAGAACTTTTTCATCTTGCAAATCTGAAAGTCTAATCCCGTTAAACAACAACTTCCCCTTTCCCCTCTCCCTAACCCTGACAATCACCATTCAACTTTCAGTTTTTATGAATTTTATTACTTTTAATGTGTGTAGGCTCTGTAGTGATGCTCCCTTTTCCATTCTGGATATTGGTCATTTGGGTCTTTTTTCTTGAGCAGTAGAGGTTTGTTAATTTTATTAGTCTTTTCAAAGACATAACTTTGTGCTTGATTTTTTTCTATAGGTATTTGTTTTCCACTGAATTAATTTATGATCTTTATTATTTCCTTAATTTAATTTAATTTGATGTTTTTTATTTGAGAGAAATGCTTAGAACACCGATTTTAGCCTTTCTTCTGTTCTAATATAGGCATTTAAGGCCACAGATTTCCCTCTATCATGGCTTTAGCTGCATCACACAAGTTTTGATATGTACACCAATTCATAGCAGTATTATTCACAATGGCACAGAGGTGGAAGCAACCAAAATGTCCATCAGTGTATCAAAGGATGAATGGATGAACAAACTATTATATATATATCTCTCCATAAAAGGGCATGAAGTACTGATACATGCATGCTACAATGTGGGCCATAATTGAAAACATGCTAATGAAAGAAGCTAGACACAAAGGTCACATTCTGTATGATTCCATTTATTTGCAGTATCCAGAATAGGGATATCCACAGAGTCAGAACACAGACAGGTAGTTACCAGGGGCTGGTGGGAGGTGGGGGTGGAGGGGAGAGAGGAATCAGGGGACTCTACTTAATTGGTAGGGGTCTCCTTTTGCTGTGATGAAAACTTTTAGAACTAAACAGAGATGGTGATTACACAACATTGTGAATATACTAAGTGCAATTATTAAAATGGTTAATTTCATGTTATATGAATTTCTTCTCAATTAAAAGTTATCTTTTTTTGTGTGTTTTTCAGTTTTTCTTTTTTTTTTGAGTTTTATTACAATCTTGGGGTGGTTTTCTTCAATCTGTGGTTTGATGTCTTTTGTCAATTTTGTAAAATTCTCAGCCATTATCTCGTCAAATACGAGGACGGACAACTAAGTTCGCGAACTCATCCTAGAAAATGTGTTACACACCTCATTGCTGAATATCACTACAGTCACCTTCAATATCACTACAGTCACCCCTTGGGAAGCTATGCACTGATGCCAGCGCCTAGTCCATCCTTCAAAGCCATTTTGGAACTCTTTTTTTCTGGAATGGCCATCAGAGCTGTCATCATATTACCCTTGATGTCCTGAATGTCATCAAAATGTCTTCCTTTCAATATTTCCTTTATCTTTGGGTAAAGAAAGAAGTCACTGGGGGCCAGATCAGGTGAGTAGGGAGGGTGTTCCAATACAGTTATTTGTTTACTGGCTAAAAACTCCCTCACAGACAGTGCCATGTGAACTGGTGCATTGTCATGATGCAAGAGCCATGAATTGTTGGCCAAAAGTTCAGGTCATCTAACTTTTTCATGCAGCCTTTTCAGCAATTCCCAAACAGTAAACTTGGTTAACTGTGTCCAGTTGGTACAAATTCATAATGAATAATCCCTCTGGTATCAAAAAAGGTTAGCAACATCGTTGCAACAAGTATGTGAACTTTATTGTCAGACCTTGTATTGCTTTGCCTCAATCTATCTCCTCTCTCTCTCTCTCTCTCTCTCTCTCTCTCTCTCTCTCTCTCTCTCTCTCTCCCCCTCCCTCCTTTCTTCCCTCTCTCCCTCCCTCTCTCCTGCTTCAGGTTGGATTTCTCCTGTATTACAGTTCACAAGTTCTTTCTTCAGCAACATTTAAGTTGGTGTTAAACCTTTTATTGAGTTACTACTTTCATTCGTTATGTTTTTCAGTCTTCACATTCAATTCTTTGTTGTTTCCATTTAGTTGCTGCAGTTATCCATCTTTTCATTGGTTTCCTAAACATGCTAAAAGTTATTTTAAAGTCTGTGTCTGCTATTTCCAATATTTGTGTTTCTTGTAGATCTATTTCTATTCTTCGGTTTTCCTCTTTTTTGGTCATTTGATCTTTTGGTATGCTTATTTCTTTTTTCTTTTTATTATTCTTTCTTAATTAAAGTATAGTTGACATATAATATTATATTACTTTCAGCTGTACAACATAGTGATTCTACATTTATATAGTTTATGATGTGATCACCATTATAAGTCTGTTAATCATCTGTCACCAAAGTTATTATGATATTGTTGGCTATGTTCCCTATGCTGTACATTATATCTCTTTGATTTTTTATTTTATAACTGGAAGTTTGTACTCCTTAATCCCCATCACCCTTTTCACCCCCCTCCCCTCTGGCAACAACCACTTTTTTCTCTGTATTTATGAGTCTGTTTGTTTTGTTTGTTCACTTGTTTGTTTGTTTGCTTTTTAGAATTCCACATATAAGTGAGGTCATGTGCTATTTGTCTTAGTCTTACTTATTTCCCTTAGCATGATTCCCTCTAGGTCTATCCATGCTGTCATAAATGGCAAGGTTACATTCTTTATTGCTGAGTAATATTCCATTGTATATATAATGGTATGTCTGGTATTTTTTATGGATTGCTAGATATTATATATGAAAAATATAGAGATAATCCAAGGCTGCTGATGGTGGTATCTTCCTCCAGACGGTTTCCTATTGTCTTGGGAAGGGACACATCACTTTTACAATATGGGCATATCACTTTATTTAGAAATTAAGTAGATGCAGAGTTGGCCTTCAGTCTTTGAGATGGCTAGTCAAATTCTGGTTCATCTTCTAGTTGCAGGGTGCAGACCTTTGGGAATCCCAATGAAAAGCCTAGGGTGTTTTTCAGGGCTAGTCCTCCTTGGTAGGCCCTGAACTCCAAGTTCGGTCTCATGAGCACAGTAAGACTGCCTGAGCTGCCCTCATCTCTCAGTCTTTCAGCCACATTTTGGCCACTTCTTAACTATTGTTTATGAATTAGCAAACACCTCAAATGCCCAGTGTGGAACTTTCCTTTTCTCTGGGCTCTTGGCAACTAAACTCCTCACTGCTTGACAGCTCTTCAATGTTTTAAAATAGAATGTCTTTTAAAATGCTTTTTCCATTTTTCTGATTGTGCTTGGTATGACGAATGGACTGAAACAAGCTAGTATGACATTACCAGAAGCAGAAACCTAATCAACTTATTTTCAATGGCTGAGAGTTCCCTTAGAGTGGTTCAAGTCCCTTCTAGACTTTAGAATCCTGAAATTCATGAATGCAATTAAAAAAATAAAGAGAAGATTTTACAATTCTCTGCAAAACATAGGTATCTGATATGGGTGTTGTCCTATTTGCTGTTTTATATCTTTCTTCCCCAGTTAGACTCATGGGTACTACTCACATGTACTGTTTCAGTCTCCTCACACTGTGCCCAAAAATACTCCATAAAATTGAGTTGATTGGGATGTATACTATGCCAATTAGAGATCACTCACTTTTGTCCAAACAGTTTTAACTTGGAATTATCTCAGCATAAAACAAAGAGGGCTTTCGCACTAAGAAACAATCAAGAAGCCAGGAATTACACAATAACTAAGACATGGAAACAACCGAAATGCCCATCGGTAGATGACTGGATTTAGAAATCATGGTACATTCATACAATGGAGTATTAGCCATAAAGAAGAATGAAATCTTACCACTTGCAATGATATGAATGGACTAGAAAACATTATGCCAAGTGAAATAAGATATAAGAATAAATGAACAAACTTATCAGAAACAGTCTCAGAGACATAGAGAAAAAACTGAGAGTTGCTAGATGGGAGGAGGTGAGGATGAGGCAGAAGGTGAGGGATTAGAAGCACAAATCGGTAACCACAAGATGCCACGGGGACAGGAAAGACAGTTTGGGGAATGTAATCAACAATGCTGTAAAGATTTTGTAGTGTGTCCAAGACCAGTTCTTGGACGGTGTAGATGCCAGACCACTGCAGTGTACACCTGAAGTTGAAGCTGAGTAATAATGAATGTCAACTGTAATTTTTACTCCACAGGATGTGGAGTACAGCATAGGGAATAGAGTCAGTGGAATTGTAACAGCTACATACGATGATGTCAGAGGGGTAGTAGATTGGGAGCGGGGGGTTATCACTTTGTGAGGGGTATAAATGTTTTGTACACCTGAAACTAATAAAAAAAAAGAAGTAAAAATTATTTGTTACAAAATAGTCAAGGGATATAAAGTATAGCATAGAGAATATAGCCAGTACTGTAATAACTACATATAGTGCCAGGTGGGTACCAGACTAATTGAGGGGGATCACTTTGTAAATTATATAAATGTCTAACCACTATGCTGTACACCAGAAATAATACAAAATAATGCTGTAATGTTAACTATAATTGTAAATAAATAATAAATAACTTGATAAGAGGAAAAAATATTTTAAAAAAAAGAAAAAAAAGCCAGGGATTAACTGCTGCTTGTTATTTGTTTATCATCAGTTTTAGTACTTATATGACATTCATAAAAATTATGAAGATTTTAAATAACTGAATTGTCCATCAATTGAGAACTGATTTAATATGTAATACAATGCATTTGTTAATATTAAAGAGATTGAGGCAGACAGATCTGTATGCACTGATGTGGAATAATCTCCAAATATTGGGATTAGAAGAATATTATGGTCCACATATTCTTTTTTGGATAATCCATTGTTTCTTATATTCTTGGTCTCAAATTTTAAGTACTTGTTTTCTGATTCAGTTCCAGCAAAGAACAAATGGAAATCTGTCTATGCCTTGAAATTGCGAGCTTTTGTAAGAAGGAATTTTAGACAGTTAAGGGAAATGTTGGTGCAGATGCCAAATGGGAACAGAGTTCCGCAGAGGAGAGCCGTTTAGGAGAAACTTGTCAGTTTAAGATGAAGACAGGAAACATTCAAAAAACCATAGATCCTTCCTGCTCACAGATGTAACCATTTAGAGTATCTGTGACGACATTTGTGAAGCCCTTTTCTTAGATTTCTGGGCTTCAAAGGTGTAAAGTTTTTTCTGGGGATGTAACATTTAATTCTTAAAACACCCTATGTTGATTTGTCATCTGTAACTGTCAGCTGTAACTCTCTTCTGTGGATATAAGGCAGGGATTCTTTTGTTTGGCAGAAAGAAAGAGCTTTTTTTTTTCCTTTGAGCTAAAGAAAAATTATCAGACCAGTGATCAGTAGATAATTTGTCTTAAAGCTATGTGTAGAAGAGATTTTGTTGGGGAACGGCAATGAATATATTATACTAATCCTTGTCTTATAAAGGTGTGAGCGAAATAACATGCTTCTCTATGCACACAACCTCTCTGGAAGTACACATACAGGCCACAGAGATGGCAGAGGGAGGTGGGGGACTGGGGCAGGGTGGGAGGGAGATGGACTTCTCACCTTACAGCCTTTTGTACTATTGTGACCTTTGGTTTCTACCATGTACATATATTATTCATAAAAATAATTTAAAATTACTTCTAAGTACAAGAAGTAGGGGATAAAGGGGGAAAACTCAATATTTATATATAATTTCACAACAACCCCACAAGATAGATACGTTATTCTTATTTCCTAGAGAGGAACACTGAGGCTCAGAGAGATGAAATCACTTACTCAAAATCACAAAGCTAGAAGTAGAATCTGGGTAAAACTGAATCTAAAGCTAAGTTATCTTTCACTTTTATAGTCTTAATACATAAGTACCTTAAATTATAGTTACAATCAAACTGCAAAAGATGGTCAACAATGATTTAAGCTCCCCAGTTGCAACACTACTGACCTGTTTGTTTCCCATGATGCATAAGAAATGGCGACAGCACATGAGAAGCGGTACTTTTTCTAAGGCCATCAAAATGCAATTAAACTTAAAAACTTCCCAAGGACTTTACAAAGGTCCCAGGAACAACTTTGATTAAAAAAATACAATATTGGCACGGTTCCTCTTTCTTTTCAAGAAATTTAAAAAATATCCACAGGTGAAGACAGACAAGGTTTCAGCGTTCAGTGGTATAACAGAACCAACCAAAAACCTGCCCGAGCTGGCAAATTTTAAGAATGACTTTCACTATGGAAACCTTATTTATAATTCATGTGACAATGGAATCTACAACTCTCCATCTTGTGTTGTCTTAAAGAAATTAGGTCTTCTTATCCTGGAGTGAGGCTCTGGGGGGATACTGCCTGGCTGTCAGTGGGGCTGCTGCCCCCCCCAGACTCCTTTTTCCTATTTTCTCTGTCTCACTACTAGCCAAACTGCTGCCCCATTTCCAGATCGGGTGGGTATATTTGCTTCCAAGTGGCAGAACTTTGTTTTAATGCTGTGTCTTAGGCTGTGGTGGCTGTACCTGCTGAAAAGTGATAAATGAGCAGAACTGTCACAGAAAGCTTTCCTCATGTAAAACAGGAATCATCACTGGAGGTGTGACAGCCTTTCCAAGAATCCTTTCAAAGGGCCGCACGAGTGCTCGCCTGTTCCTCCACGAAGACGAGCGTGTGCTGGGTGACCATGGGGTGGAGGCAGTGGAGCCCAATGGACCCAAACTTCAAACAGAAGAGTGGTCACAAAACCTGAGCAGTGTGGGGCCTTTTCCTGGGCTGGAGGACGCCTGAGCGAGGCTTTTCCAACCTCAACACTAGGCAGGCCTCTCATGGAGCCTGTTTTATGGATCAGTTCATCTTTCACGCGAGGAAGGAACATTCCTGGGCAACACGATATGCCAGGGACTTGCACAAACATCGCCTTTCTAAGGGGTACAGCCCTAGGTGGCTGTTATTGTGCTTTCATTCCACCGGTGAGAAACTGAGGCTGGGAGAGGCTAAGTGGCCAACCCAGTCAGGAAGGGGCTTCCTGGGGTTCACACCCCAGTCGCCTGACTGCACATGGATCAAAAGCACCAGGTGGTTCAGCTGGCTGTGCAGGTGAAGCACTCAGAGGGACAACGGAAATTCAATTTGTTCTGTCCACAGCTTAGGGAAGCTGGGCCTCCATAGGAACCCAAACAGTCTGGGCTGCTGCCGTGACCATTCTCCTCTGTCCTGGGCTGCTCGTGATACTCCCAGCTGAAGAGGATTCCAGCTGGAAGCCCAGAGCCACGCGAGGGAGCATTTATACCCACGCACCATAAACGCAAGCAGAGGAGGAGGAGGGGGGAGAGCGCATAATTGGAGTGGGGGTGATTCTGCCTGCGGCTCCTCCTGAGGGGCACCCGCCCTGTCACGGCAGGGACACGAGGAGTACATGACTCATGTTCCTGCCGAAGCTGCAGTCCCCTGTACTTCTCGTCAGCCTTTCACTGTGATCTGAGGTAGTTTTCAAACATAATTGGGACATTTTGTTTTTTGCCTTTATAAACAACCTCAAATCCCTAAGATGTGACTCCCTCTCCTGTAGTTATAAGCATGTGATCAAAAGCGAGGTGCTAGAAATGCATTTTTCTGGGTGTGAAGATTATAAAATAACTTGTGCCTCTGAGTTTTGAACGATTCTTTTCTGTCCATGCGTCCAAGCCGTTCTTCTCTTAGCCATGTGTGACGTGTGGTGGGGTCATGCATGAGAAAAGGGCCCCAGCAGGGAGAGGTCAGGTCACCTCTTTGGGGGGGGGGCCCTTCTGTCTTGACCCCGACCCTGAGCTTTTCAGGCAGCCTGAGCAGGAAGGGGTGCCACCCTGGGGCAGAGGGCAGCGAGGCCTGAATTTTCTGACCCAGGGTAAGAAAACCCTTTTCCCCTTGGTTGAGTAAGACCAACTGACATTTCCTCAAAAGGAACTCTCATGAAAAGCTTTAAAGAAAACAAGGGTAAAAGAATTGTCTAATTTTTACAGATTTACTAGATTTCTTCTGTCTCAAAGCCTCACCAGAGACTGGCCAGGCTGTTGCTGCCAACACAGCACACCCATCCTGGGCGTCTTTTTATCCCCAGCTTGCCTTCAGCCTTCTCACCCTCGGGCTGGACTCATGTTCTGCTGCAGCCCTGGCTCTTATTTCTACCTGCTTTTTTTTTTTTTTTTTTTGACTCCTCAGTAAAGAAAGACCTTCCCCGACAAGATCTTAAAACTTCTTGCTTTGAGCTGCAGCGCTGAGTGGGCACAAAGGCGGAAGCAGTTCTGTGTTCTGATGCTCTCCTGTGCTGAGTGAATTCTTCCCAGAGGTCTCCTCACTTGTGAATTTCTAGAATCTTCCCCTTGTCACAGACCCAACTTTTTAATCCTATTTTTCGCCTGTTGGCTTGTTTGTTAAGGCAGCAGCTTCTAAGCTGCAATGTTCTAAACCAGCACCTCTACCTTTCTTTAGTGACCCCATTATTGTAACGCCAGGAGCCAGTCTGCATCTAATTCACACTTTCTGAAATCCATCAGCCTCATGGCTCCCGCCACGCTCTGTGACGGAGCATCGCCATCCAGCCGTAGGACTCCTCTCACCAGTCCTGTTCATATCCTAAACCCACCCCCAGCTCACTTCTCAGCCTTTCCTACCACCATACTTGGCACACATGGGTCCAGGGGTCAGCATGCCCCATAGCCTGCCCGTCCACTTGGTGAACTTCGCGAAGAGGCAAAACGGAATGGGGCTAGAACACAGACCCCGGGGCCAGAATGCACTGGAGTCCGGCTGCTGCTATTTACTAGCTCTGTACCCTTGGCAAATTATTGGGTTTCTTTATGCCTGTTTCCTCATCTGTAAAATGGGGTTAATAGCAGGTGTTGCAAGGATTAAATGAGTTAATATATGCAAAATGCTTAGAAGAGTGCTTACCACACAGTAGTACTATATATTAGCTATTATTATTGTGATTATTAATTAACTTCCAAAAACAGTGTGCCTGTGTACAGAGAGAGGCGGGGAGAGAGACAGCGTACACCAGCTGACCTCAAATAGTTCCCTCTGTTGGTTTTCCTGTTACATACACACTATATACATAAAACATAAACACACACTGTATACGTATGTGTGTGTGTGTGTGTGTGTGTGTGTGTGTGCGTGCAAAGTTCTGCCCTCAGATTTCCCTATATCCATTTTCCTGTCTTTTCTCCACGACTCTGAATTCCTTAAATGTGAGAACTACACACAACGTAGCAAATGCTGGCCCACCTGTCTCAGGGCTGGACGGTGGCTAGCGGTTAGGGACACTGACCCTGGGCTTCCTGGGTCTCATGTCTCACTTTGCCACTTAATAGGCAAGTGATATTGGCCAAGTTACTGGACTTTCTCTAAGCCTGTTTTTTCATTTGTAAAACAGAAAAATAACTATACCTTGTCTTACTGGGATGCTGCCAAGACTACAATGCATGTAAACCATGCAGCGTGGTGTCTGGCCATTACGTGTGAGCTGAACTGCTAGCGATTGTTACATTTTCTCCTGCTCAGCTTCATTCACAGCAGAGATCTAGAAAAGCAGTTGGATTCTTTTCTACTTGTTGACACTAAACTCATTTTTAAACTGTCCTGATAAGGAGCTCAGCATAACCGAATAATTTGGTAGATTAAAAAAAAAAAATCAAGGACTCTTTAGGATCTTTTCTCAACTATTTAAAAAGTTTAAAGTTACAACCTGGCTGGCCAAACAGAAATCAGGTTTAATTCTATCAGACCTGAGCTGCCTGAAGCCCCAGGTAGGATCAGGTGACCTACATTCCTGTTGGGAGATTCTTTGGACTAAATTCTTAGCAGCTTTTGGTCTACTGTAAACACTGAGGCTTCCCTGAAATAAAATACTCTTGAAAAACACTTTGTGAGTGTCTGTGTGTGTGTATGTATATAAAACAAAGTACAATAAAATAACCCATGCCTCATGCATTCCAAAAGTTTGTTCAAGAAGGGTTTAAAACTTTGAAGTGTCACATCTGTTCCAGACTAATTTTTGGTAATTTTTTAATTTTTAAAATAATAAACAAGAAATTGTTCAACTTCCCATGCTGCTTCTATTCATCAAGCTGACTTCTTAGTTGATAGTATGAAGCCTCTGAGGAAATATACAACTGCATTTTGATGCTAATCTAACTCTGGTTGTAAGGAACAAACCCACTTTAAGGAGCACATGGGCACACAACACACACACGACACACAACACACACACGACACACGACCACTGTCACTGAGATCATAAGTGAAACACAAAACGTAAATGATGTCATTTAATCTCAAAGCCATAAAACAGCAAGCTCAAATTTCGATGGATGATGACAAATCTTCCCTAAGATCTATGGAAAGCTCATCCCATTACTCCACTCATTTCATTTCTTAGCTTTGATAAAAATTCTGTATATTTGGCCCTGAACAGCACCTAGTATTTTTTAAAAAACTCTTCCTCTCTTCTAGGACTTGAAATAATGTGAAAGGGTGAAGGTACAGTAAGTTAATATAAATAGTAACACTGTCATTAAACAGCCCTACATCTCCTGACTATTGAAGAAAAATAACAACTCACCATAAACAGGAGGAAGAAGAAAGGGAACACTAATTTGATTTCTGCTGAAATAAAACTGTGGGGAGGCTGTACAACTAATTTATGAAACTACTGCTAAAAGAAAAAAAATGTAGGTATTGAGGAAGATGTCAACAAAACAGGCCCAATCTAGAGAATAAAGGCAAACACACTCTCCAACATTCAGAGTTGGTTGGATAACAGGAGGGCCACTGAACCAGAGAACCTCAATGGCTAAAGACGTAATGAATAACTTGTGCACCTTTTAAAAATCCTTTAACTCCATATGCACATAACAACAGAGCTCCCAAATACATGAAGCAAAAACTGACACAAGGAGAGAGACAGATAATTCAATAATCACTGGAGCCTTCAATACCCTGCTTTCAATAATGAATAGAACAACTAGATAAAAGATAAAGAAAGAGAAAATTTGAACAACACTAACTCCAACTAGACATAACAGACATCTACAGAGCACTCCACCCAACAATGGCAGAATATATGTTCTTCCCACATGCACATGGAACATTCTTCAGCATAGACCACAAGTTAGGTCATAAAACAAGACCCAATGTATTTAAAATGACTGAAATCATACAAAGCATATTCTCCAACCACAATGGAAGGAAATTAGAAACCTATTAACAGAAGAAAATTCACAAATATGTGGGATTTAAACAACGAACTCCTAAATAACCAATGGGCCAAAATAGCAATCACAAGGGAAAGTAGAAAATACTCTAAGATGAATGATATAACAACCACAGCATACCAAAATTTATAGATGGGCAAAAGTGTGCTTAGAGGGAAATTTATAGCTATAAATGCTGATGTTAAAAAAGAAAGATACAAAACCAATAACCTAATCTTTACAATGAATAAAAAACAAAGAAAAAGAAAAAAACTAGACCCAAAGTAAGTGGAAGGAAGAAAATAATAAAAATTTGAGTGAGGGGCCGGCCCAGTGGCTCAGGAGGTTGGAGCTCCACGCTCCTGACTCCGAAGGCTGCCGGTTCGATTCCCGCATGGGCCAGTGGGCTCTCAACCACAAGGTTGCCAGTTCAGTTCGTTGAGTCCTGCAAGGGATGGTGGGCTCCACCCCCTGCAGCTGGGATTGAACACAGCACCTGGAGCTGAGCTGCCGCTGAGCTCCCGGATGGCTCAGTTGGTTGGAGTGTGTCCTCTCAACCACAAGGTTGCCAGTTGATTCCTCGACTCCCGTAAAGGACGGTGGGCTCCGCCCCCTGCAACTAGCAATGGCAACTGGATCTGGAGCTGAGCTGTGCCCTCCACAACTAAGACCGAAAGGACAACAATTTGAAGGCACCCTCCACAACTAAGATCGAAAGGACAACAAGTTGACTTGGAGAAAAGTCCTGGAGGTGCAAAACTGTTCCCTAATAAAGTCCTGTTCCCCTTCCCCAATTAAAAAAAAAAAAATTTGAGTGAAAATTAGTAAAACAAGAAATTGAAAAATAGACAAACCTATGAAACCTAAAGTTGATTCTTTGAAAAGGTCAAAATTTACAAACCTTTAGCTAGACTGACCAGGCAAAACAGAGAGAAAAATCAAATTACTAAAGTCAGGAATGAAAAACAGGACAATGCAGAAAGAAAAATGATTTTAAGGGAATCTTATGGACAACTGTATGCCAACAAATGAGATAACCTAGATGAAATGGACAAATTCCTAGAAAGACACAAACTACCAAAATTGCCTTAAGTATTAATAGAAATAGAAAATTGGAATAGATCTATAACAAGTAAAGAGAGTGAGTCAGTCAGTAACCAACAAACTTCCCACAAGAAAAGTCCAAGACCAGATGGCTTCGCTGGTGAATTCTACCAAACACCAATCCTCAAATTCTTTCAAAAACAGGAGAAAACACTTCCTAATTCATTTTATGAGGTTAGTATTATCCTGATGCCAAAGTCAGAGAAAGATATTACAATAAAAGATATTACAGACTAATATGCCTTATGAATATAGGTACAAAACTTCTCAGCAAAATAATAGCTAACCGAATCCTGCAACATATAAAAACATAATCCCATTATGACAAATCGTGATTTCTCTCAGGATTACAAGGTTGGTTCAATATATGAAAACCAATCAATGTTAATACACCATATTAATAAAGGACAAAACCCACATGATCATCACAATAGGCACAGAAAAAGCGTTTGATAAACTCCAAAACTCTTTCAGCCCAATAAAGGGCATCTACGAAAACCCCACAGGTAACATCACACTCAGTGGTGATAGAATGAAAGCTTCTTCCCCAAGATCAGGAACAAGAAATGGATGACTGTTTGTACCACTTCTATTCAACATTCCACGAATGGAGATTCTAGCCAGGGGAAATAAGCAAGAAAATGAAATAAAAGACATCCGGATTGGAAAGAAGTAAAACTCTCTCTATTTGTAGATGACATGATTTTTTTCTAAGGCATCTACTAAAAAAGTTATTAGACGTAGTAAATGAGTTCAGTAAGGTTGCAGGAATGAAAGATCAATGCATAAAAATCAGTCCTATTTCTATAGAAATTAAATAAATAAACGCGCACGGATGAGAAGACTTAGTTTTGTTAAAGTGACATGACTACCTAAAATGAACTGCAGATTCTGCGGAATCCCTATCACAAACTCAGCTGGTGTTTTTGCAGAGATTGAGAAACAGATCCTAAAATTTATATGGAAATACAAGGGATCCTGAATAACCAGAAATATCTTGAAAAAGAACAAAGATGGGAGACTCATACTTCCCAAGTTCAAAACTTAGTACAAAGCAACAATAATCAATACCATGTGATACCAGCACAAGGATAGACAGAGATCAACAGAATAGAATTAAGAATCTAGACATAAATTCATATATTATACTTAACTGACTTTTGACAAGGGTACCATTCAATGGGGGAAGAATAATCTCTTCAACAAATGGTACTGGGATAAATGGATATCCACATGCAAAAGAATGAAGTTGGACCCCTATCTCACACCATATACCAGTATTAACTCAAAACGGATCAAAGAACTAAATATAAGAATTAAAATGATAAAACTTTTAGAAGTTTTTGTGACCTTGAATTAGGCAATTGTTTCCTAGATATGACATCTAAAACACAGACCAAAAGAAAAAACAGACAAATTGGACTCTCACCAAAATAAAAACCTTGGGAGGTGCGTCCAAGATGGTGGTGTAGGAGGATGCTGAGCTCGACCCTCCCAAGAACACACACACAATGTGTACATATATTTAGAGCAATTCCTCCTGAGAAATGACTGAGAGCCAATTGAACAGCTTCTACACAACAAATGAGAGAGAGAGAGAGAGGGTGAAAAAGAGAGAGAGAGAGAGACCGAGACAGCATAGAGAAGGTTGTTTACGTTTCCCGGGCACTTGGGTAGTGGGGGGGAGCTCTATCCAGGTCCTCTGGCCAACCTGCAGGGCTGCTGTAGAGTGCCCCCAGCCGTACTTACCAGAGCTAGCTCCAGCAGGAGGAGGTAAAGGCGTATATAACTGTGTATATATGACACACACAGTAAATCAACCACTTAAAAAGCTACTATGAAGGTTAAAAAACAAAAGTAGCAAAATTAACTATAACTACAATAAATAAGGTATACGTAAAACAAAAAGATATAAAACATGACATCAAAAACATACAATGTGGAGGGGGGAATAAAAATGTAGTGCTTTTAAAATGTATTTGAATTTAAACACCTATTGGCTTAAAACAGACTGATGGTAAGCACAAACCAAAAACCTACAATAAATTGAAAGGAACCAAAACAAAACACTAAAGAAAACCTGCAAATCAAAAGAAATCAAGAGAAGAAAGGAACAGAAGACAACAAAAACAGCCAAAAGACAATAAACAAAACAGCAATAAGCATATACCTATCAACAATCATTTTAAATGTAAATGGAATAAATGCTCCAATCAAAAGACATAGGATAGCTGCATGGACAAAAAAAAAATAAGACCCTTCTATATGCTAATTCCAAGAGACTCACTTTAGATCAAAAGGCACACTCAGACTGAAAGTAAAGGGAAAGAAAAAGTACTTCTATGCAAATAGAAATAAAAAGAAAGCTGGGGTAGCAATATGCATATCAGACAAAATAGACTTCATAACAAAGAATGTAAAAAGAGACAAAAAAGGACATTACATAATGATATAGGGGTCAATCCAAGAAGAGTATATAACAATTGTAAATGTCTACACACTCAACATAGGTGCAAATATTAATGGACATAAAGGCAGAAACTTACAGTAATACAATAGTTGGGGACTTTAATACCCTACTTACCTCAATGGATAGATCACCCAGACAGAAAAATTAATAAGGAAATAAATGGCTTTAAATGTCATATACAACAAGACTTAAGACATTAATAGGACATTTCATCTCAAAACTGCAGATTACACATTTTCTCAAGTGTACATGGAACATTTTCCAGGATAGACCATATAGTAGGACACCAAACAAGCCTCAAATTTAGTAAGATTGAAATTATATCAAGCATATTTTCTGACCACAGTGGCATGAAACTAGAAATCAACTACAGGAAGAAAACTGGAAAAAACACAAATATGTGGAGATGAAATAACATGCCTCTAAACAACCAATGGAAATCAAAAACTTCGAGACAAATGAAAATGAAGTACTACTTTCCAAAATTTATGGGATGCAGCAAAAATAGTTCTAAGAGGTAAGTTCACAGGTTTACAGGCCTACCTCAAGAAACAGGAAAAGTCCCAAATAAACCAAACAATCTAACTTTATACTTAAAGCAACTAGAAAAAGAAGAATAAACAAAACCAAGGATAAAAATCATATGATCATCTCAACAGATGCAGAAAAAGCATTTGACAAAACTCGCCATTCATTTATGATTAAAAACTCTCAACAAAGTGGGTAGAAAAGGAACTTACCTCAAAATGATAAAGGTCATATATGACAATCCCACAGCTAGCATCATACTCAATGGTGAAAAATTAAAATCTTTTCCTCTAATATCAGGAAAAAGACAAGGATACCCACTCTCACCACTATTATTCAATATACAGGGGGTGCCAAAAAAATGCATACAAGTGGACACTTTGGTCAACATTGCTCAAGCAGTAATTTGCCATAATCAGAAGTGTCTAGACACTAATGGTAACCACTTTGAGCACCTCTTGTAAATTGCAGAAGTCAAATGTGACTTGTATTCATCTTTTGTTATTCGTACATATTAACTATTACAATTTTAATAGTTTTTTCCTTTCTTAAAATGTGTATACATTTTTTTGGCAACCTCTGTAGTATTGAAGTCCTAGACACAGTAAGCAGACAAGAAAATTAAAAAAAAGGCATCCAAATTAGAAAGGAAGAAATAAAACTTATTTGTAGATAACATACTATATATAGAAAACTGTAAAGAATCCACCAAAAATAGAATGAATTAAGTAAAGTAGCAGGATACAATATTAATATACAGAAATCTATTGCATCTTTATACACTAATAATGAATGATCAGAAGGAGAAATTAAGAAAACAATCTCATTTACAACTGCATCTAAAAGAATAAAATACCTAGGAATAAATTTAACAAAGGAGGTGAAAGATCTGTACTCTCAAAACTATAAGACACTGAAGAAAGAAACTGAAGAGGACACAAATAAATGGAAGGAATACAGTGCTCATGGATTGGAGTGATTATTAGTTAAAATGACCACAGTATCCAAAGCAATTTACAGATTCAATGCAATCCCTATCAAAATACCAATGGCATTTTCCTCAGAACTAGAACAAATAATCCTAAAATTTATATGGAATCACAGAAGACCAAAAATAACTAAATCAATCTTGAGAAAGAAAAGTTGGAGGTATCAGGTTCCCTGATTTCAAACTATACTGCAACGCTATAATGATCAAAACAGTACGGAACAGAATAGAGAGCCCAGAAATAAATTCTCACTTATATGGTCAATTAATCTATGACAAAGGAGGCAAAAATATACAATGGAGAAATGACAGTCTCTTCAACAAGTCATGTTAGGAAAAATGGACAGACATATGTAACCTCCCAAAAAACAAGCAAACAAACAAACAAACAAACAACAAAAACTGGACCACTCTTCTATATCATATAGAAAAACAAACTCAAAATGCATTAAAGATTTAAATGTAAGACCTGAAACTATAACACTCTTATAAGAAAACATAGATAGTAAACTATTTGCCATCAATATTAGAATTATCTTTGTGGATATGTCCCCTTGAGCAAGGGAAATAAAAGCAAAAATAAACAAATGGGACTTCATCAAACTAAAATGCTTCTGCACACTAAGGAAACCATCAATAAAACAAAAAGACAACCTACTGAATGGGAGAATATATGTCAATGATACATCTAATAAGGGGTTAATGTGCAAAATATCTAAGGAACTCATATTAATACCATTAATAATAAAAAAAATCTGAATGAAAAAGGGCAGGGACCTGACTAGACATTTTCCCAGACATTCAGATGGCCAATAGACATGAGAAAAGGAGCTCAAAATCACTCATCAGGGAAACGAAAATTAAACCCACAATGAGATCACCTCACACTTGTCAGGATGGCCATCATCAATAAATCAACAAACAAGTGTTGGTGAGGATGTGCAGAAAATGGAACCCTCCTGTGCAGTTGGTGGGAGTGTAAATTGGTACAGTGACTATGGAAAACAGTATGGAGTTTCCTCAAAAAATTTAAAAAAGAACTACCATATGACCCAGCAATCCCACTTCCCAGTATTATCCAAGAAGAAATCCAAAACACTAATTTGAAAAGATATATGCACCTCTGTGTTCATTGTGGCATTATTCACAATACCCAAGACATGGAGGCAACCTATGTGCCCATCCATAGATAGCTGGATAAAGAAGAAGTGGCATATACACAACGGAGTATTACTTAGACATGACAAAGAGTGCAATCTTGCCATTTGTGACAACATGGAGGGACCTCGAGGCTCTTATGCTAAGTGAAATAAGTCAGACAGAGAAAGACAAATACCATACGATGTCACTTATATGTGGAATTATGTGACATCTGAAGAAAACAAAAAATGACTCACAGAAACAGAGACCAAACTGATGGTTCCGGGGTGGTGAGGGTGAGGGATGGGTGAAAAGGGAAGGGGAATACAGTCAACAATAGTGTGATAAGTTGGCACACTTAGCGTGGTGAGCACATCGTAAGGTATATAAATGTCGAATCACTATACTGTACACCTAAACTAACTGAATATTGTATGCCAAGTATAGTTAGAAAAACTAAAAGACAGGTATGACTGCAGAGGAAGGGGATGCAGTTAACAAAAAGGATATTGTAAAGACTAATCCAGCAGTGTCCAACAGAATCAGGTGAGCCACATATGTAATTTTAAATTTTCTAGTAGCCACCTTTAAAAAAGAGACAGGTAAGATTAATTTTAATAATATATAGTACCTAACTCAATCTATCCAAAATGTTATTATTTCAACATGTACTCAATATAATTGAGATGTAAAATAGAAACTTGTATTTCAAGAGACATTGTCAAGAAAGTAAATAAAAGGCCGGCCCAGTGGCTCAGGCAGTTGGAGCTCCGTGCTCCTAACGCTGAAGGCTGCCGGTTCGATTCCCACATGGGCCAGTGGACTCTCAACCACAAGGTTGCCCGTTCGATTCCTCGAGTCCCACAAGGGATGGTGGGCTCCGCCCCCTGCAACTAAGACTGAACACAGCACCTTGAGCTGAGCTGCCGCTGAGCTCCCGATTGGCTCAGTTGGTTGGAGCGCGTCCTCTCAACCACAAGGTTGCCGGTTCGACTTCCGGGATGGTGGGCTGTGCCCCCTGCAACTAACAACGGCAACTGGACCTGGAGCTGAACAGCACCCTTCACAACTACGACTGAAAGAACAACTTGACTTAGAAAAAATCCTGGAAGTACTCACTGTTCCCCAGTAAAGTCCTGTTCCCCTTCCCCAATCAAATCTTAAAAAAAAAAAATAAAGAACTTATAACAGAAAATATTTGCGAATCATGTATCTGATAAGGGCCTAGTACCTGGAATATATAAAGAACTCTTACAACTCAACAACAAAAATACAATCCAATTAAAACACGGGCAAAAGACTTAATAGACATTTTTCTAAAGACATTCAAGTGGCCCACAAGCACATGAGAAGATGCTCCACGACATTAGTTATTAAGGAAATGCAAATTTTTGTTACATTACATATGGTGTTATCTTCACACCCACTAGAAATGGCTATAATTTTTCCAAAAAGGAAAATAATTAAGTGTTGGTGAGGATGTAGAGAAATTGGAATGCTTGTACATTGCTGGTGGGAATGTGGTATTGTACAGCTGCTTTAGAGAACAGTCTGGCAGTTTTTCAACAATGTAAACTAGAGTTACCACATGACCCAGCAACTCCACTCCTAGGAATGTACCAAGAGAACTGAAAAGGTATGTTCACACAAAAACTTGTACACAAATGTTCCTAACAGCATTACTTACAACAGCCAAAAGGTGGAAACAAGCCAACACCCACCAATGGCTGAGCAGATGGACAAAATGTGGTACACCTAACATCATGGAACGCTATTCAGCCATAAAAAAGAATAAAGTGCTGATACATGCTGCAACATGGACGCACCTTGAAAACATCAGCAAGACACAAAAGGCCACACATTGTATGAGACTATTTATATAAGATGTCCAGAACAGGTAAATCCTAGAGACAGGGAGTAGATTAGTGGTTCCCGGGCTGGCAAGGGGATGGGAGGCGTGAGTGGTTACCATTAATGGGTATGGGGCTTCTTTTCTGGGGTGATAAAAATAGTATGGAGTTAGTTGTGATGGTTGTACAACCTTGTGAATATACTAAAAACCATTGACATGGTTTACCCTTTAAAAGGGCGGGAAAAAAAAAAGGGCGTATTTTATGGTGTGTGAATTATCTCAATAAAAAAACAAAGTAAATCACCTCCAACCCCCTACCAATCTGAGTCTGACTGCGGCAGGAGCCCGTTCCAACGGGCCTGTGTTCTCACCCCTGGTATGCTGAGGTGGAAGGCTGAGAGTTCACTGCTTAAAATGTTTATGCATACTGATAATCCTTCAAGTGTATGATTCAATGTAACAAAAATTTCAATATCTTCCTCATCAATAAAGCAAAAATATTTTATTTACACATGTAAAACTGCTCCATTCTAACTTTTTAAAATTTGCTGTTTTTAAAAGAATGCTGTACAAACAAGGTTAAAAACAAGTCAGATATAATTTATTACTAATCAGTGTATATTTTGGAAATTTTTTCTTATGCTCATCCCTTCATTCCACAAATATTTATTGAGCACTTACTGTATGCAAAGCACTCTACTAGGTATGGGGACACAGTGGCAAGGGACACAGTTTAAGGTCCCTGCTGCTGCTGTGCAGCTGCCGTTCTGGTTGGAGGCAGATCAACCACAAACAAGGGCAAAAGAAATGATCTGAGTGAATGGTGACCTTGAAGAAAAGAAAATGGAGTGACACATGCCCCAGGGGGCACTACCACATAGGATGTCCATGTGCTCAGGTCCTATCTGGGCACAGCAGGAACCAACGTGAAAATACCAACAGAAACAGCGTCACGGTCCCTCCCCGGGGGAGTCATGAGCTCTGTCTCTGAAACAGAGAAATTTGGGTATGTGACCTCCAAATCAGCCTTCTAAAATTTACACAAGTGGGTGAACAATACTCAATGGCACAGTCTTTTTATTTTATTATTTATTTATTTTAATACAAAGCTTTGGCATTAGCAATTTTATGAAAAAATAAAATGTACTAAAAATAAATGCTTGTGTGGCATGATTGGTAAATGATGCACAAAAATAGGTTCTTTTTCCTTCAAGGCAATCAGTCAGAAAGCAGTTTTTTTTCCTTCTTCAAAACCATTCTACCCTATGGAATAAAAGGAAAAAAGACAGAGATCAAGAATTAGTTAAAGGGTAGTTGTCCATGTTTTAAAACAGAGAAAATGATCCTAAGTGAAGGGTGGCCTAACCGGGGCTGTCCCCAACTATCTCCCAACCCCCTGGTAAAGCCAGGAAGCCATCAGCATTTTCCTGAACTCAGCAGCTTCAGATCTGTCGTCAAGTGGTACAGTCCTAGACGTGTTATAACCCCCCGCCCGCCCCAAAAGTGCAGGCTAACAGCATCTTGTTAAAAATGCAGGGACAACTGGACAATTGACAGCTTTTCCTGGTTTGAACACATGTCCTAACTCCTGAGAGTCCTGAAGTCTGTAGCTGTTGTCTTCAAAACATGTTTCCCCCTTTGTACCTCCAGCAAGAGTGTTATTATTTATGTGGAATAAGGTTTGAAGACTACAGACTTCCCGAGATGTATGGCTCTCGAATGAGAATTCCCCAGACTGTGTGCACGTGCCCCCCTAGATCGGGTGCCTGAAAGGCACCTCATGCCTTGTAACAGTTCCCGCACTGCCCCTCTGTAGCTGGCACTGTACGACCACCCTTCCTGAACTCTTGTACAGTCTGGTTCATTTCCACAGTTCCCAAATCGTGTCTTCAGTTCTGCTCTTTTCTCTCTGTTGAGTTCCTGATGCGCTGAAAACTGCTTCATCTTTCGTTACCATACAATTCTCCAGCGTTTCCAGATTTCATCTCCTCCCTAGCACCCAGACTTCCTCCATCAATTCTGTTATTTTTACCTAACGTAACTTCCTGCCTCCAGTCTCTTCTCTACCAGGCCAGAACAACTTGTCAACCACCAGGAATTATTTTTTTGCTGAAAAGCCTTAGACATTAATCACTGTTTCCAAGAATAACGTCCATCCAGCAGACGCATCAAACCACAGTCCCTGAACCAGCTGTCCTTCTTCCTCACTTTGCACCCTAATTACGCCCGGCCTGGTTCCTCAGTCACTCCTCCCAGGGACAAGTGGCAGGTGCTCTGTGTCTGTGATGCTGAGCGACTGCTCACTGCACATCAGCACCCCTGGTATTCCGTCACGTCCCCTCTTCCCAGGCTCGGACAGCCCGGGCGAGATGGTATAGAAATGAAGGAAAGGCTACTGCAACTTCACGTCACACTCTATGCTTTAATATTTACTGTAGTTTGTATCTAAGAAAACACAATGTTTTTATAGTATCTCCTCAGAAAAACCGGTATCACATATAAGGACTTTAAATGGGCAAATAAAACATTTTAAACTTACTTTATTTTGCTGTTTTTCTAACAAAGTATAAACAACTAATGCAGCCATAACATGAAAAGTACTTCTGAAAAATGAAAAAAATGACCATTGCCAAAGACAGTACAGAAGTCCAATCAAAGGTCCCGTTGCTTTTAATCCTCTTTTTGTCATCGTGTTTTTAGAACCCAAATTTGTCTCTTCAACTACAAGGTTTGGTGCATGGCTCTCTGGAGTAGGCAGAGACAAGCAGTGTAAAGGAAAGAGATGGAACCAGAAACACTGGCTTGATGTATACGGCATTTCTCGGGGGTCACTCGGCCCATCTGGGGGCTCCTGTTACTCTTCTGCGTATGGATCTCGGGCTCAGAGTGACTAAAAGGAGATATACGTCCTCAGAGGAAGAAGAGCATTCATTAACAAAGTGGGGCAAGTCCAAATCGTTGCTGACATTGCTCTAAGAAAGGCTATCTCAGACGGGTGTTAGTGTGAGTAAAAGGTATTAAGTTGAGAACTAAAAAAATCAAAATTCTTTGGACCAGTACTTCTGAAGCCGCAGAATACAGCCTAAGAATGGACTGTAAAATCAATGTGGGAGCTCCTGACTAGCATTAACCACAAAGTATAGAGAAGAGCAGGTCAGAGAATGCTGCATGTGTAAGGAAAACGTTTGGGAAACTTCTGCTCCCGTTAAACACGTGGGATTACTGGGCCACAATATAAAATGTATTTCTTACAGTGGGAGATGACAAAAAAAAAAAAAAATTTAAAAAACATTGCTTTTGATACTTAAGGTTCCAAAAGAGGTGGCCAGCAGAGAACCCAGCCGGTCCTCTGGCTCTAACCTCTCCCAAGAAGGGAACTTTGGGGGACACAGATCAAGAGGAGTGTGCCCCTGAACAGCTCGTCTTGTAGCTGCTGTCTGAATAAGCAGGTCCTGGCAAGCTCACCAGCTTTCTAGACATCCCACGTCATGGTGGACAATTCTGACCGGCAGAAAGTTCTTTCTTATACTAAGTGGAACTCTACCTCTCTGCAGATGTCTCTAGAGCTCCAGAACTACATAGTAAGCGTCACCTCTGTGAGCCCTGGATAGTCACCATGGGACTGTTATGTGGGGAGTCCTTCAAATACCTGGAGACACCTCTGCTATCACCCAGTCTCCTCTTTCTCTGAGCTAAGCATCCCCAAGACATCACATGATGTCTGAGATATGTCAGTGTTTCCCTTATCGAGTCTGAGCAGAACAATTCAGAAATACTGAGTATACGTAAAATACAGACATGCATTCCTTTAATCTGGTCTACACGTTTCTACCACGTCCCCTTGGAGGAGGACAGCTCATGAGGGCCACTGATGGGACAGCCGAAGCCCACTGACTGGCTACAGAGAAAGAGGCCCGGCGCTTTGGTCTTGGGTTATGCTTGACATTCGCTTGTCTTTTCACTAGGCTAACCACAGCAGATTCATTTCCTCCTGCTGAGACTTGTTCTTGATCTTGAATGTCTGGGCTACACTCTGCTGCAGATTTCAGGACATGATTTCTATGAATCCAAATAGTATAGGAAGTGAGAAAGGGCTGCAGAAAACAGGGAGCTGAACCTCTCACTGCACTCAAGCGCTCTCCCACATCATCCATGTATCCTATAACTTATTCCTCAAAACAAAACAAAAAAACACTGAAAATATTTACTTTTCTTATGTTGAGAGAAAAATGGATCGATACAAAGATAAGCCTGTAAGTGCTGGGCTTTAACAAGGTTTGTTTGAATAATGATGTAGAGAAGAAAAGCTCCTTTGGGAATTGAACTTCAATAACCTTGTTTACTTAGGTACTACAGACAGTATGTATAAAGCAAATATATATAAAAATTTATTTGCTTCTTTGACTACTACTGTTTATTTTTCCAGTCTCAAATTGATTAGATTTGCACTGTTAAAAAAAACTAAAGCACCCTTAGTCATGGTTGAGTATTTAAACAAATAGTACTTCATCACAATAGATGGGGGAAGACAGCAGGTATGCGCACTTTCAAATGACTTCTGAGTTAAGCCAATAGCGTCAAGCTGTGGGAGGTGAGTGCTTTCACCCCTAGGGGGCAGCAGTCCACGCACTGCAGGTGGAGGCGTGGGTCCCCGGGTGGGGGGGGGGGAGGGGCACACGCCCGCCCTTAACATCCGGTTGGGTACTGCTTCATCTTGCCACAGGTTGTCACAAGTGACTAGACTGGGTCAAGGTCTTGCTGAAATCGCAATAGAGAAGTTCAGTGTAATACGGTCAGAAAAGTACACTGTATTAGTAGGTGGTGAGCACTGAGGTGAAGTTTACTATCTATTTCCAGACAGATCACTAATGTAAAAAGATGGAATCTGTATAGAAGATTTTTCTCACAAATGAATATGGTTATCTAGAAAATTAAAACAGCTATTAAACTGAAAAGGCAATCTCATTTTAGCTGTAAGTTTTTGGTAAAGGCAAAAAGGGAAGTAAAATAGATTTCAAATAATTTATTAACAGATAATAATTATAAAGGTATTTGCTAAAATAAACTTTTCTCTAGAATTAAAATCACACAGGAATTTTTCATCAAATTTTGGAGAGACAATGAGTAAGAGTGACGATTATCTTTCTTTTATCTCCTACAATTAAAAAAGGCTTTTTTAAAAATTAAGTAATTCATATTATTAAAAAAAATCAACACATAAAAAGCACAATAGGAAAGAAAAACATCACTCAAAAGTCTACTAAATTAAGATAATCACCATTAATATTCTGGTGACCATCTTTCATACATCCATATGTGCACACATGCGCACACACACTCTCCTCTCTTTTGCTCTCTCTCTCTCTCTCTCTCAATGGGATCATGAAAATCAGCTTTCAGGGTGGTTTTGATTGAAGGCGCAGAAATAATATTCAAATGAACAACTGCAGTATCCACCCTCTACAAAGGCTGATGGGAGAAGGGTTGGACTAAGACATGAATCTAAGACCTATGACTTAGACGGAGTCATGCAGGCATTTTGCACGGAACTGACATACAGTGGTACCTTGATTTCGAACGTAATCCCTAAGTTCTGAAACATTCGAAAACAGCCGACAGCTAGGCCTCAGGATCTTGCACTCAGCAGAAGCTGTGTGACATGTTCGACTTCTGAGTCGTGTTTGAAAACCAAAGCATTTACTTCCGGGTTTACGGCATTCATAAACCAAAATGTTCATCAATGGAGATGTTAAAAACCCGAGGTACTACTGTATTTTGGTCCAGTACTCTGATTGCTACTAGGTAACATGTCGGTTGAGCATTTTCTAAAATACATGATGCATGAACTGAGAATCTGGCAGATCCTGAGTCACAGCAAGGTGACCATTTAGTTACTTAAAAACTCTGTGCAAGTGCCCAGAGTGCCACTATTCGCTGTGACTGGTTTTCGCTCATGTGTGAAGTTTTGAAGAAGTGGGTTTACATTATCATCTAGTCTGATGGGTCAGTATGGGAGTAAGCAAAAGAGGTGACTGCAGGTGAAATAAATAGTGCCCTCCAAATTGAGGTTTGAATCATAGGCATTCACAGAGCTCCTATGATTCTGTATTCTATTTCAAGAAGAAAAGTAAGTTCATTTGCCAAACGATAAAGGCAGATGGCCATCGTACTCACAGGAATTAAAGACTCTCAGTGGAATTGTTTGGGCTAACATTTATTGAGCACTTATTACGTACCAGGCACTGTGCTAAGCACTTCATAGGCTAATTCTCACAACCGCCCCACGATGTACTCCTACCATTATGCCTGTTTTATGGAATGACCAAAACGACCTTCAGATAAATGTAACTGCTCAGATCTCACAAGCAAAAAACGGAGGAGCTAGGAGTCCTGTACAAGTACGTCTGCCTCTAGAATCTGAGCAGTCAACAGGCTGAGACTACTCATGTGAAGGCTGAAGAATGCCAACTGACCATGACAGCCTCTCGATACGTAACAGGGCAGGGATGCCGAGGGCTCTTCTTACAGGCATGTAGCCAAGAGATCAGGTGAGAGGTAATAAAATCATGTCACTGAAGTGGAGCTTACTGCCCACTGTTTCTACAGGTGGGCAATGAGCATTCGATTAAATCAATGACATGAGCTTGGTTGGCATTACTGATCAATTAGAATGGCAGACAGAACTGAACATGGGCAGCACCTGACTTCCACCTGTACCATTTAGATTCGAATTTGGGCAGTGTCCTGGGGATGCTTCCATCTCTAATGAGTTCGCCTGAATACTGGTAAAAGAAAAGACTGAGTAATACCCTTCAGTAAATGTCCCCAATTTAAACAAAACCAAAACCCTTTTCTGTATCTTACCCTGTGAAAGCTACTCTTGGAAAATCACTGATCAAAATGGCCCTTAACAATTAGTTATCTAGCCCAATTTTCCATCCTCTGAAAAACGTCTCACCTACAGCAGCCTGATAAGGAACAGCCAGCTTCCGAGTCCTAGGCATTCCTGCGGCAAACCATCTCACTGGTAAGCAGCCAACTGTCACATGGCCTGCCTTTTAAAACTAAGGTGAAACCTGCCTTCCTGTCAGCTACCCTGTGGTCCTCACTTTGCCTTAGGGAAACAGAATTTACAGTTACTTTCTTTTTCCCGACGGTCTTCCTAGTATTTGGAAACAGCGGGTCTCTTCCCAGTTGCTTCCTTTTTGGGAAAGCCAAGTCACTGTTCCTTGACCTTCTGGCCAGGGTGCCAGTGCTCCACCGAAAGCTCAGTACATCAGACTCTAGCTCAAGTGTGATGGGCACGGAGTAAAGGGGGCTGTTCCTGCCAGTGATCGGGACACGGAGGTGGTTTACATCCTAGACCATACAGCACCCTTGGCATTTGCATTACATTGTTGATTCACACTAAGCCTGTGGCCAATGAAAGCCCCTGGATCTTTTCTCAAGTGAGCTACTATTGCTGAGCAAAGTGAATTCCCAATCTGAGTTTCTGTTCATGAAGTAAATGATTTCTCTAAGTATGATCCCATCAGAATCAGTATGAAACTGGTGAAAGTCAATTCTCACCATCTTTATGACATTACTCTACATGTTTTCCTGGGAGCGTCTTGCACATGCAATCCAAAAAACAATTTGTTACTTACTCATGAGCATTCAAGCTAGCTGTGGCTCTGATGATCATGTAGCAGAGTGTGAGGGCGCTGAGGAGGCCAAAACTGGCAATAATAAACCATTCTTCTGTTGACAAAGGAAAGGGAGGAAATCACTCTGGGGTGAAGGCTTAAGTCAAATCGATGTCAACATTTCCCTCAAAAGCAACGACGCAGACGTCAACGGAGGTGTAAGCCAGACTGGCCCAAGGAAGTAAGGCAGGAGGAGGTTTGCCAGAGCGACTAAGTGGAGCAGGTTAGTGGGAGAAGTGCTGGAAGCTGCAGGGAGAAAGGAAGCGCGGCCCGAACTTGTCTTCCAGTTCAGGTCCGGAGGTCTGTGAGGAGTGTGGCCACCAAAAACCGTGCAGTAAAAGTAAGTATATCAAATTGCACATGGATATAGATTTTTCACTTGCTGTAAGTGACAGTAAAGTGGACTAGCCATACTTATAAACTTTTCTTCTTCATGGTTATGTCACTAATTCTTACGGAATGGCTTAGAAATATGGAGCAGTGGTTCCCAGAGGTCTTGTGGGCACAGCAGGCAGTCCGCAGGCGGGCCTTCCACGGCATTCGCGTCTACATTCTTTTCCCTTATGCATGGTCTTTACTTAAAAAGGACACGTTACCGGTGTCCCCTGGAGCCTGCCTTTCCAAAGCTCACTGCTGGGAAGCAGCAGTTGCTGTTTTGGCCAAGAACAAGTAGAAGGGAAGGGTGAGTTATTCACACGGTACTTGGCCCATCAAAGAGTTGGAAACCTCTGGTACATGGGTTTTTATCTAGTCTCTCTCTAGATCCAGGAAGTCAGGTCATATTTTCCATTAACTTTTCAGTCTGTATTGTAACATTCCAAAACTAACAGTTACTGAGAATCTCAAAAATAACTTGAGAACCAATTTGACATCCTAAAAACTAAAATGTTTCCTACAGTATGCACTAACTAGGGCTAGTTTAACAAAGCGTTACACAGCGAAATTCCCTGTATATCTGCAGTTAAGGCAGAGAGAAGAGATTCACGCTCGGAATGGCACTGTCATGTGCACCAGCTGTGGGTGACATGGTGTTTCTCAGTTTGGTTTTCACGAATCCTACAACTATGCAAAACGATGTGTGCCTAGGAATTTTCCTAGAAAAAAGTGATTCTATTTTCATTGCATTTTAAAGGTGACGATCTGTTCTTCAGGATTCCAGGCTGCTGAGGTCTCTGAGTATTTTTCTGCCTACCCTTGCTTATATTATTAAAACACTTAGCAAGCACGTTCTTTTTAGCTAACAGTGCAGCCAATGCTTCTTGGATTACAAATTCCTCATCAGTAGAGTGAATTTATAAGGTTTTTATTTGAGTCAAAATGCACATTCAAGAACCCATACAAAACCCACCATTTTTACCCACGTATATTTTAAGTTAGGAAAAATGTTTACTGGTGTTTAAAAAAATTAAGAGATGATTGGTCATCAGTATCAAGAAGCTTAACACAGCATTCTTAATTTTATTTTCGTAGACAGTATACATGACAAGCAGACTAGCTTTTAGAATTTCAATTATGTTTGTGTTTCTGAATTCTGAATATACCATCCATGTACGTGTGGAATTTCGGTGATAAAACTGGTAACCAAAAAGACGTGAACACCATCATGACAACGCCGAGTGGGCTCAGGGTACTTTAGCAGAGGGCACCGGGCTCGGTCACCTCTGTCCCCCAGTGTGTAGTTAGCACAGTGCCCTGCACACAGTGGAAGCTGGCTGAACACACTACTGAGCTTTGAGGGAAAACAGAGGTAGCTTTGGTGTAACTGAACCATGTGAATTTACTAACAGGTGTAAATTCTGCTAAAGGTGATTAATTTGATAAATGAATTATTTTTTAATCATCAAAACAGAAGATTTTGAAAGGATATTTCTATATCAAATATAATGGAATCAGTAATGTCGTAGTAGGTGCTCAATAAATGTCGATTAATGAAGGACCTACAAAAACTCATTAATAAACAAACAACCTTTGTCTCCTTTATTATTACCAGATCAATTAAAAAAAATCTAGACCATAAAACCTAAATGCCAAAGCAGAAAAATAAAAAATGCTGCTAAAACAAATGGCCAGAAATGAGTCAAACTATATCAAAGACCAGTTTTACTTATTTTATGACTGAATGAAGTCTCCTTGAGTTTAGATAAATGATAGAATCAAGCCTGGGAAATTATTTTCCAATAGTTTTTGGGTGGTGAAAAACACCAGTTGAACAGGCCGCACGAGTCTTACTGTGTGAAGGGAAAACTCTTTTCTAACAGCTGGCCCACTGGACTGCCTCTCAGTCAGGCAGAGACTCATTAGGTTTAGGGCCTGAAGGGACAGGCAAGCGACAGCGTGTACAGAGCGGTGAGAGATGGGGTGAAGAGCTGTTAAACGGAAACGACATGGAAAGAATGGAACTGAAGAGAACAGCTGGCTGGTCACGGGCGAATGCCCACAAGCCGCACACACGCCCAGCCCACTCACACCTGCTTGGGCACTGCCGCCAACACTCGGAGCGCTTCTTCTTGTCAACAGCTCAGCAATCAGGATGCTCATACCAGCTCATTTTTCAGGCAGACCCCCCTTCGGCTTTACTCCCACCTCGTGTACCAAACAGGTAGCCAAGATACCAAACTTTATAAAAAGTGTGACATAAAGTGAGCAGCAACACGCCATCTCAGCTGTTCATAAAGCTATGAATCTTTAGGCCCAAATTCTGGATTCGTTTGTCATTAAGCTGCCTGCAGCCTGGAAGTGGACAGCAGTGGCACCCAGTCACCCACCAGATGCTGCCACCCTCCCTCATGTCCCACATGACCCTTCAAATGCCCGTCTGCATTACCATCATTTCAAACTAGGTTTATAAACAGCTACTGAGACAAACCTCTGAACAAACCACTTGTCATGGCAACTACTCCTATTATTTCCACACAAATAAATACACAAGCTCCTTATTATAAAGAAGGTTTCGTCATTCCAATATCTGTTTTAACACAAATATCCATTACTTTCTCAGGTACAGACTAAGTCGCCGGCCCCACGACTGCCTCAATTCCCCTGGAACCATCACCACACACCAAGTGGCAGCAGCCTCCTGCCCTGCTCCTGGGCACAGGACTCACTTACTTGTCACTGCAATGTTGATCTCTCCCGATCTAGGAGTGAGCTCCCCATCCTGAGGAAGAGGCGAGATCCCCGAAGACCGAAGTGGCTCGAGGCCAAGGGAGTTGTCGCTCGTGAGGTCACCCAGGGCTGATCTTCTGTTCACTGCCTGGGTTCTGGTGAGCCTTTCCATGTCAAATGCTACGTTATCAGTGCATGGCAAATTTGGCTGCAAAATATTTCCAGGTTAAAAGTATTTGTAAGAATAACAAATCCGAAATATTTGACACTCTGTTGAAGACTTCACCAAGTTTCTTCCATGGGATTTCTTCTCATTTCTCTCCCCATCTATCCTTTCCAATCTCATCCAAGAGTTTTTCTTGAAAGGAAACAGATGATTTCCTCCCAAAAAAGACCAAAAAACCCCCCAAATCTATTGCAGAACTGAGAAAATGGGATACTTCATCCTTATAAAGAAACGAGAAGCGTGTGGACGTGGCTCACAGGCAGAGAGGTTCATTATCGCTGGTACAACGCTGACAGTCAAGTGCCTCACTTTGGCTCTATGCTAATGGTGAAGGGGAGCAGGTAGCATAACACCCCCATTTCATCCTATTAACTTCTCTGTAATGCCCCAATTTATCTGGTCGTTAGTTTTTAAATATCTTCTACCTTTAAACACAAGTAAAGCATAAAACCAACAGCAGATGACATTGAAAAGACTTTTGAACTGTAGGAAAACTGTTTCAAAACCTAAGTGTCTGATTCTGAAGGAGAGGAATATGGCTGCCTTGGGGCCAAAGCCTACCAACGAGTCTTCTGATGTAACAATATGGACATTTGGTTTCCCTAGGAACCTCCAGTTCTTCTAACCGATAGCAGACAGCATATTAGAAGCAGAGTGAGGAAAGGAGGCTGACAGAACCTTATGTACAGAAAAGTGACAGCCAAATAAACAAACCCAACACAAACGGCTCCCTGAGCAAAAGAATTTCAATCACCCTAAAGCCCAATTTTAAAAAAAACCACAGCACAGTGTAATAACTGGTGCTTATAATGACATCCAGTTAGGTAGGTGTAATTTTTTTTTTTTTATATTTAAGGAACCATGGTAGCTTGTAATACATTTTAGAATTTACATTAAAAACAGAAGGGGAAAGTATTAGTGGTTCAAAGAATAAGACTTAAAAAACAACAACTGAGAAGGCTGGAAGCAACAAAAGAGGCTAAGTTAATATTTTCCAAAATGTCTCCTACGTGCCAGACATTGTAGCAGGAGCTCTATGTTAGACACCTCAAATGGGGGTGACTTTGTCCCCCCAGGGACATTTGCAATGTCTGGAGACATTTTGGATTGTGTGACTGGGGAGCTGTGCTTGGCACTTAGCAGAGGCCAGGGCTGCACTGGACAGCGTACAGTGCCCGTGGTGCCAAGGCACAGAGACCCTGGCAAATTATCACCTCACTGCCATCCTCTCTGGAGGTGGAAAATAAATGGGCACTTTGGGACCGCACCCAAACTGTCACCTGACAGCATATTTCAAACAGGAATACTTAGATTTTCTTTGGGTTGCCAAGCTAAAATGAGGAAATCATCTGTTGGGTCAAAGTAAACTTTTTGTTCCATAAGGAGATGATTCATTCACTCTTTTTTGAGACCAGAAAGTATTCTATTTTACTCTAAAAAGCAATGATCCTGGATATAGCCTTCTCTTAACGAAGGAACTGTGGGACGCCTCTAAGGTGCTCGGGTGGCAGCACTACTCCCTGGCCAGAGCTGAAGTACCTCCCCCAAAGCCCCTGCCAGGTGACAAGGTCTGCCCAGGGCTGGTACCGCCCACCTTCGCTGCCTGCAACCTACCAGTGCTCAGGAGAGTAAAGCCAAATTCAAGAGGAAGGAACATAGTGATGATACAGTTTTATATTATGCTGAATGCAGAAAAAAATACTGGAATGGAGTAAAAAGTCTACATCCTATTCCTTTTTTTTTTGCAAAGATATTGGAATGAAGGAGAGTCACATCCTTCTCTCTACGTCGGTTCTTCATCACACACCCACCACCTAACAGAAGTGGCTCTGAAGCGCACTAGCACAGTTCTCCGTCTTGTCTCCCGGGAGTTCCCTGACACAGGCTGGACTTTAATCTGGAAGAAAGGCACTAACAAGGCTACACGGCAAAGCAGCCAGTGTTTGCTTGTGAGACGCAACCATCCACTCGTGCTACGTTACGTTACACTCACAGATGATACACCCCCAGAGGAGTAACACAACAGGAAACGTACCACAATTCCCAGAGCCTTCAAAATATTAAGTTTGCACATAGGGCAGGTACAATGTTCACTAAGCCAGGGATCCACGCAGGATTTGTGGAAAACATGCCTATAAAAAAATGGAGAATTGTATCACAAATTATGCACTGAAAAACTGTTAGGCCAAAATGCAAAGAAATTGTATTAAAATACAGCTGACACACCATCTCCTGAACCCAATCTTATCTTACATATCAATAGGACTGCATAACGAGAACTGATAAGTAGTATTTGGCTGCTTAGTCTTTGTATTCCACCAAATTCCAAAGAAGATTTGAGGAAACTTAGAAAATTTATTAAGAATGAAGATAATGAATTACATCTTATGAATCAGTTGTGTTTTCTATAATAGCTAAAGTAGAAAAGTAGAATTTCACAATATTTAACAAGAGTTAAATGAAAAGTTCTCTGTGTAATTATTTAGTTTCATGGAATTCTGTTTAAATGTTATTTAAAACATGACATAAAAGGACTTCTAAGCAACTTATGCTAAATGTCTGTAAAAGTTATAGGGACTCAGAGCTGGGACTATTTTTAGGGATAAACTGTACTTAAGAATCAGATAACACTTAGCCAGCAGTTTTCAGCTGAAATGTTCAAGGGAGGATAGGTGACTTTCTCTCTTATTTAGGGAAGTAGAAAGTCACTTCCTTGTGACTGGAAATAAGTCAGCCATGGAGGGTTTTGCATTCCTAGAAAAGGGACTTGTGCCCTTTAGAAGGGAGAAAAGACATCCAGGGAGCTGTAGCAATCACCGCTCAGCTCAAGTTCCGGCACAGCAGTCCTGAGAAGCTGAGGTGAAGGCATGGTGAAGCCCCAGGGTCCGGGCCACACAGGGGACAGAGGGGGCAGGTGCCAGGACAGACATTCCAGGCACCTTCGGAGGAAGTAGAACCTGAGTCCTGGGATAAGATGCAAGAAATTCTGAGAAAGATACCAAATTGCACCATAGCATGTCTTCAAAACTTTGCTTGTTAATGTATAATTTATCTAGCTGATAAAGTTACATACAGCTGATGAAAAATGCAGTTTGATTTTAAAAAGAGGTATAGAACACTCACTGTTTCAACTGGGATTTGGAAGGAATATACGTGCTGATGGCTTCAGCCTGAACATTGCACACCCACCCTTCACCCCTCGGTGGCCCTGCATCCATTGTCTTTGGGGTAAAAACACAGAGCTTGAAGACTGACTTGGTCAATCAAGTCTGAAACCTGCAGATAATGAAGGAACCAGAACCTCATCAGCCCTGAAGGCTCCTAATTAAACCTGAATGTTTTTCCTTAACGGTGGCAGTCGCCAAACCGCAGTCAGACCTAAAGTCATGTGGCATGCATAAGGCACCGTCACGTCCGCTTCTCAGTCCTCGCAGCCCAGAGGGAGGTGAAGGCTCCTTACTGCAGGTGAAGGCGCCACTGAGGGGTGTCCTCAGAGCGGGGTCTGCTCCCCAGCAGCTGTCACCTGCGCCAGGCTGCCTGTAGTCTAACCAAGACCTAAACTAGGCTTTTAATCCTTTTTAGGGTGAGACCCCTTTAGGTCTGACATAAGTGACAGATCCTCCCCTTACAAGGGTGCATTTGCCTAATGTCTGGTATACGTTTTGGGGAGGCCCATGGACCGCTGAGGGTTTGGTCAGTACTGGGTGGGGGTGGGTGGCTGGGAAGGTGCTCTAGGCCAGTTCTATGTAGGGTGGACAATGGACTTGGCTGGAGGACAGGTGACAGAAGAGATAGGGTTCTGTGCTCTCTGATGGGCTGCTTTGGTGCAGAGATGAGTGGGGCGGCCGACAAATCAGACTGTTTCACCAGCTCAGCGTGGCCTTTCCCTTCCACGCAGGCAACGTCCTGCTGCTACAGTTGTCTGACCTGGACAGCCCTGCCTGCCAGCTGCCTCACTGAGCTGGGGTCGGGGGTGAGGGAGCAGTCGGGGAGGCTGTCTGGAGCAGTGAGAGAAACTGCACATGGAATACTTAGAGCAGCACCAAGGATGTGCCAGCGGAAGGTATTATTAAACATATACGCAGGCAGAGTAACATTACGTTTCACACCACATCCCACTAAATGGTCCGAGGAGCTGAGCACCCCCAGCAGCCTCTCACTAGCCTGCAGGGGCCACAAACGTCCAGCCACCTCAGAGGGTGGCACCAGGAAGCCAGACCTTGCAAAGAAGCGCCTTCCCACTGTTATAAGAGTCGATAAAATAACAAAACAATGAAAATACACACAAAAGCAGAAAAGGCATTTTTAGGGCTGAGTGGTGTACTGGGATGGAAAGCAGGTGGGGTGTCGAGGACAGTGAAACGTGAAAAGGACAAGCCGATCAGAGCTTCAACAAAGTCCTTTATTCCTATAAGAAATACTTTGGGATACAGAATGCGAGACGTATGGAACATAAAAGGCACAAAACCGTAATATTGAAACGGCGCTTCCCCCTGTCCTACGCCCACAGCGCACAAACTAGACAGTGAGAGGGGACCACGCTGGGTGGGGTGAGGAGTCTACAGTGAAGGTGAGTTGTTTTCACAGCTCTGCAGCCTCTTGGTGCCGTGCAAGAACCTGGCAAATATAAAAGGATCCAGGATTATTCAAGGTCAGAGACACGCACGCTTTTCCCCCAGCTGGGACTGGCAGCAGACACCGCTTTCCACAGGCCCTCCCTCTGAGGTGGGGCATCACAGTGCTGCCTGGGCCAGCGGCCAGATGACTGACCCATTTTAGCTCTGAAAGTGGCATCTCAGATATTGTAAGTTTATCCACGCTGCAGCACTCTACTTATTAAAAGTATTTTTAACTACTAAAATCTCTTGTGGCTGACCTTTCAATAAAAGAGGTCTAAATAAGGTGACCGTTTTCAGTTGCTAAGACACGTTGGCTAACATCCAAAGGATGATTAACTGTAACCAACTGACATGAGAAGGAGATCCGAAAGCAACACCAACTGCCATCTGTCCAAAGGACATTAATGTGACAGAAGGTGAAAAGTAAAGGCCATGCAACAAAGCCAGCCAGCCAGGAGAGGCACGCTACCTACAGACAGAAAGTCTGGTGCAGTCTCCAGACAGGCTTGGGAAAATTAAGGACAGACAGACACAAAAGCACCTGGCCTTTTCTCCTCCACTGACTCAGGAGAAGAGGTGCCAGTGAATGCAGAGCCTTTTCCAAGTCTGGCTGTGAAGGACAGAAGCTGTAGGAGGGTATTTGGAGACGGCTTTGAAAGAGTTCTGAAAATTGGAGTAGGAAAAGCCTGAGCGTGATGAAACACTGATGAGCAGAGACAGGAAGAACAAAACCTGGAGGGAGTAGACAGCTAACAGAGCAAGGTCCCTGGAGAAGGGAGGAGCTGGCACGCGGAGGCTGTCAGAACCCAGGGCACGAGGGCAGCTGCAGGGCCGGGCGGGGAGCCGAAGACAGTCCCACTGTCTCATAGCCATTATTTTCTGTGCAGTTGATGGTGAAGTTATCTGCTGAGAGTGAGGACCAGGGAGAGCCAAGCAGGGAAAGACCAGGGCTCTGTGGGCCCCCGGGAGGTAGGAGGTACCAGAGCGGCCTGGCAGCAAGAGCGAAAGGAAGACACAACAGAGTCGCACCTCTGCTCTGTGTCAGAGACCCACACACACAAGAAGAATGGCAGGGTAACAAAGTAAGTAGCAGAGGGAACAAATTAAGAAGCAGCACAAGGCAAGAGTTAATTCGAAGGTGTGTGAGAGGAATCCACTGGCAATTGGAGGCTTGGAGAAGATTTGGAGTGGAGGAGGTCTTGCATGCAGCCAGCCTCTAGGTCAGTGGCTCTCCACTGGAGACATCTGTGGTTGTCACACTGTGTGGGTGAGACTGGCTGCAGCCAGGGATCCTGATAAATATCCCGCAGTACACAGGACAGGCCCCTTTCCCCACAAAGAATGATCTGGTCCCAGATGTCAACAGTGCCAAGGCTGAGAAACCTGGCTCCAGGTCAAAAGTTGTCAACTTGGGTCCCAAAGAATGTCGCTCGATGTGCAAAGTCAATTTTTACTACACCTGGGAATCATGCTGTTACCATTTCAGTGAGGTGACATGCTTTGCTGAGCAGGGTGTGCAGTGCAGCTTAGAGAAAGCTCCATCGTGCTCCAGAGCACGGGGGGAGGGGCTCTGACACAAAGGCAGGCAGGGGTGAGCGGTGCCGTAACTAGGGTGCAAAGGGGTGCTGTCAAGTTTGCCCAAACCCTAATATCCAAAAGCAGACCACAGACACAGAGGTGGAGGCGACTCCCTGGGTGGCAGGCGCAGCCACAGACACGGTTCAGACCAGCCAGAACTCCGGGCCTCCGCGGAGGGCGGCCTTGCAGCATCGGAGCCACCCAGGAGCTTACCCAATACAACGTGCCCGGCCGCTCTGCGGATGTGTTTCGGAAAGCTCCCCACCGATTGTGAGGCAGTCAGGTTTGGAAAGTACTGGACGAAATTAAGAGAAAAGAACTAACAACGAAACCCTTAACCAAGGCTTACGGAATGGAGACAATGGGGAGCAAGCTGCCCACAGTAATGTTTTCGGCTGAGGCCGCCTGAGGAAGACATTCTCATATTAGTGATAACTGTGAACGGATCTGAAGGCCCTTGTTCTTAGGTCCCAGATGCGTCTGGGGGACCCTGACCTGAAACAGGAAGAGAGAATTGGAAAACTTGGCTTTCTTCCTGGTCATTCTGGTGTCAAAAGAAATCTGTGCAGGTAAAAACTGGTATTTAAAAAAACAGATTTCTGAAAAGCAGGTAACAGCTGACTATGTTTTATGATGTGCCTTCCCGGTCTACTTTCCTGATTTGTATTTGTATGTGTATTTCCTTTTGCCTCCTGTTTTAGACTGTAAAAGACGTCAGCTGAAGACACACTGGTAAGTGCATAATTTAATTTCCTGTAGGACAGCTTACATGTAGTTTTACAGATTCACCTTCATGTGCAGACTACAAAGGCTTGATTTCCAGAATCTTTGTTTTCTGTTTCAGTGCATGGAATTATTTTTCATTTCCATGATGTTTTAAAAAACAGATCTTTCTAATCTCAAAATAGATCACTTTGTGAATAACTAAAGTAATACCAGTAGGCTCATGGAGACAATGGCTACTCATTATTTTCTTCATTCACACCTCCTGCACTGTGAGAAGGTCAGAGATGTGTGGATGTTGTAAAGGACAGGGAGGAGGAAGAGGGGAGAACCTTTGATTTTTAGGCTTCTCAATAGGTGCTTTCGTATTTTTCAATCAGTGCTTGGAACTGTGTACCTTTCTGTGTTAGACTCCCTCGCATGGGACAGCGCCACAGTGGAAATCCACAAGCTAATGAAGAAAACGTGCTCTTTTTAGGGCACCAAAGTGCAGGTGAACACCCTCCTGGAGGGAGGTTTGCACCGAGTAAGGTGTGCCGATGTTCCAGGTAGACCTTTCTGAATTGTGTGGCCCTGGCAGGCTCGCACTGTTGGCTTCATTACTCCTCAGCGAACATGCGGAGAAAACCCTGACCCTCTTCCAGGAGGTAGGAAACGCAAGCTGCACGGAGCGGGCCACCTGACTGGACTGCACGCAGTGCCGCACTGCCCTGCATAATCCAAGGCCGCGGGCTCTGGCGGCCGCCCGCTGCGCTCTGCTGCTGCTTTATCGAGGGCCTGTGATGTGCTCTGATTCAAGGAGGAGAGGAACAGGGGCGAGCCCGGAAACCCAGAGAAGTCACAGCATGGAACATTTGTGACCTTAGTGCTCTTTAGGCTGCGGTGTGTCCAGAGGCTGTGCCCCTGAGTTTCTCCTAACTAAAGCGAGGCTTGTGCGGTCAGTCTGGCTGGGGGACATGACTCACCACACTGCAGCTCCCACCACGTGCCATGTGCAGCGAGGTGGCTCTCAAAAGCAGTGGGATACCGAGACATACAAACCACATTAGTAGCATTCTTTTTGAAACAAAGAAAGTTGACATACTTGCAGGGCAGAATCCGGACGACATCGTTCTGCTTATAGCTCTCTATGCAGACGGCACAATGATCAAAGTCTGGGTCTGTTTCCTGAAATGAAAAGCACAGGGACCAAAGTCACAGGCGAACGCTAACAACTATGGGGAAACAAGTGATTATAAGGTAAAAGCTTATAAAAAAAACTTAGTATGTTTCCATTTGCTTAACTGTATCAACCCAAATTATACCTAAGCCAATCTATTTTGTTTTTAAACTGTATTGTAACAATGAACACTAATTCTACTGTGAAACATCTTGGAAGTCAGAATTCTAATTGTTTTCAAGATTCAAAGCAGCTGTCACCTGGGACAGTGACCCCACCCTCTCCCCATTCCTGCTCCATCACTATGCTGGTCTAGGAAGTGTCCCTGCACCCCCTCCACGACCTGGGTGCTCACTGGGAGCACGCCTGACCACGTGGCTCAGGGCCAGCAGCAACGAATGACGAGCCTCCAGAAGACTGCTATCCAGAGACCTGCCCCAAGGGTGGTCACAGATTTGGGGTAGAGAGCTCATGGGCTCAACTTGACACTGGGTCTTTATCCCAAGTCAAGAAGTCAGCAAGGTGTTCAGTCTTCCAGGGGAACTGATTTCCTTCCTCCTCTGGGCTGGGGACGGTTCCCCTGAATTCTCATAAAACAGTATGTCCAGGAACCTAAGCCAGAAAAGGTGATACTATTTGCCATGTCACTGCCACTTGGACTGAAACTCAGTGGGACAACTCTTGGCAGGTCTAGGAGATATACACTAAGAGGTGTTGGTTTTAATAAGATTGTTTTGTGCTAACTGAGGGACAAAGTAGGATGTAGGATGGGTAGCTTAGACCAGCTCCAGGGAATTTCAAATTAATGTGGCAGCTGAAGGCCACCAAGCCAAGATCACGTTATCTACATGGGTGACCACTCCTCAGGTTCCAGTGCAGCTGCTGTAATGCTGCTTACATTTTCTGCAAGTGCTTTTACCTTTCTCGTTCCTTAGTGTACAGTGAAGTTTACTGACAATGTGTCACAGAAAACTACATGTGGTGGTGTCAAGGCAGCGGGAACAAAAATGAGTCTGGTGAAAAAAGTGGTAAAACAGGATGGAGAATCACCTGAAACAATCCTGCAGAGCTCTTTGTTAAAATGTTAGAGCTGGGTGTGAGACAGAGGAGAGTTCTGGTTTCATGCTTCCAGAGAAGCAACTTTTTCATTCGCGATAACCTTGACTATGTGGAACGTAGAGTCTAACGTTAAGTTGCTGTTTCGCCCTTACAGAGCAGAAGCGGCTCTAGCATAACTTGGGAGTTGACTGGGGAATTGTGCTGAGCGGTCCCAGCCACAGCCTGTCACTGCCTCTCTGATCCGGTCCCCATAGGCCACCAGGCCCAACCCTGACACACTGTGCTCTTCTTGCAAACTGCTCGGCCCACTGTACAGAAAGCCCCTGGGAGACAACACTCCCTCGGAATGTGGGTCTCCAGTTCTCCATCTAACTGTTGAAAAAATAAAACATCAAGGAGACGTGGCAAAGTCTCAGGAAGCATAGCAAGACAATGCATATTCCTGGCTACTCAGAGTACCAACTGCCCCATTAGAGTTCTTCCCAAAAGAGTGCTAGGTTTCGGAGGAAGAAAACTCTGTTGAATACCACAGCTAAGGGAACACTAAGTCATCCCGTGAAGCTAATCATGGCAAGGGCACTTAAAGCCCAGGAAAGGCAGAGCACTGTATGAGAGCCTTGAAATAGCAGGCATACTAAGAATAAGATTTCAAAGAGAAGCTAGTTCAAAATAAAGCATTAGAGAGTATACGTGGAGAAAAATAATAATCTAACAATAATGAGACACAAATAGGTAGGGTATATTCTCTCCCACCAAATCAAAAGCGGAACTACTTTATTATTTTTATAGTGTCAAATTTATTCCATTACTGTACCTTATCACCCTTCTTCACTGTTCTGGTTGTCAATTTGCTGATGGCTTTCTTGGCTGCATCTCCAAGACGACGCTATGAAAATTGCAAAGAAAAACAGACACTGAGTGCAAGATCTCTGGATAATGTTCTTTATTTTACAATAATTAAATATATAAAGTCCCTAGTATCCTACATAACTCTCCGTGTCACAGCATATGAGAGAGCACTAAAAAAGCAAATGAAAAATTAGAAAAACTGGCAGTTTTCCCTAGATTCAGTATTCTGGTTGAATAATTAAAAGGGAATACAGTTAAAAGGCCACTGCATTTGTGTATAAGCATTTGAAATATCACTGCATTGTCAAAATCTATTTCTTGTACATGTCAGAGCTACTACCATTGTTCTAACAGTTTTTCTATTCTGCTCAAGGTCCCTAGTATTGGATGTATAAGCTCTGTCTTAGTAAGAGGACACATCCAATGCTCCTTGAAATAGTTCATCCCCTCAGCCAGTGAGGGAGAAGGGATGTGGCCATGAGTTCTACCTCTGTCTCTGCCTCTACAATGCTCCGTGATCTCAGGAAGGTGTATTTACCTTCCTAGGGTTGAGTTATTCTCATTTATCCCAGTGTTAAGTCAGAAAATCTCAAGGTGGGATTTATCCAACATTTTGCCAGACATTGCTAGCACTACCAGGCACCAAGGACCCAAAGGTGAAAAGACAGTGGACCTCTAACTTTGAAAAGCAAACTGAATTGGGGACAGCCCAGTAAGCACATTTTTAATCACTGTTGTAGCACAGCGTGCCCAGGTGGCATGGCAGCACAAAGGAAGCAATCTAATGCAGGGGGGTAGGATAGGGCAGAGGGGCAATGCCAGGCAGGGCTTTGAGGAAATGATGCCTGAGCTAAGGCTTGGAAAACTGAGCAGGAAGGAGTCACATAAGGAAAGCACAGGGATAGGGAGGGGGATTCTGGACAAAGGAATGGTCTCGTAAAGACAAACAGGTGTGAAGTGCAGGTATGTGAAGGAAATTATAGCACGATTTAACTAGGGTGAGCATATATTTTATTGTTCAAATTAGCATGCTTCAACAGTCAGAAGGCCCTATTAATAATTACATGGGGATAACTGGTGCACACAGGCACAGGGAGAGAGATGGTCACTAAACACAACCAGGTCCTGAACTGTAAGAGGCAGATGCTGACACTGAGAGTATGAATGGTGGTGGTTAAAAGGGAGACCTTGGTGTCTATCCCGAGGATAAAAAAAATCATAAAAACATAAAAATTTTAGGGGGAATTAAAAAACAGAAAAGAAAGTAATTTAATGAACGTCTACGGATCTATCATCCAGCTGCAATTATCAATATTTTATCTGTATTTTTCATCTATTCCCCCTTTATCGTGCTAGAGGATTTCAAAGCACATCACAAGCATTACATAATTACATAAAGTCTTCACAGTCCAACAAACCCACTGTCTTATCCAACAAAATTAACAATAATTAATCATTTACCAAGTACTCAGATTACACTACAATTTCCCGTTGCCTCCAGAAGGTCTTTTTATAGTTGGCTTTTTGAATCAGGATACAAAGTCAAAACAATGCATTTGGTTGCTATGCCTCTCGTCTCTTAATCTGAAGCCCCTTTATCATATACTGGGGGTGCCAAAAAAATATATACAAGTGGACACTTCGGTCAGCATTGCTCAAACAGTACTTCGCCGTAATCAGAAGTGTCTGGACGCTGATGGTAACCACTTTGAGCACCTCTTGTGATTGCAGAAGTCAAACGTGACTTGTATTCATCTTTTGTTGTCAGTATATATTGACTATTACAATTTTAATAGTTTTCCCTTCTTAAAAATATATATACATTTTTGGCACCCTCTGTATACACGACGGCCCCCAGATGTGTTTTCTGTATACATATCTATGTAAATAAACATCAGCCTTATGGAGATATAATTGACTTAAAATAAATTGCATATATTTTAAGTACAAAATTTGATGTTTTGACACGATCCACAAAACTGTCACTGTCAAGATAGTTATGTCATCATATCAGCTCCCTCATGCCTCTTCCTATACCCTTCTATCTGCCTCCATTCCATCCCATCTTCCCATGACTTACTTTCTGCTACTAGAGTTGGTATTTTTGAGTTTTACATAAATGGAATGATACAGTATATAGTATTCTGTGTATGCTTTCTTTTACTGTGCACAATTATCTTGAGATTAATCCATGTTGTGGCATGTATCAACAGTTCACTTCTTACGCTATGTAGCACCCCACTGTATAGATACACCACAATTTATCAGCGTACCTGTTGATGGGACATTAGTATTGTTTCCCAGTTTTGGGCTGCAATGAATACAGCTGAATATGGCATTCTTCACTTGTACCAGTCTTTGTAAGGACACATGCTTTCTTTACTCTGGAGTAAATACCTACGAAGTAGGGAAGACCTGCTAATATGGTAGGTGTGTTTGATTTTTTTAAGATACTACCAAAGTATTCTCTGAAGAGGCAAAAAAAGGTTAATAAAAGTGAGCCTGAAGGGGGACTGCCCAGGCCTGCATCCTCTCCCCAGAAACCACTCAGGCTCATGCCCTAGAAATAAATCAAGTTGTCCAAACACTCCTAAGAAGAGACAAGAGCCAACTGGTATTAACTAGTCCCTCACATGTGAGCAAACTGCTAAAACCTGACGTTACTTGAACCCTAGCCTCATTATAACACAATTAAAATAAAATGAACATTAAGGCTTGGCTCCCCCACTCCCACCCTGTGGGATTTTCTGCATGCATTGTGGGTAAGAGCATGCGCAGAAAACTAGTTATATAATGAACATATGTCAATCAAACGATCTCAGTCTGTACGTTACATCTCCTGCTAAAAGGAAATGTACCTCCCCTTTCCTATGTGAGAAAAAGCTAAGCTGAAGTTAGGTGCACTTGTCTATTGTAAGGCTCTGTCCCGGTGACCCTCTGCCGGTGTTCCTCTCCCTACTATCCAGGGCAGCTGTCTCCTTGAGATAGCTTCCAAACTCCTGACTTGAATAAAAACTTCTTGCTCTCCTCATTTCAGGCTCAGTCTGTGAATTACTTCCGCTTTTGCACACGGCAAGGGGTTAATTCCAATGACATAACATTCTCCAAAACCAGTGAGCCACTTTGTTTCCACCAGCAGTCTCTAAAAATCCCAGGTCCTCCACAACCTCACCAACACTTGGTATGGCGGTCTTTCTCCTTTGATCATAACCACTGTAACGGGGGTGTAGTGCTTTCTCACTGTAGCTTTAATTTGCACTTCCCTCATGACTAACAATGTTGAGCACCTTTTCGTGTACTTATTTGCAATCTGCATATCCTCTCTGGTGAAGTGTCTGTTCAAAGCTTTTGCCCATTTTCCTACTGAATTGTTTGGTTTCTTATTATTGACTTGAGCATATTTTTACAGATTCTAGATAAAATTTATTTTGCATATATTTTTTTCTCACTCTATGGCATAAGTTTCTAATTTGACGATTTATCAATTTTTCCTTGTGGATTATGCTCTGGTTTCCTATCTAAGTAATCTTCACCTATCCCAAAGTGAAAAGATTTCCCCCCATTTTCTTTTCATTGTTTTTTCATTATCATTTGAGGCTGTATATGTAGGCTCTGACACATTCTGAGTTAGTTTTGTATATGGTGTGCAGTTTTGGAGGTTTTCGGCATATGATACACGATTGCTCCAGCAGCATTTGTTGAAAGGCTGTCCTTTCCCCACTGCATTGCTTTTTTGTGTTTGGCAAACATCAACTGTCCATAAACGGGTGAGTCTACATCTGAACACTATTTTGTACCATGTATCTATGTGCCTGTCGTTAAGCAAACATCACTGTTTGCAAAAATGATTTCTTCAGGTCTGTAACAAATCTGAAATCCGGTAGTGTTGGCCTGTCAACTTTTCTCTTCTTTTCCAACCCCCTTTTGGTTGTTCTTGATCCACTGCGTTCCTGTAATTATAGGTTCAGAGGCCGGCCCAGTGGCTCAGGTGGTTGGAGCGCCGTGCTCCTAATGCCGAGGTCTTCAGTTCGATTCCCACATGGGCCAGTGAGCTGTTCCCTTTATAGCTAAGATTGTGAACAACGGCTCTCCCTGGAGCTGGACTGCCATGAGCAGCTGGAGGTCAGAGTGGGCTGCCGTGGGCTGCTGTGCTGCCAGGAGCAGCCGGTGGCCAGCGTGAGCAGCCGTGGGCTGCCATGAGTGGCTGGTAGCCAGCGTGAGTGGCCAACCGACGACAGGCAACCGACTTGCCTCTGCCGGGGGAAGCACAGGCTCCTAATACCAGCATGGGCCAGGGAGCTGTGTCCTACACAACTAGACTGAAGAACAACGGCTTAAACCGGAGTAGGGCAGGAGGCGGTAGAAGGAGAAAAAAAAAAATTATAGGTTTGGCTTGTCAATTTCTTTTAAAAAGGCCACCTGGGATTTGCACGGGATTGCACTGAATGCACAGATCAACCTGGGGAGAGCTGACATCTTACAATACCGCGCCTTCCCCTGGACACTGTGTATCTCTATCTAGTTGGTGCTTGGTTTAATCTCTCAGCAGTTTTTACAGTTTCCACTGTACAGAGGGCTTGCATACCTTTGGTCAAAACTCTAATTTCTAGTTTATGCTATTTCGTGCTTCATGCTAATGTTGATGCTAAAACAAACATTTCAATTCCCATTCATATATATTGCTTATATAGAAATAAAATTGATTTTTGTACATGATCTTGTATCTCAACCTTGCTAAACCCATTTATTAGTTCTAGCAGCTTTTTAATAGACGCTTTCAAACTTTCTAAGCAGACAATAATGTCATCTGTGAATGAAGACAGTTTTATTTCTTCATTTCTAATAATGGTACCTTTTATTTCTTTTCCTTTTTCCTTTGCTGGTTAGAACCTCTAGTACATTGTGGAAGTAAAAGTTGTCAGAGCAAATCCTTCTCTTGGTCATCTTACGGAAGAGCACTTAGTCTTTCACTGTAAGTATGATAACTGTCAGTTTTTTTAGATGTCTCTCATTAACTTAAGAAAGTTACCTTTTATGCCTAGCTTGTGAAAAGTTTTAAAATCGGGAATAGAGTTGAATTTTTGGCAAATGTTTTTCCTGCATCTACAAAAATCTGATGGGTTTCCTTTGTCTGTTAACATGCTAAATTACATTAACTTTTTAATGTTAAATCAGCCTTGCATTCCTGTTATAAACACTACCTAGTTATGATGTATTATCATTCTTATATATTGTTAAATAACACTTGCTTAAATTTTGTTTAGAATTTTTGCATCTATGTTCAAGAGGGATTCTGGTCTGTAGTTTTCTGTCCTGTAATATTTTTGTCTAGTTTTGGTGTGAGGATGACGCTGGCTTCATAGAACGAAATAGGAGGTATTCCTGCCTTTTCGATTTTCTAGAGTTTATGCTGAATTATTATTTTTTCCCTTAAATGTTTACTAGAACTCACCAGAAACCATCTGCATGGAGTTTTCTTTTTTGGGGAAGGTCTTAAACTATAAAAGCAATCCTTGAGAGATAAAGGACTATTTAATTTATTCATCCTTAAGTAAGCTTTGGTCATTAGTGTCTTTCATGGAATTTGTCTATTTCATAGACGTTGTCAAATTTATTGGCATAGAGTTGCTCATAATATTCCCTTATGAGCCTATAATCTGTAGTGATGGCATCTCTTTTTTGATATTGCTAATTTGTGCCTTCTTTTTCTCCTGATCAGTTTGGCCAGAGGCTTAATTGTTTTTAATTGGGGGTGTTTAGACCATATACTTTTATATAATTATTGACATGGTTATATTTAAGTCTATTATCTTCCTATTTGTTTTCTATTTGTTGTCCCACCTGTTCTTCAATTGGGTTGTTTGTTTTTCTGTTGTTGAGTTTCATGAGTTCCTTGTATATTTTGGATATTAGCCCCTTACCGGAGGCACTGTTTGCAAAAATTTTCTCCCATTCAGTTGGTTGCCTCTTTATTTTGTCCATGGTTTCTTTTGCTGTGCAGAAGCTTTTAAGTTTCATATAGTCCCATTCGTTTATTTTAGCTTTTACTTCCCTTGCCTTTGGAGTCAAATTCATAAAATGCTCTTTGAACCCAAGGTCCATAAGTTTAGTACCTATGTTTTCTTCTATGCAGTTTATTGTGTCAGGTCTTATGCTTAAGTCTTTGATCCATCTTGAATTAATTTCGCTACATGGTGACAGATAGCAGTCCAGTTTCCCCATCTGTTCTTTATTCCCTTTCCCCTCTTTTTCTCTCCTTTTGAATTAAGTATTTTTTCTTTTTTAATTGTGTTAAAATATAAACATAAAATTTACCATCTGTACAGTTCAGTAGTATTAAATATATTCGCACTGTTGTTCAGCCACCCATTTCCATAACTTGTAAATATGAAACTGTACCTACTAAACAGTAACTCTCCCTATTCCACTCCTCCCAGCCTCTGGCAACCATCATTCTACTTTCTGTCTTCATGACTTTAACTACTCTAAGTACCTCATATAGTGGAATCACACAGTATCTGTCTTTTTGTGAGTGGCTTATTTCACTTAGCATAATGTCCTCAAGGTTCATTCATGTTGCAGCATACTGCAGAATTTTCTTCCTTTTTAAGGCTAAATAATATTCCACTGTAAGTACTTTCCACATTTTGCTTATCCATTCATTGGTTGATGGACACTTGGGATGCTTTAATGTTTTAGTTTTTGTGAATAAAGCTGCTCTGAAAATGGGTATACAAATCTCTCTCTGAGACCCTGCTTTCAATTCTTTTGGGTATATACCGAGAAGTGAAACTGCTGGGTCATTCACTAATTCCATTTTTTAATTTTTTGAGGAATCTCCATACTGTTTTCCACAGCAGCTATACCATTTTACATTACTACCAACAGGACACAGTGTTGCAATTTCTCCATGTCCTCGTCAACACTTACTGTTTTCTGTTTTTTGTATAGCAGCCATCCTTATGGTTATGAGGCAGTATCTCACTGTAGCTTTGATTTACATTTTCCTAATGGTTAGTGAGTAACGTAGAACATCTTTTCATGTGCTTATTGGCCATTCGTATATCTTTGGAGAAATGTCTCTTCATGTCCTTTGCTCATTTTTAAAATCAAGTTGTGTGTTTTTTGTTGTTGAGTTGTAGAAGTTCTTTATGTATTCTGACTATTATCCTCTTATCAGATACGTGATTTGCAAATATTTTTTCACATTCTGTGGGTTGCCTTTTCATTCTGTTGACTGTGTCCTTTAATACACAGAAGTTTTAAATTTTGATGTAGTCCAACTTTTTCTTTTACTACTTGTGCTGTTGTTGTCATATCTAAGAAATCACTGAGAACTCCAATGTCATGAATGCTTCCCCTATGTTCTGTTCTAAGAGTTTTACAGTTGTAGCTCTTATGTTAAGGTCTCTGATCCATTTTGAGTAAATTTTTGTATATGGCATAAGGAAAGGGCTCTACTTCATTCTTTTGCATGTGGATATCCAGTTTTCCCAAAATCGTTTGTTAAAAAGACTGTCCTTTTCTATTGAACATTCTTGGTCCCTTGTTGAAACTGTCTGACCTGATAATCGAGGTCTCATTTCTGGGCTATCTATTCTGTTCCACTGTTTTATCTACCTGCCTTTATGCAGTACCACACTGTTTTGATTACTGCAGCTTCATAGTAAGTTATTAGTACCACACTGTTTTGATTACTGCAGCTTCGTAGTAAGCTATTAAATCAGGAACTATGAGACCCCCAACTTAGTTCTTTTTAAAAATTGTTTCGGCTATTCGAGATCCCTTGAGATTCCATATGAATTTTAGGATGTATTTATTCTTGCAAAAAAATGTCACTGGGATTTTGATAGGGATTGCATTGCATCTGTAGATCACTTTGGGTAGTGGATGTCTTACCAATATTAAATCTTCAATCCATGAACATGGTATGTCTTTCTATTTATGTGTCTATTTAATTTCTTTCAGAAATGTTTTGTAGTTTTCAGGGTACAAGTCCTTCACCTCTATGGTTAAGTTTATTCCTAAGTATTTTACTCTTTTCGGTGCTATTGTAAATGGAATTGTTTTCTTAATTTCCTTTTTGGATTGTTCGGTGTTGGTGTATAGGACATATTCTGAAGGTAGATCTGAGAGATGGATTAGATGTGGGGTAGAAGAGAAGGAAAGGGTCAAAGATGACACTGTGGTTTTGGCCTGAGCAGCTTAAAGAACAGAATCACCATTTAATGACATGGGGAAGATGCAGGAAGAGCAAGGTGGGCGTATGAAGTTTGAGGTCAAGTATACGAAGAACAAGGAATTGACAACTGGAGATGGCAAACAGAGGTCCTGGGGGCCTTGACAAGAATTGTTCATTAGAAGGAATTGTTCAGTATAACAAGAATTGTTCAGTACAACCCAAAAGAAGCTTGAAGGAAGTGGCCTTCAATCAAGGCAAGGTGGTGGTAGCTGGTACTTTTAAAAATCTTACAAAATTTCCTCATAGAAACACACAGAGCAACTTTAAGGGTAAAAGCACAGACAACATCTTCAACACACCCAGGTGAAAGGGTATCTCCACAAACCCCAGACTGCAGTAGATGGGGTCACACCAAGTGTAGCATTTCTCTGTATAGACACAGTATCAGCAGCTGTGCTGAGGTAACGGGTGTGGTGGGGGTGGAGAAAAAAGGGCTCTGACAGTCCTGAGAGCCAAGGAATCCAGAAATCACCAGAAACAGCTCTCCTCTGACCCTGCCAAAGAAACTCCTCACTGAACAAAACCTCAGCACATGACTCTGAGAAACAACCGGCGAAACTGGGAACAAATTTCTCAGACTCCAGTTCACAGTTAAGTAAACAGAACATAACATGGAATCCACTAACAGGTTGAGGGAAGACAGAGAAGCTGGTGCGGTCCAAGCCCTTGAGGATCACAGAAATACCCAACAAAAGCTCCCTCCCCAAAGCAAAGAGCCCTCCCTGAGGGAAAAAGAGCTGGGACTGAGCAGGGAAGGGACACTGGGGGGTCAAGGAGAGACTGCAGCAGAAGACGGCCCTCCAGCTGTGCAGGGTGGAAAGCTACCCTGCCCACATCTGCCCATTCGTACACGTCCTCCCGAAGGGACAGGAAGTCGTGTCATTTAAATGTGAGAAACAGAAGGATATGACCATACCCTATGAAAAGTGCTGTAGGAGGGAAACGAACCAAGGAACTCCCCACAGAGAAAGCACACGAATGCTTTGCTGTTGAGCTGCAGTTCTGGTATTTATCCCTTATCAGATGTTGTTTGATTATCTTTTAAAGAAATTTAGATAAAAAAGAAATCAGGCACCCATATACTAAATGCATTTCTTCTGCTCCTCCTTTGTGTACTTCCCGATATCCATTGATATCATTTTACTTCTGCCTAAAGGACCGCCTTTAATATTTCTTATAGTGTAAGTCTGTTGGAGATTCATCCTTTCAGCTCTGTATAGATGAATTTCACTTCCATGTTTGAAAGCTATTTGGGGTACACATAAAATTAAAAATGTTGTTCCAGTGTTTCTTCCTTTTATTACTTCCAGTGAGACAACTGCTATTGTCCTCATCTTTATTCCTTTGTGCTTTATTGTCTGACACGCCCCCAATTCCAATTACATATACAGAGGGTGCCAAAAAAAGTATACACATTTTAAGAAAGGAAAAAACTATTAAAATTGAATAGTCAATATATATGGATAACAAAAGATGAATACAAGTCATGTTTGACTTACGCAATTACAAGAGGTGCTCAAAGTGGTTTCCATCAGCATCCAGACACTTCTGACTCTTGAGCAACACTGACCAAACTATCCACTTGTATATATTTTTTGGCATCCCCAGTATATACTGGCTTGCTTGAAGTTGTCCCATAGCTCATTGATGGTCTGCTCCTTTCTTTTCTGTATAATTCTCTTTTTCTCTGCATTTCATTTTGGGTAGTTTCTACTGCTATGTCTTTAGGATACTAATCATTTCTTCCACAATGTCTATTAATTAATGAATGCCATTTAAGATGTCAGTTTATTTTTCGTTTCAGACATTATAGCTTTCATTTCTACAAGTCTGATTTGGTCCCCTCTTTTTCTTCTGGGTAATATCTTTTATGTCTCTACTTCATTATTTGAATATATGAGATCTGACAATTATGTTCGCAAACTCATCCTAGAAAAAGTGCTACATATACCTCATTGCCAAATATCACTACAGTCACCTTTGATGTACTCCCCTTGGGAAGCTATGCCCCGACACCAGCAACCTAGTCCACCCTTCAAAGCACTTTTGGAACTCTTTTCCTGGAATGGCCATCAAAGCTGTCGTCATATTACCCTTGATATCCTGAATGTCATCAAAATGTCTTCCTTTCAATATCTCCTTTATCTTTGGGTAAAGAAAGAAGTCACTGGGGACCAGATCAAGTGAGTAGGGAGGGTGTTCCAATACAGTTATGTGTTTACTGGCTAAAAACTCCCTCACAGACAGTACCGCGTGAGCTGGTGCATTGTCGTGATGCAAGAGCCATGAATTGTTTGTAAAAAGTTCAGGTCGTTTTCATCGAACTTATTCACGCAGCCTTTTCAGCACTTCCAAATAGTAAACTTGGTTAACTGTTTGTCCAGTTGGCATAAATTCATAATGAATCATCCCTCTGATATCAAAAAAGGTTAGCAACATTGTTTTTACTCGATTTGGACTAAGGGAACTTTCCTGGTCATGAAGAATTGGCTGACTTCCATTGTGCACTTTGACACTTTGTTTCAGGGTCGTATTGGTACATACGTGTTTCATCACCAGTGATAACACGGCCCAAAACATCGTCTTGCCCCTCAAAAGGTCCTAGCAAAGCTCGATTCTCCTTTGCTTTTGTTCATCGGTGAGCTCCCTTGGGACCATTTTTGCACATACCTTTCTCATGCCAAGATTTTCAGTTAAGATTTTCCTAACTGTTTCTCTATTGATGTTTACTTGGTCTGCTATGCTTCTCACAGTCAGTTGACGATTTTGACACACAATTCGATGAATTTCTGCAATGTTTTCATCAATTCTTCTCATTACTGGCTGCCCTGACCTCTCTTCATCAGTGACTCGTTCTCTTCCCTCAGAAAAACATTTAATCCATTTGTGTACTGCAGTTTTCTTCATGGCTTTATCACCATAAACTTGTGGACTAACATGTCCCTGATTTCACTTCCTCTCTTGCCAAGTTTAACAAGAAATTTTTTTTTTTAATTTATTGGGGTGACAATTGTTAGTAAATACATAGATTTCAGGTGAACAATTCTGTATTACATCATCTATAAATCCCATTGAAGAAATTTAATGTTTGTTTGTTGCTCTAATTCAAACTCAGACATTCTCATGACAGCACACAAAAACATGCAACAATAATGAACGTCACTCAGCAAGACACTGTCACACGATGACATGAACACAGCTGTGCGACACTGATATACCCAGGTTATGACACCTCACTGAGCTGCCTGTACAGTGCTGCCAATGGAAGTGCACAGGGGCAAGTTCGCGAACTTGTGAGACCTCATATGTGTGGCAGGCAGAGTAATAGGTCCCCCAGATCCTAATCCCTGAAATTTATGAATACGTTCTATTACATGACATGGAAGAATTAAGGTTGCAAAACAGCTGACTTTAAAACAGGGAGATTAGACTGTGATTATTTGGGTGGAACCAATGCAATCACCAGGGTCTTTGAAAATGGAAGAGGGAATATAGTAAGTGGGAACCAGAGAGGTAGCAGTGTGAGGAGGACTTGGCCTGACATTGCTGGCTTTGAAGATGGGGAAAGAGGGCCATGAACCAAGGAATGCAGGTGGCTTCTACAAGCTGGAAAGGGCAAGGAAATGGATCCTTGCCTAGAGCCTACAGAAAGGAATGCAGCCCTGAAAACACACTGATTTTCAGCCCAGTGAGACTCATTATGAGTACTCTATTCCTATGACTTAGGAGGTTTTCCAGTCTGGCAGTCTGGGAACAGGCATTGTTTGCTGGGAAATATTCCTTTAAGTCCTTCTGGATGGTTTCCCCCAGCCTTGGGGAGTTTCCTCTCACACACAGCTGATCAATACTGTTGAATACTGAAGTGGTCGGACCCTCTACAGACCTTAGGGCTTTGTTTTCTCTGTGTATTTCCCTACTCTTCAGTAACCACGTTCTGTCAATGCCAGCCACCTTGTTCTCCTTGCACTCGCAGCTCTGTCTTCTCAAATGAGGTGGTTCAGTGGGCTCTGCCTTCGTTTCCTCTCCATACACGGTGGCCTGGAAACTCTCTCAAAATATTAAGCTGAATAGTCAAAGGCTCATCTCTCTACCATTTCTCAAGGATCATCTGCCTCTGCTGCCTGTTGTCCAGTGTCTTGAAATATTATTTCATACATTTCTGTTGATTTTTTTTCCATTTTTAACTGTTTCAGGCAAGAGGGAAAGCCGAGTCCATTATTCCATCTTGACCATAAGCAGAAGTCTCCACCATACATTTTTTAAAATGCTATTTTAAAAAGATAAAACTGGGTTATTTATCCTACATTCTAAATTTGGCTGGCTGTTTCCTTCTTGTGTCATTTTATTTGGTCCATTTCTTATAAATGGTTGTCAGGTTCAGGTACAATTGCTTTGACAAGAATACCTCCTAGGAGGTGCTGTTTTCTTCCTGATGCATCCCACGTAAAGACACAGTATTAGATTGCCCAGCTTTCAGTGATCTCCAGCATGATGAGTGGGTTCAGGTTCTGCCAGCCTGATCCATCCATTGTAAAGATCCATCAGTCTTCCAGCTGATTTCAGCATCCACTGGTGATCACTGCCTAAATACATTTCATTAAGGGTTACAAAATGGTGATTTTCAAATTCTATACAGTTCATTATTAATTGGAATTCTTCCATAAAGAACTTTCCCTCATCAACTAGTTTGTTATTATGCAATACAATTTGTACAGAACAGGATGAACTTCTTTTAAAAACTTGATTTTCAGAATAACCAGTTGGTCCTCTGACAACCTCCAGTATCAATCACCGGCAGTCTTTATTCCTTGGTGCTCTCTCATGTTTGGATATGGTGAGTTCCTTTAAGACGGCACATGCGTCCTTCAGCAGTCTTCAGTCCCTCCCTCCCTCCCTCCTTTCGAGTTGTAAATGGTGCCTCTCCCTCCCCCATTTTTTTTTTTTTAATTGGGGAAGGGGAACAAGACTTTATTGGGGAACAGTGTGTACTTCCAGGACTTTTTTCCAAGTCAAGTTGTTGTCCTTTCAGTCCTAGTTGTGGAGGGTGCCGTTCAGCTTCAAGTTGTTGTTCTTTCAGTCTTAGTTGTGGAGGGCGCAGCTCAGCTCCAGGTCCAGTTGCCGTTGCTAGTTGCAGGGGGCGCAGCCCACCATCCCTTGCGGGAGTCAAACCGGCAACCTTGTGGTTAAGAGGACGCACTCCAACCAACTGAGCCATCTGGGAGGCACCTCAGCTCAAGGTGCCGTGTTCAATCTTTAGTTGCAGGGGGCGCTGCCCACCATCCCTTGCAGGACTCGAGGAATCGAACTGGCAACCTTGTGGCTGAGAGCCCACTGGCCCATGTGGGAATCGAATTGGCAGCCTTCGGAATTAGGAGCATGGAGCTCCAACTGCCTGAGTCACCGGGCCGGCCCCTCCTCCATTTTTTTAATCTTTTGATTATTTCTGTATGCTAATTTTATATCCTGTTCTTTTACTAAATCTTTTCCCTGTTTGTAGTAGCTTCTTGATTCTTTTGGGATTTTGGATAGACATTCAGACCAACTGAAAATAGAAATACTTTTCCAAGTCTTATGCATCTCACTGCTTTCTCCAACACCTCACTCAGCAGGACACGGGCAGCTCTGTTTTGTCCTGACTTTAGCTGAAGTGTCTACATATCTACCCGTTAAGTAAGAAGCTGGCTTTCAGGCTGAGTATGCATATGTGTGCTCATGTTGCTGACTGCCTCCAGGGCTGAGGCTGCCCCACCTGCCTCTGTGCCCCAGGCTCCTTAACAGGTTTCCAAGGTCTTTTTCTCACTTGTTCACAGATGAAGAGTCTGCGGTGCCATCTTCGTTCTGCACGTTGTTCTCACATGTATTTGCTGAGGTTTCCCCTCAGAGTGAAGTCCTCTCCTTTTGATTTCTGGGCTCTGATTCTCAGGACACCAGAACTACCCCTGTTCCCCCTCGGCTTCCTTTCTGAGAGTCACAGTGGTCCTGCTGCCGCTGGCAGTCCGGAATGCCCCCTCCTTGTCCTGGAGTTCTTGGAGGCGCCTTGCTGCTTGGTATCACTGGAGATGCTGTCTGTGGGTTTTCCTTTTGCTGTGTGCTAACTGCTCTCTGTATTTTTTTTTTTTTAAAGGAATTGGGAAGGTTAAAAAAAAACAACAATTGTTTCCTTCTTGCTCAGGTCAGAATTCCACTGAAGAATTTTAAGCGTATGCTGAGATCTGAATTTTGGCTGAGATCTGGCCTCCTAAGAACAATGTATGGAACACAGGAAAGACCAGAGACAGAGAGACCAGATAGGGTCCAGTACTTCAGATAGGTAAGAAGGGCCCGAGTTAGGCGAGTGGTAGTGGGGAGAGGACAGGCCAAAGTCAAGAAAGATTTAGAAGGTGAAACTGACAGAACCTAAGGGCTGGCTGACGTGGGGGCACGAGAACAGAGGGGCGTTAGGAAGGACGGTCCCAGCTTTGTTAACTAGGTGATGAGCTTTGTGGGAGCGGCATCACATTAGATTAGGGAATATCAGACAAAGGAGCGCAGGTGCTTTAAGGAGGTGGGGAGCCCTTGGCAAGCTGATATGGATGCAGGTAGGGTAGCTACACCTCCCACAAATACCTGGATATAGCACCCTTTCTACTTCTGAACTTTCCAAACTTCCTGTGGAAAATTAAAAACATTTATTCTCTATGTCTGAAATTAACGTCAGATATCTTCACTGTGGTATTTTTCTTTGGACGTAGCTTCTGTGTTACGACTTCCTTCTAGATCATCTTTGAGTTTTAAATCCCTCCCTCAACATTTCCTACCACTTTGTGACAGGTACACATCCACTATATTTGGTCTCTTACTTGAATCTAAAAGCCACTGTTTTTTTTTTTTTTCTCCCGCTTGGTTTTAATACTACTAGCATCCTGCTGACTCTCAAATATCTAAGATGAAGCACAAATTCCTTTTGTGAAGATCATTTTTTTTTTTTTAAAGATTTTATTGGGGAAGGGGAACAGGGCTTTATTGGGGAACAGTGTATACTTCCAGGCCTGTTTTCCAAGTCAAGTTGTTGTCCTTTCAGTCTTAGTTGTGTCGGGTGCAGCTCAGCTCCAGGTTCAGTTGCCGTTTCTAGTTGCAGGGGGCACAGCCCACCATCCTTTGCGGAAGTCGAACCGGCAACCTTGTGGTTGAGAGCCAGCGCTCCAACCAACTGAGCCATCCAGGAGCTCAGCGGCAGCTCAGCTCAAGGTGCCGTGTTCAATCTTAGTTGCAGAGGGCGGAGCCCACCATCCCTTGAGGGAGTGGAGGAATCGAACTGGCAACCTTGTGGTTGAGAGCCTGTGCTCCAACCAACTGAGCCATCCGGGAGGCAGCTCAGCTCAAGGTGCGGTGCTCAATCTTAGTTGCAGGGGGCGGAGCCCACCATCCCTTGCGGGGCTTGAGGAATTGAACTGGCAGCCTTGTGGTTGAGAGCCCACTGGCCCATGTGGGAATCGAACCGGCAGCCTTCAGAGTTAGGAGCATGGAGCTCTAACCGCCTGAGCCACCGGGCCGGCCCAAGATCATTTTTTATTAAGATCCCTTTCCTTCACCTGACTACGATGCCATTAAGTCACTGTTTTTCAAGGTGTGGCCCATGGGCAAATGCTTTAAATCTACGTTGGATGCTTAAAAATGATAATATGAAATGAAGATGACACTTATAGTAACTAAGACTTATTCAGTACATACTACGTGCTAGGTACCGTTCCAAGCCCTTCACATGTACTGACTCACGTGACCCTCACAATCATTTTATGAGAAAGGAACTACAATATTTGCATTGTACAGAAGAGGGGATTGAGGCACAGAGAGACTAAGTAACTTACTCAGATTGAAAGCTGGTAAGCAGGTCCTATGCAGACTTCCCGAATCACACTGGAGAGGAGACTTGCAGTTTAAAATATGTGCCTCTCCAGAGGGGGAGGAGTCCTCCACATGATTTTCTGATGCTAAAGTTGACACTCACTGAACTAAGCATAAACAACCAACCTAGTGTCCAAAGCATTTCCCACTTACTCCTTTCAGTACTTCTGACTGTACCCTATTCGTTAGGTTAACAACATTACTCAAGTTTCCACATTGACACACTCAGAATGTTAGAATGGGGACAAAACCGCAGGGATGCATCCGTTTACGAAGGAGAAAACCCAAACCCAGAGAGCGCTGAGCTGAGCTGTCTAAAGTAGTAAAAGTGCTGGGAGCAGAACCCAAGGTCTCCTGACTTTCTGGTCCAGTTCTTTTTCTACTACAAATGCTGAAAAGACTTCCCATATTACAAAATATAGGGATACAGATCGTCGGGGGCCAGGTTATCTTACTTCACCTGGTTGAAGACACCAATAACACCAATATGAACACTATTCTATATGTGGATGCAGAGTGTCAGAAGTTTTAAAGTGGTAGAAAACAATTTAAAACAAGTTATACTGCTTAATCTAACAGGAATGGTTTGTTCATAGTACATTGAGAACAGGTCACTTTAATGAAACTCATCTCGGGGGTCCCTTGTAAGTGATCAGAACTCTCCCACAGAAACAGAATTAGGTCTGTATCAGCACACAATCAGGTTTTCTTCTTTTAAACATTGGTGAAATCCAGGTGCTTTGAGTGTAATTTTTTCCTGACTGAAACTGCCTTGTAGTTTGCACCCTTTCATTCACTCTCACCTCACTACCACCTTTACTCCTTTGCCTCAAAAAAAGCACATCCATGCTTCCAAGGTAACCACCTGTCCGTGCCCTTGCCCCCAGCTCTGTGCCTAACCCTGCTTTATTATCTTCCTTTGCTGCTCAGTATTTCCCTTTTTAAGAGTCCCTTCCTCCTAAGCCTCTCCCACCAGAAAATATCTCCTATCACTCCACTGCTAAAAAGCCTTTGATGACTCCTTACTGCTTAGAGAATAAAGTCTAAATTCTTCAGCATGAGATCCAAGCCCTTCATCTTCCAGTGTGGACATCCTGGTCCACTGCCGTTCACAGTCTCAGGTCTCCTCCCACCACTCGTGAGGTCATTCAACTCTCTCTCTGCTTTCATCCGTCCACAGCTCCGGCTCTGTAGAAAATGATCCAGTTGCCTGACCTTCCTCCCAGTCTGTCTGATGAAGTCTTTTCGTCCTTTAAAATTCAGCTCAAGTGTCACTACCTCCTCTGGGAAGTATCCCCACTTGCCTAGAGTCGTACCACTCTGCCTCCCCCAGTAACAATTATACCACACAGGATTTTGATGACACCTGTCTGCTTTCTCAATACAAGTTCATTCTGTCATTCACGTAAGCATTTACTAGTCAGTGTGACAGGCCAGGCCCTATGCTAAACCCCAAGGGTGTAGACATGAATGTCTTAGAAACGCTCTGATCTCAAGGGCATATTTTGTGCTAGAAAACCAAAATCTTAAACTCTTGATGTGTAATGTTTAGAAGGCATGTAGTCTCTGTATACAAAGTGCTATTTATTTACGTAAATTGATCATAATAGCAGAAACAAAAAGACAGCATTTGCAGTATATTTAAAAAGTGGTAAAATTCTCAGCTCAAAAATCTATTTTCCCTTTCCAGTTCTTCTGAATTGTTAATCCCTAATAAACATAACAAACAAAATTCAAGCTACCATCCAACAATGAATGACAAAAGAAGTCGGTTTCTTTTGACAACATAATCTTTCCCTAGGGGAAAAAATCTCCACAGTATGCACAATATTCCCCCCAATCCCCCTCCACCCCCCAATCTGGAAGGAAAAAACTTCTGAACCCATCATTTTCCAAAGATTAATGGTATACATGCAAAGTATTAGCCTTCCTCTGAAGAACATTCATAATTCTTCCACACTCTAATATGCAACTGCATTCTTCAACTAGCTACATTCCAAGATAAAAAGGGGAAAAAAGCATATTTTGTTTCAGTAACCTTGAGATACTTATAAACTCTAAGAATATTGTATACATATTTTGGCAAGGAGCTTTGAAAAGTTTTAATGGTATGCATTTTTATAGGGAATTTTCGTAAGAGGATATTCTAAACTCAGGAATCCATTAGGTTGTGGAATTTTTTGTATCTGCCTTATTTCTCAACAGTGAAATAAAAATTTTATTGTTTTTTTTGGGATCAAACTTGACTACCTTGGGATTAAAGGTATAATATTAACCATGTAATTGTGAAACAGTTTCCATTTCTCAGAAAAACCTCAGGCACCCTTTCAATATAAACACACCAAACAAACATCCATGCTCTTGTGTGACATAAAAATCAGACTTATTAGAAGATGACATTTAAGTTTACCATCAGCAATCACCTGAGCTGAACACTGCATTTAGGTGTGTTCTAACAGTTTTTCAGGAAGAGCACACTACAGATACCTAGCAGTATACTAAAAAGCCAAAGCATTAGATTCTTATTTCACATGTGAAATGGTGTCAATTGTGTACATTACATTGCTTAGAAAGTTATTTACAATATATGGCTCTCTTTGGTAGCATAAGCTGTAGAAAAAACTACTTTATGATGACAGTTTATGGGGAAAAAATGAATCTCCTTAGACTTACTGTTTTTCCTTTGCTAATAGTTCTGGCTTCTTTTTTAAAATAGCCAAAGGTTTCAACCAGTTGAGTTGCTGCCACCTTCTGATTAAACTTTAATAAACTAAGCTTTTTAAGCCACATAAAAATTTCATCAAGCGTTTCTCAACCTTAGGAAAAACGGAAGGAGGAAAAAGGTCAGAACATCATCACTCGGCTACAGCAGGTCTGGAGAAGAATGCGTTGGAAGGCTGCACGCAGTCAGCCGCAAAACAAACGCCAGGCAAGCTAGGAAATGAGCTGCCATTTGTGGCCTGTGCCACATGGTATGGTGACCGCTGGACTCCTGCCTCACACTTCGCCCCGCACCCCTGCTAATGAAATCACTAGTCAGACAGCAGGCGCCCAGGACATACCATTGCTTTCTGTCAAAAGGCCTCCACAGACTACATTCAACCCACCATTACAAGGTTTTCTTGTCAAGAACATTTCAGAGCAATTCTCGATAATTTTACTTTCAGTGGCTTATAATGGTAACAAATTTAAAAATCTTTGTTTTACAAAAAGGATTATCGCATGCTACTTAGATATCCGAAATTAATAATAGAAGGAACAGATAAAAGAATTGAAAGGGGTGACTTGTCTCTGGGAAGCAATACTGAGAAGTAGGAAAAGACTGGGCAAGGGACCAAGCCCTGTACTATTTATCTTTAAAAATCATGTTCATGTATTATATTGGTTAAAATTTTTAATTTCAAAATGAAGCAACATCACTGAATAAAGAGGGTTGTTTAAAAAATACTTGAGGGCTGCACTCTCCTGTCCTTCAAGCAGCTAAAGAGCTTTAGCTGACATCTGTTTCCTTCAGAAGCCATTAGAGTTTGTCAGGTGCTTTGATGATAAGCATTCAAAGGCTGTCATTTTGTTAGCACCCATCTGCCTGTATTACTCCATCAGCACTTGATTTCATATCTATTCATTTTGTCAAAAATCTGTTAAAACTGATATATTCTATTTTAAGGCTATATTTATAAATTTCATTTCATACATGTATATCCAATAATCTTTTCTATGGAAATGGCATATTTTTTGATCAGTTAACACTTTCATCTAATGATCCTTTATTGCTTTAATCATCTATGCCCAAGTCAAAAATCATGTGAGACGCTATGGGGACTGGTAGTTCTGCCACGATGAAGTAGCCCCATTCCTCCCAGGTCCTCCCCCTTACACCTAAAAACCCTTGGATCTAACACAACGAACAGGCACCAGAGTCTCTGAAAGGTGGAAAGAAGAGGTGGACTGCTGAGGGACCCTGAGACTCAGGAACGCGGGCCGGTGAGTCCTCTGGGCTTCCTATGGCCTCTCATATACCCCAGACAACAGGCCGCAGAAGCCACCAGTCTGCAGCCACCAATCAGCAGCTGCCAATCTGCAGTCTGCTTCCCCTAGCCAAAGTACCAGGAAGAGTGGCCTGTACCCACCCTACATACATTAGCAGAAAAATAAATACATAAACCTTAACCCAAACCTCATTTAATTCAAAATGGAGCATGGACTTAAATGTAAAACGCAAAACTATAAAGCTTTTATTAAAAAAATGAAAATCTTTGGGATCTAAGGCTAGGCAGAGTTTTTAGACTTGATGGCAAAAGCAGAACTCATGAAAGGAAAAATCAATAAATTAAACCTAATCAAAATTAAAAATTTTTGCTCTTCAAAAGTCCCTGGAGTAAGAGGTTGAAAAGACAAGATACAAACTGGGAGAAAATATTTATTTGCAAACCACAATTCCAACAAAGGACTTGTATCTGGATGTACAAAGAACTCCCAAAACTCAACAGTAAAAAACAAACCATCCAGGTAGAAAATGGGCAAAAGACATGAATGGACATTGTACTGAAAAGGATAGACAGATGGCAAATAAGCACATGAAAAGACATTTAACATCAACAGACATTAGAGAAATGCAAATTAAAGCCACAAAAGAGATGTTACTACACACCTATCAGAATGGCTAAAATAAAAAATAGTGACATCAAATGCAGTCAAGGATGCAAAGAAACTGGATCAGGGATATGTTTCTAGTCTAGTTGTCATGGCAGCTTCTTACTAAATAGGAGCTTTTCATAATGACCCAGAAATTGCACTCTTGAACATTTATCCCAGGGAAATGAAAAATCATGTTCACACAAAAACCTGTACGTGAATGTTCAATCACTTTATTTATAATAGCCCCAAACTAGAAACAGTTTGGTTAACCAAATAGTTGTATATCCAAGCCGTGGAATACTACTTAGAAATAAAAAGGAATAAACTATTGACATCACCACGACTTGGAAGAACCTCAAGGGAACTATGCTAGGAGAAGAAGTCCAAACTCTAGAGGTTAAGTACTATGCGATTCCATTTTTATAGAATCCTTGAGATGACAAAGCCATAGAGTGTGGGACTGATGAGTGGTAGTCAGGGGTTAGAGGGAGGTGGTGTGGCTATAAAAATAGCACAAGGGGTCCTTGTGATGAACTGTTCCGCATCTCGACTGTGGCAGTGGTCGCCTGAAGTTGCACAGAACACACACACACACGAGTACAAGTTCAACTGGAGAAATCTGAGTAAGACCAGTGAATTGTAAAAATGTCAATATCCTGGTTGTGATATTTACTATAGTTACGCAAGATTTTATCATTGTGGGCAAAGGGTATATGGGATCTCTCTGTTTTATTTCTTACAAATGCATGTGAATGTACAATGATCTCAAAATAAAAAGTTTAACCAGTCCTTTATAAAGGACTGGTGTCCCTGACAAAAATACATATAACCTGGATCTAATTGTGAAGGAACAACAGACATCAGACAAACTCAAATAAAAAACTGGCCTGTACCTCTCATTAAAAAATGTCAATGTCATGAAACAGATTAAAAGAGACACGACAAGTGAATGTAACACACAATCTGATCAGATCAATCCAAGGTTTTCTTTGCTATAAAGAACATTATTAAAACAATTTCACAAAACTTAGAAAAGGTCTATAAATGGTATTGTATGAGCGTTGATTTTCCGATTTTGGTAATCAACTGTGGTTATGTAAGACAGTGTTCTTACTTTTAGAAAATACGCAATGAGATATTTAACGGTAAAACAGCACTGTATCTCAAACTTTCTCCCAAATGGTTAAAAAAATATATACACATAGAAAAGGAAATACGGTAAAATGTTAACAACTGGAGAATCTGGGTATGGGAATACTTTATACTATTCTTACAATTTTTCTGTTAAGTCTGAAATTGTAATAAAAATTATAATAAAAAATTTTAAGGGTGTACAAGATACTGCACAGAGCCTGGTACATAAATGTTTGATAAAGTATAGTTTTCAGATATTTTATACTGATTTTCAGATGAAGAAATAAGGTGAGAAACTAAATGAACTGTCAGGAAGAACCATGGCAAACTAATGGTAAGGTCAGATTCTGAACTCAGATACTCATATCTGTTCCATACCAAAGCCTGTCCTCCTTTCACTAGAATGAGGAAGGATGAAAACTGCAACCCCTCACAGGGATTTGGATGGACTCTGTTTAAAGGAAAGATGGTGTTATATAAAATTTGGCTTCAAACCATTTCCAAGCAATTCACTTCTTAGTTTCCTACAAGAAAAGCCTAGGACTGTGACAGGGCCCTAACACCTCAAACCCGGCCCCCAGCGTGGACATCTTGCCTACAGCACATCAAACAAACGAGTAATAAACTGATCGAATCCCACGTGCAGGCAGGCCCTCCTCTTTGAGCAGCACCCTGTCCTTCCTGGGCACTCAGGCCTTGCTGATCAAGGCAATTTCTAGGATTTCTAGGATGACTATCTAGACACAGCTCTTCTATCGGTCCATCCCCACCTCACCATCACCCCACGGCTAAGCTTACATAATTTATTTTTAATTGATTTATTTATTCTGAATAGATAATGCATAATTCAAAACTCACATGGAACAAAAGAGTGTATAATGAAAAGTCTCCCTCCGCCTTTCTCTAGCCCCCCTCCCACTGACAACTAAAGTTTAAAAATGCGAATTTGTGGTATTTCTCCAAATTACTAGAATTAGCTTGATCATATGATACTAAGCTAACCATCTATCTAGAATATTCCAAGTGATCACTATAAATTTAATAATTTGCCCATGTAGGCATTTAAAATATCCTTAAAATACTTACGTAGCTATGCTTTTCTTTTTTTTTTTTGGCTATGCTTTCAACATATGAAAATGAAGGTTACAATTTTGTTTAATGGAAACATAGTTGTATTACGCATGCTCACAACAGATGTCTATGAACTCTGGCTGGTAAGCATCAATCACTAGAGTACTGGCAGCTCACCTGGTTCCTGTCGCGTGCATTTGTGTACCTGATCTTCTGAATGAAGTAGAATATGAGCCACGCTGAAGAAATAATCATCAAAACAATAAAGGATATTGACACGAAGACTAGAGAGCCTCGGCTGAAGTTCTTTGGTGGCATTCGAGTTCCAACAGCTATTGTCATTTGTACCGAGATGTTTTTCTCCAGATAACTCAAAATATCCTTACCCCTCAATTCTGTAATCATGACAGCAATAATATCTCCAGTGCCTGTAATGTAAAATAAATATATATACTCAAGAGACATTTAAAATTTATAGGAACAGCAAATATATAAAAAGGCTATTTAGAAAAACTACTATAATTTCTGCTAATGGCAAGGGTTTGCAGATTGGACTTTTCAAATGAAACGAAGTTGCAGTTGGGTATGCTGGCGTCAAGTGGGAACAGGAGTTTGTTGTGCAGTACTTAAGACTTAAACAGACTTAAAGTGTAAAATGACTGCAGTGTTAGGAGCCTTATGAACTTGTGTTACAATTAGATTTAAAAAATAGATTACTAAATCAACCAAAAGTGACGGCAGACAGTACAAAACAATATACAGCAATAAAAATGTGATAAAATCATGGCAAGTTTTCATTGTAAACCTTTTTCCGTTTAAAATGCTCGTTAGAAAGTCCTAACTTCTTAAGGAGAAAAATGCTGTTATTTATAGTACAAACATTGGCACTTTTTATACTAATCATTCTTAGAAACATTTATGGAGCACCTGCTGCATGTAGACCAATTACAAGGAACAAAAAGAAAACAGGACGTGCAGTTGTATAACAGCACTGAGGGGTAGGACACAAATCTCGTAACTGGGTCGCAACCGCAAAATGCCAAATGGTGGTATCTTTTTAGTAAGAACAGTTGAAACTAACTTTGGTCCTATGTCTAGACCTGATTAGAGGAAGCTTCCTTTCTAGTTCACCCCAGAACTCTTCTGGAAATCAAACCCTTCTTGAGCCAAGCCCAAGCTTCAACACTATGGACTAGTTTGGCATCAAAACACTTCCAGCTCCTAACAGCTGTCCAGAGGCTCTGCCACAGCCACAGACCATTGAAGTGCAGTAATTATAGGGATGCCCGTAAGTTGCCTTTCTAGTCACCTAGTTCTTGCACTCACATAATTTCCAGACGCTGTAATCCCATAAGGGTAAGTGACTCTCTCTTGTACACATAGCATGAAATTGTTATTCTTTCCTCCTCCACAAAGAGAATAAATTTTCACTTTCTTTTAAGGAAAAAGAAAAGCCTTCTACCACCAATCTAGCTGTCAGCGATCGTCCTTTCATAAGCTGAAGCTGCCTGTGGCAACATGCAACTTTTACAATTTTCCTTCTTCAAAGAGCCCCAAAGAACCTGGGAGTCAGCGGAAGGAGAATAAACATTTTATTTGGGGAAGGAGCAAATTATAACCACTTGTTCAAATCTGAATAAGGTTTGTGTATATAAATGTAAACTACCAAAACAAAATAAGCAATCCCTCAAAACTCGCCTTTCAAAGACTTCTTCGATTACTACTACCAAATATTTAGTTTATATGCGTATGTTTATCATTTTTAACTAAAAGGACTATACTTGTACCATGTATAGTCAAAAGACCACATGCAACTGAAAAGAAATTCAATAATTAAAAGGAGTTGAATGAAAAATGTAACCCAATGGAACATATACCTTTGTTCAAAATTGTGTCAGCCACTTAATCAGAACAGCAACTTATCAGATAACTGACTAAAACCCCCAAATAAAATGAAAACTGCAAAATTAAAGCAAGCAACAAAGTTAACATCTAATTATCTTTCTGAAATAAGAGATCTGATCAGTAAGTTAGAGAAAATCATAATATTAATGCTAAACCATTTTAAATTTCCATTTAAACACTTTGGTTTGTGCTTTTAAAATGTTGTTCAACAGGCAATGGTCTGCGGAATAAGATACCAGGTATGGCTATAAAGTAACTGAGACGGATCCCACACACGACACATGACAATCAGTCTCATTGCTTTATAATCACACCAGGTACAAACTCGGTTTTAGAAATCAGTTCTGAGGCTCCCTCTTGAAGATTCAAGCTGCAAAGGAGCAGAGAAAGCTGCACAGGTAGCCAAGGGAACCAATGCATGCGATGTTACTCATTCAAAGAACACTCAGTGAGCGCCACCTAATTTCAGTTGGAAAGCTGTTCGGGAAAAGAAGTGTTTAATTATTTCCACCATCAATTCAACGATATTTATTGAGCACCTACTATGTTTAAGGCTCCTTAACGTGCACCTTTCAAAGAGAGAGAAAAATTACCTGCTGTAAAATAAACACACACACACACACACACACACACACACACACACACACACACACACACAGTCTCTGCCCCAGATTCCTGGCACAGGGTTCCTAAAACCCTTGAAATTTCCTCAGTGATAAACATGAGGAGCATCTTTGTCTTTGACTCGGTTCCTGACACAGAGCTCCTAAATCCCATGGAATTTCCTGGGTGACAGAAGCATCTTGTGCTCTGGGTGGGCTCCTGGATAGCTAGCTGCAGGATAGGCACTGGTCACCAGTAAGACCAGGCCATGGGGGAAGCTTGGAACTGTCGGCCTTATCCCCATCCTCTGGGGAGGGAAGGGGCCGGACACAGCTAACCATCCATCATGCCTATGTGATGAAGCCTCCATAAAAATCCCCAAAATATGGGGTTTGGAGAGCTTTGGGGTTGGTGAACACATGGAGGTGCTGGGAGGGTGGGGTACTGCGACCCCTTTCCCCTGTCTAGGGTACAGCGATACCCTGTCCTATGTAATTGTTCATCTGGCTGGTTATCTGTATCCTTTATTAAACCCTTTATAATAAACCAGTAAATGTGTTTTCCTGAGTTCTATGAGCCATTCTAATAAATTTCTGAACCCGAGGAGGGGGTTGTGGGAACCTCCATTTATAGCCAGTTGGTCAGAAGTACAGGGGATAGATAACCTGAGACTTGTGATTGGCTTCTGAAGTGAGGGTGGGGGGGGGGAGGTCTTGTGGGGCTGAGCCCTTATTAGCCTGTGTGATCTGATGCTCTCTCTAGGTAGATAATGTCAGCATCGAATTGAATTATAGGACATCCAGCTGGCGTAGCTGAGAATTGCTTGGTGTAGGGAAAACCCCACACACATTTGGTGACCAGAAGTGTCAGCACTTAAGTCCCTCGTGTGTGTCGTAAAGGAAACATACACAGGGGTGTTTGTTCCTCCACACCTGCTCTTGATTACATGAAAACTGCATCTACCCTCAAAGGGCAAAGGGGGCTCTGAAAGGGACTAGAGAGAGGAGCCAGACACAGGTAGTCCCATCATGCCAACAGACACCAGGCAGAGCGACAGGAAAGGAGACTAACACACTGCAGGTCACGCCAAATGAAAATAATTACAGATCGCTGGAATACCAGCAAATGTATTAGGTTCTTAAGCATTTTCGGCAGTAAATCCCTTCAAGAATCTGAAAATAGGGGACCCCTATTAGGAGAAAAGCCCCTCCCAATTCTGGTGATTTCAGGGGAGGTTCACTGATCTCATTTCTCACCTGTAAAGCTGATCTGGCCTCAAAGATGCTGATTTAGGAGACAGTTGACTTTTAAAGATTTGTGAAGACTTGGCTCAGCCTCTGGGGAATATTAATGCCAGAAATGTAAGCTTCAGGATGCAACTAGGTTTCAATCAAGTAGCTAAGGACTAATTAGAATGGAATAATGTAAACATTCAAGGAGAGAGGGCAAATATTTGGAACATCCATCACTACCCTGACATCAAGGTCCCTGGCAAACACTGCTAATAAACCATGGATGTGGCCTCCGAATCCCGTGCATTCCAACATAGCTGGAGCCAGGATTAACTTACCAGAAATGAGAAGTAAAAACTAGTTGTGATCCCTGCTTTCACATATTTTCTTGAAAACTTTCTGCACTGTTATGCTCTAATGTGAATCTATGCTTCCACTTCTTGAGTTTGGCAACTTTCACAAACAATTCAATTCTTTGTTCTTTTATTTTGAGAATTTTCAAACCCACAGAACAGTTTCAATACTATATGAACACACAGGCACTTTTTACTTAGATCTGTCAACTGGCAACATTTTACCTTTTCTGTATGTATTTATTGTTGTTGAGCCAATTGAGATAAGTTGCAAACATGACATGACCTACTTAATACTTCAGCATTATCTTCTAAGAATAAGGATGCAGTTCATTTATCACACTCAAGAAAATGAAGTCTGATACAACATTCCTCTGCAATATCCGGTCCACATGCAAACAGTGCTGCCTGGTTCTCATAATGGCTTTCAGAACCGTTTAGCTTAGTACCCAGGACCCAATCAGGTCTTGTGCGCACTGCCCTTAGCTGTCTTGTTGTGTTAGTCTCCTCGGATCTAAAGCACGTTCTTAGTCACTTGGTCAGTCACGACATTGACCTTTCTGAAACACCCAGGCCATGTTTTGGAACTGTCCCTCACTCTGCACTTGTCTGATTGTTTCCTCGTGATTAGATCTGTGAAACAAACATTTTTGGTAGGAATGCTGCACAGGTGAGCTCTGTGCCTCAAGTGAGCACATTAGGAAGTGTATGTTGAGTTTCACCTTTACTGGTGATGGCAAATTTTGTCACTTAGCTCATCTGCTGTCTGCCAGGTTTCTCCCCGGTAAACGAATGCTTTTCTCTTTTTAATTAATAAGCAATCTGTGGGGTGATGCTCTCAGAATATCCAGTTCCCCAATAAGCTTTCATTTAATGTCCTCAGCCCCCACTGATGCTGGCCTGAGTCACTACCACAGTTTGCAAAATGGTGACTTTCTAACACTGTAATTCCTCCTACACTATGTAAAGTGGTTCTATAATCAGAGGCCGTAACATCTTTTCCTACCTGTTTTCCCATAAAGAGAATAGAACTGCTGAGTGGGCAATTTTTCTGTAAACGAGACCCCCCCCCCCCGCACCACTCCTAGCAATTCTATTTTTTAATGGGAAAAGAGATAAATGGAAAAATATGGTAATGCTGCTATAATCCATACTATAAAATCAATTTTCAGGACCTAACAAAAGAAACCTCAGAATTAAAATCCTTTGGGCTCTGGAGTCAGAATGTCTAGGTTCAAATTCCAGCATGATACTTAAACTCTCTGAACTTCAGTTTCTTCTTTCAAAAAATGAGGTATTACCTGCAGGGCTCAGGGCAGATGCTCCGTAAATGCTATAGCTTTCGGAGCTAATCCTATTCGTGTTTTTATTACTCACACAGAGTACAGGAAGGCGTGCCCAGGAGGAAATCAAAAAGCCCCAGCACAGAGTTTTGGAACGCCCATCCCCTCTCTGGGACTGCTCCTCATTACCGTGGGCAGCCCTCAGGCTCCTGCTGACCCCCCGCAACCCTCCTGGCTCCCAGAGGAGTCCAGCCTCAGCTTAGGGAGCCCCCTCCCCCCACCCCCACTCCCAGAAATCCGACCCTCTCGGGAACAAATCTCAGGCAAGCTCAGTTCAGCTGGGCAGCTGACCCTTTAACCCCAGAAAGGCAGATCCAGGAAGACAGCAAGTGAGTTGTCTGAGGTGCGTTTTTTACTTTACTGTAAGCTTACCTGTTTTTTAAGAAAACTCTGCACAATATCCCATTTAGCAGAGATTTTATACCTTACCAGATGAACTTGTTTATTCAGTTCAAATCAACTGCTAAAGTTTTAAGGAATTTTACAGCTCTGAGGTAATTGTAGAAAATGTCCCATAAAAAGAGTTTGGGGGGGATGCTGCATTCCCACATTAGGGTATCTCAGGATACTTTTGTAACTTCCGGTAGGCTACTATCAATGGCCTCAGAGTTGTTCCTATATAATTCAATGACCTATTTCTATGTAAAGCAGAACACCACATACTTGAAGTGAAAGAGATGAAAATCGCTTTAGAGATCTAGAACGGCTGCCGCTGAGGGAAGTTTAGGTGTAGCTCAGGGACTTTCTAGAACACCATCTCAGCAAGCTTGCACCGATCAGCCCGGCCTTGCTGCTTGTGTCTCAATGAGTCTGCTCACTCATGGTCTGGACCTTCTCACTCTCACTCCCACTGGCTTAACTGAAGTTCGTCTCAAATGTTTGTCTATAATACTTTCACTTCTTCAAACCTAGTACTCCTCCTTCTTCTCTTCACTGACCCCTTAAAGAACTCAAGAGAAAAAGAAGATACACTACATTCTTTTATGAAATGAATATAGCAGCAATTCTGACATGTGTACATGACAGATTATATCAATTAGAGATTTCCTGCTGAGATCTGTCAGTGGTTTTTCTAAAACACGCATTTGTCATGTCATTCCTCTGTTCAGAGCTTTTGATGTGTCCCTTCTGTCAGCTAAATAAAGTTCAAACTCCTTACCTTGACATCCAAGGCATTTGGGAGCCAAATGGGCGTAAAGGTAACCGATAATCATGTGATGGTAGACACTCCGTATTGACCAAATGAAACGCTGGTCAGTGACTGACACCGTGGCTCGTGTGGTCTAGATGGAATGGGGGAGTAAAGAGGGGGGGAGGATAGGAGAGAGGGCCCAAAGGACTGGAAGCTTCAACAAAACCACATGACAGAAGAGAGGAGAGAAAGGGAGAAGCCTCGGTCAGATGAGAACAGTGGAGCTGACACATAAGAGCTACCACAATTCCAGGAGACAGTGAGGCCCAGGGGAGTAGCTATGGGACCAGGCTTCTGGCGAGGCGAACGGTCAAAGGATCCCAGGAAGGAATTTTAGGTTAGGGTGTTCACTTTCCACATGGATCCTGAAGAAGGCCTGATGGTGACAGGACTCCGTGTGCTAAGGACGCCAGGAGCCAAGGCCGCTGATGGGTGTGGAGCCGTGACAGCAGTGAAGCGAATGACTGCCACCGGGGAGCACAGGGTGTGGAGCAGGAGAATGAAAGGGGGAGTTCTGTCAGGGGAAAGTGTACTGGTGTGAAAGCAGCTGTACAGAATCAAGAAAATGCCAACACCACGGTACCTAGTCGGTGTCCAGAATCACAGCGCTAACTTGTAACTGTGCTGAAGCCTGAACCTGAATTTCCTGCCACGAGGCTGACTGACATACAGGTGGGAGCTCAGTGTGTGAGCCATTGAGTGAGTCTAGTAACATGATAATTCCTGATGACACACAGCGCTAGTTTGTCCTCACAAAGAACAAGCGTCTACTGAGCCCTTGTTCCTTTATTTCTTGGGCAGGAAGTTCTCCAGTCTCACACAAGTACAGCAAAGGCTCCATGCCTAGCACTCAAATGTCAACTTGTTTTCTTCTTACACTATCTCCTGACTGCATGCATTCATCACATGATCTGCTTTTCCATGACATAAAGAGGAAAAGACAGTAGGAGCAAAGACCTGCACTGAAGAGAAAGCCACCTTCTTCCTTCAGAGACAGAGAGGTAGGGGGAATAATGAGGAAGACAAATCACTAGTCAGCAGAATCACGGAATCTTTTAGTTAAAAGGGTTCTCAGGGGTCATCTTTGACATAATACAGGAACCCCCATAAACTACTGACTCTTTTTAGGTAGCTGCTTCTATACATAGGTGGTTTGGGGTATTAGAAAAGGTCTTCTTTTTTTCAACAGCCTCTCCAACACTTGTTACTATTTGTCTTGTTGATGATAGCCATTCTGACTGGGGTGAGGTGATATCTCATGGTGGTTTTTATTTGCATTTCTCTGATTAGTTGGTGGGAATGGAGACTGGTACAGCCGCTATGGAAGGCAGTCTGGAGGTTCTTAAAAAAATTAAGAACAGAATTACCATATGACCCAGCAATCCCTCTCTTGGATATCTGCCCAAAAAATCTGAAAACATTTATCCGTCAAAATATATGTGTCCAATGTTCACTGCAGCTTTATTTACAGTGGCCAAAACATGGAAACCAAAGTGTCCTTCAATAGATGACTGGATAAACAAGTTGTGGTATATATACACACAATGGAATACTATTCTGCCATAAGAAAAAATAAAATAATACCATTTGCAACAAAATGTATGGACCTTGCGATTATGCTGAGCGAAATAAGTCAGACAGAAAAAGTCGAGAACCATATGATTTCATTGATATGTGGTATATAAAACTGAAAACAAAAGAACAAGACAAATGAAGAAACAAAAACTCACAGACACAGACAATAGTTTAGTGGTTACCAGAGGGTAAGGGGGGTGGGGGTGGTAGATGAGGGTAAAGGGGATCCAATATATGGTGATGGAAGGAGAACTGACTCTGGGTGGTGAACACACAATGGGATTTATAGATGATGTAATACAGAATTGTACACCTGAAATCTATGTAATTTTACTAACAATTGTCACCCCAATAAACTTTAATTACAAAAGAAAAAGAAAAAAAAGTCTTTATAACTATAATCTTGATTCCTAAATGCCCATTCGTGGCTTTTGGTTCTTTTCTCTGGAGAAGCTCCACCAAATAAACTGTATCACACTTATTGATGGTGTAAAATACCATCAACTGTAAGGTGCATCATCACTGTGCATAATGAAGAAGAAAAACCCTGTCAATAAATTGTAAGATGCCATTAAATGTAAGAAACACCCCAACTTCAAGCTGTACATCCAGGATCAGTCTATTTCCTCCTCCACACAACAGTTCTTCAAATAGTCAAGGACAGCTTTCCTGGAACTCCACCTCAGTCTTTTCTCCATACTAATTATTCCTAGAATCCCAAATTATTCATTTAAAAAATATATTTTTAAAGACTCTAACACTTACAGAAAAGTTGGGAATATATAAAAACCTCTTCTCTTAAAACCATTCAAGAGTAAGTTACTGGCATGATGCCTCACCACCCCCAAATATTTAGTGTGTATTCTCCTACAAACAAAAAACATTTATAAACAGAGTATAACCACCCATATCAAGAAATTAACACTGATGCATTATTACTGTCTCATCTGTGAGTCCACTCAAGTTTCCCCAGTTTCTCAATAACGTCCTTTATAGCTGTCCAGATCGGACCAGGTATTGCACTTAGCCATCACGTCTCATTAGTCTGCGTCAGTCTGGAACAGTCTCTCAGAATTTCCTCGATGTTCATGACCTTGATACTTTTGAAGATTACACAGCAGTTATTCTGTAGTACATCCCTCATTCTGGATTTGTCTGGTGTTTCCTTGTGGCTGGGTCAGGTCATGTACCCCCAGCACAGCACAGAAGTGCTGCTCTGCTCTTTTCAGCATATGCTACCAGGTGGCACAGTTGTGATATATCCCATTCCTGCTGAAGTTCACTTTGATCATAGTGATGTCCTCCAGGCACGTCCACTGTGAAGTCACTCTTTTCCGCTTTGTAATTAATTAAGTATTCTGCGGGGAGGTACTATTAGAGACTAGGTAAATCAAACTTTCAATTTACTCTTTTACTTTTTAGATCAGCAGGAACTCATGGTTCCTGTTTTATATAATGGGCTGAAATAATTATTAATACTATCATTATTTATTTTGATGCTCAAATGCCAAAATGTGTTTGATAAAACATTGTTCACAGACATTTTCCATCCTGTTTTCTTTTGGACATCAGTTTTCCAATGTCTTTATGAACACAATAGTTCCAATATCAAAAGCAGCATGAGACTAACATCTCCCTACATTTGAATGTTCTGTTGATCAGGGATAAGCCCAAGCTTTATTTTTTAGCAGCCGTGGCAGATGTTAGCATACATTCAGCTTATGATGGAAGGTTCCCAGGAGTCCTTCACTTGAACTGTTAGTTAAGACAGGTCTCCACAAACCCATTACTAATTTTTGAACCCATTTGCAGGTGGACTTAATGAGTACTTTCTTTTTGTGGTTGTATGTGTTCCAAGATCCACCTAATTTTGTGTCATTTTCAAATTAAGATACTTTCAGCTTTTCTAACAAGTTTTTAATACAAGAATTTTAAATGGCTGGGGGAAAAGGTTAAGTATAGAGTTAGGCATCCAACCAGAGAATATCTGAGAGGAAAGCAGCCTACATTGGCTTTCACACCAAGCACCTGAACTCTAAACCTTCAAGTCTGTTATTTACATTTAAGAATCTATGTCTGAGAGCTCAGTGAATCGAACAATTACAAAAATGGATGGTGGGGGCCAGGTGTCTCACTGTGGGAGGGGAAATTTACAGATAAGCAAGGGGAGGAGGCTAGAATGATCCCTGTGGTAATGGATTAGAGTTGGAGGCATTAGTATGAACTCATTCTTAGCTTAATATAGATACAGATAGTTACATATAGAAATAGTTACAGACGTGTATACACGGGTCAGTATACACACATGAGGTGTGATCCAACAATAATGGTGAATGTTTAAATAAAAAATAAATTTATTACAGTAAAAGGCACATTGCCATTAATCCCCCTCAAAATACTTCCCCTCACTTCAGACCTACTTATCCCATCATTCTTGCCACTTTCTGAAGCAGTACTGGGAGTTCTCTTTTGTGAGTGTCTTTAGTTGCGCTGTCGTGGCTGTCTCCATGTCCTGAATCGATTCAAAATGTTTACCTTTCATGTCATTTTGACTCTGGGGAACAACCAGAAGTTGCACAGTGCCAGATCTGGTGAATAAGCTGGATGACAATACACCATAATGTTTTTATTTGACAGAAATTGCTATACTAGAAGCGGTGTGACACAGAGCCTTTCCATTGCGATCCCAAAATACGGTGAATGCCGCTGCCGAGTGCCATCCAACGGAAAGGCAGGGATCTTCAATACGAGAAGCGCCGCTTCGAACCTTAGTAACAGTGTGTGACAAGTTTCAACTTGTTTGGTGCAGTCAGTTGGGTGTGAGCTATGGCTGAGAGAAGGTATGTTTTAAAGTGTGCCGTAAATCATCTTCCATTATGACAACACTCCATGTCACACATCACTTCTGGTACATGGCAATTTCTGTCAAATAAAAACATTACAGTGTGTCCTCATCCACCTTATTCACCAGATCTGGCCCGTGCAACTTCTGGCTCTTCCCCAAAGTCAAAATGATTCGAGGCAGCCACAATAGCACAACTAAAGACACTCATGAAAGAGGACTTCCAGAACTGCTTCAGGCAGTGGCAAGAACGATGGGATAAGTGTGTTCAAAACAAGGGGGAGTATTTTGAAGGGGATTAACGGCGATGTGTCTTTTACTGTAATAAATTTTTTTTAAACATTCACCATATTGTTTGATCACACCTCGTATATTTTCACACTCCATCAGCTGAGAGGGCCAGGGAGCAACAAAACCTCAATAATAACCAGTAGACCCAATGCCCAGATTTCTAATATCGTTCTCCAATAGATACAAACCAGGGTTCCTTGGAGAGATGGCGGATTCCAGGACTGGGACAGGAAATATAGACAAGAGCCTGGAGCATCTCATGGCACCAGAAAGTAAGGAAGTGCTCAAAAGGCAAAACAAACCCAAAACCAACCCCCACGGTAATGGGCGGGGGGGGTGTCAAAGGACACAGCAGCCAGCTGAGAGAGCTCCCACTGGCCAGAACTGGAACAATTCGAGAAACAAAATAAACAAAGTGTATTGTATTATAACACAGAGCATAAAATAAATATCCACGAGTCCATACTGATAGAAGTAAGTGACTGAATAAATTAATAAATGAAGAAGAGACAAGTCACCAATGCAGAGTAATTCCAAGTGAGTCCGTACTACTCCGCCCTCAGGACGGAGCCTAACTCCCTGTGCCAAGGGACCTTCTCCCAAAGATACTGGGTGGACAGAGCAGAGAAGCCTGACAAACACCATCTCAGCCAGATGACCGTTCATGTGGGCCGTCAGTACGTGTCCTGGATACACTGTGATGAGAACGGCACCCCACCTCTGTGGTCTTTCTCCCCTAAACCCATATGCTCAGTCTAATCATGAGAAAAACATCAAACTAGTCCCAACTGAGGGACATTCTACAAAACAACTGAACAGCAGACCTCAAAATGGTGAAGGTCATCAAAAACAAGGCAAGTCTGAGAAACCGTCACAGCCAAGGGCAGCCTAAGGAGACACAGGACTAGACGTAATGTGGATCCTGGATGAGATACTGGCACAAAAAAGGACTTTGGATAAAAACTAAGGAAACCGAATAAAATATGGACTTCAGTTAATAATAATGTCTCAATTTAGTTCATTAATTATGACAAACGTACCAGACTAATGTAAGATGTTAGAAACAGGAGAAACTGGGCATAGAGTCTATGGGAATTCTTTGTACTAGCCTTGCAATTTTTCTATTAATGCAAAACTGTTCTAAAAAAACAAAGTTTATTTAAAAAACCTCAGTATATAAAAGGAACAAGTTCTCATTAGGAAAAAATGAGGCTAGAAAACAAACATTTTTAAAGTGCTGAAAGGAAAATACCATCAACCCAGAATTCTGTATCTATGCTCTTGAAAAATCATGGTGAAAACAGACATTTTCAGAGAATGAGAGAATTCATCATTAGCAGATCTGCACAGCAAGAAATGATAAAAAAAAAAAATGATCTGGGTTGAAAGGGCAATGACAACGGATGGAACTCAGACCTGCAGAAAGGAATAAAGAACTCCAGAAATGTTAACAAGTGGGTAAAAGTAACAGCCTATCCATCCCACTCACCAATGAAGGACCCCTTTTCATTCCTCCTCTAAAGCGTAGACTTAGAGTTTGACAGAGGGTCTCAACAGGGGCAGAAACGCCCCCTTAGGAAGTGTCTGTCTGGAATCTCCAGGTTTTGTACTGGAACAAACATGGAGGGGGGCTACCGGCAGTTAGTAGGCAGGGGCCTGGGAGGCTAATCATTCTGTAATGCAACAGTCCTGCAGCGCAAAGAATGATCCTGCCCCAAATCCCCCTTATCTGCACCCCCTAAAGAAAAACCTGAACTGAGCCCTGTAAGGCACCAATCAAAGGGTGAGGGAGTCCCACCAGATCCCTAACACACAGCCACCGCTGCTTCATCAACCTTAGCAGCTGTGCCTGGGGGACGAACTCTGAGCTTGCAGCTCTGAGGCCAGAGTCACTATCATATAAACAGATATTAAGTAAAAAAAGTCTTTCAGCCTGTAACCTATGGAACTGATTTCTAAACCCAGGTAGATTCTTTATGTTACATTAGCTCCCTTCTCTTCTGCTGCTGGAGAGGAAAGGATAAGCACGAGAAAGACAAAAAGGCAAATTAAGCGATGAGTTCCAACAACTTACTCAGCATTGCATAGAGCCTGCTGTACCTAAGTCAGACAGGAAGCTAGCAGAAAAACTGTCTCAAGTATCTGACAGAGGGACGGATTCTCGAGTTCCACTTAAGATTTAGAGAATTAAAGGAAAAATTCAGAGCTTATAAGAAGTTTTAAAACAGAATCACCAGCAGTTATTTTTAAAAAGCTATTTTTTAAAAAGCAACTGCCTAAGTGTTTCGGTTTTAGATTTCTTTTGGATAATTATGAATTTTTAAAATGATGTATATATTTAGAAAAAAATCACAAAGAAGATACAGAAGTACTTGCAAACTCAGGCAAAAAGATACATATAATTTAAACTCATTTCCTGCCATAGCAGTACATTTAAACTTTAGGCTCCATCTTTTCTGAGGTAATTAAATCCATATTCAATTAGAACCTAATAACGTTAAACAGTAAAACAATAGTATGACTACTATGTCATTCATTTTCTTGATGGGTTTTTAGAATAAAGGTCATAGATTTATATTAAGTGGCCCAATTTATTGATATTTAAAAGTATTTTGCAATGTGTGATTTATCTTGTTTTTATTGTGTGATTTTTATATTCACGAAGTAAATATTCTACATTTTACAGATAATAAATATAAAGCTATACAAGTTTTCTATTTTTAAGACAATAAAATGGAAAAAAGGTGAAGAGGCATTCGACTTAATTCTGTTCAATCAACAAAGGAACAATAAAAAGCATTTGATACTGACTGATAAAATGACCGAAAACAAACATTATTATTTGGTTACATGTTTATCTAAATTACCTCACCCTCCTTTTAACAACGGAAAGTAGCTCCAGATTCTTAACATACAAATAAAACTATTAAAGAGGTTTTCAATTTGACACAATTTAACACTGTTAAACAATAAGAGTAAAAAGTCTATATACATTTTTTTAAACCAGGAAAATAAATCCTTAACTTTCAGACAAATGTCCATTATTTTAAGCTACCCAGGAGCCCATAATTTCCCCTTTATACTACCACATATCCGCTAACTACATTACAAAGAACTCATTCTGCTAACTAGAGGTAACAAATAAAACCGCAAATTGACCGGTCTTTCCTGTCAATGATGTCATAGATGCTGCATTGGGAAAATGTCCTTCAGTCACCAGATGAAGGGCGTTGATTAGAACAAACATGAGCAAGCTCTTGAAACATCAAATGATGAGGCAAGAAAACAAAATACTTATACTCAATAATGCAGAGTGTGAAAATTAGTTATAACACGTGTCCTTAAATTGAAAGAAAGCTTGACAAAACTAAATGTCTTCATGAAATCATTTCAATGTGGCACATTTATTTTGTTCCAGGCATTTTGCTGCCCACTGCAGAGAACAGAAAGGTAAGACACAAACTTCACTTAAAGACACCTGCAGGACTTTTCCTACTGCTAGTCAAGTATGCAAATAACGACAACATAAAAGGAAAAGGACAATACTGTCAAAGAGGTAGAAAAAGGCACTCTGAAGACTGCAGGAGCCTTGGATTGTTAATTTACTGAGGGCGTGATCCAGGGGTCTTTTTTCAACTCTCACCAGTTTGTATCAGTGCATATTAGAATGCAGAGCACAAAGCTTCCTTTACTCAAATGAAGGGTGGGCAGAACCACCATGTGAGCAAGGGAGGGCAAAACAGGAATCTAGGTCGATCCCTGGAGACCTGGAGTTACAGGTTGGGGGGGTATCTAGTGGCTCTGCTGCATGGTCCTTACCCCTCCTGTGGGCAGGGCCGTCCTACAGGGAGAGAGGAGCAGCTATGACACATTAATGAGCCAGGAAAGCAAGCAGTTCTCAGCACACAGATTTTCCGCTGCTGTCCCCCACACCAGGGACTCATGGCTTGCCACAGATTTAGACTAAAGTCTCACAAGAGGCCTCCCCATTCAGAAGGCAACTTGGCCTATGTCACAGAGGAAGTCGGTGGAAAATCTAAGACTAAAGCCTAGATTTCCTGTCTTACTTCCTTGTTTCTCGAAGCAAGATGTGCGGACCAGAGTGGCACAGCATCATCTGGAAACTTGTTAAAAGTAGACTCTCCGGCGGTACCCCAGACCTACTGAATCAGAATCTGCATTTTAACGAGATTCCCAGGTGATATTATGCACATTAAAGTTCGAAAAGTACTCTATGATTCTAGGTATGAAATTACTAAACTACAACGTATAAGTTCTTACTTTCCCATATTATTCTCTTTAATTTTCTTTGTATCTAATTATTACATAAAGCCATTTCCTATTGCTAAAACTACTCTAAAAAAATAAAGTCTATTAAAAAGCAAAAACCAAAAGAAAGCTCCTATCACAGTGCCGGGCACATATATAGTAAGTGCTCAATAAATTGCAACTATTGTTATTAAAACAGTTACATTAGAAATATCCTAAATGCTGCCACAAAAAAGGAATAATACTGTTCCTACTGCAATTCTGTTAATTACTAAGTCAGTAATTAACTGATCCTGACAAGATAAAAGCATCTTCTCAAACAGGTAAGCCTTGAGAATCCATGACATACCTGGACGAATGATTCTAAATCTAATACAATATTTTTTAAAGTTACCAAGCAAAATGTAGAAATGTAAAATGATGAAGGATTCAATCACAGCCAGTTACTTAGTAAGTGCAAGTTTTAACAGGCCCTTCTGGTCATTATTTAAGAAAAGGAAACAAATTTAGCTAAGGGGAAAAGACACGCATCTCAACAAACAAATGGTAACACCAAATACACACGTAACCACAGAATTAGGTTGAAAATGGTAGGGTTTCAGTGGAGGTGGAATGCCTACCTATGAGGCAATGGCTTCTAGGAGGAAAAACAAATCTGGAACCTTGTTTGTTTACCTGGATGGGTCATGGTGACTGGCTCCTCTTTGGACTTATTATTGTAGATGACTACAGCGATTGCATTGTGGAGAGCAGCCCGGGATATTTTCTCTTTAAATGTGCAGTTTCCCCTCTGCAGCAAGGCAATCCACTGTTTGATATTAGGAGGGACCAGGAACCGTGTTTGAGGGTCACAGCCCAGATGATCAGCCACTAAATGAGAGAAAAAAATACATTCGTTTTTTCTCAAGTACATAAACAAAATCAATCAAGTCTTGATCACAGTGCTCAGTGCTCTCTGAACACTACACAGCTCTACAGCACATCACTGCCCGCAGAGCTATGGATACCACCAACCAAGGACATTACAACGAGGCTGAACGAGGCTGAATCCTTATCTGTACAGGGAGAGAGACTCCTGTAATGCAAATTAAAATAGTGAAAAGTTCTGTTAAACTTTACAGATTCACAAAAATAAAGAAGACTGTAATATCCAGGGCAGGCTGGTGAAGAGAGGAGGAAGAAAAGGCAAACACAAAACCCCGTGGGACCCCAGGAGACTGATCCACCCCTGACTTTTGCTCATTCATTTGTACCTCCCACCACCTCCACAGAGGATTGGTTTCGCCTGGGGTAAATTAGGAAGCCAAGCTAATCTTTGGTTCAGTTACCAAGTGGTCTTGCTCAAATTCAAGCATGCTTGAACAAATTTCTTAATAAGTGTCTAAAGAAATTAGAAAAGTTCCCTTTTGGCCTGTATTTGAAAGTTTAAATAGCCAAAGTAACACAAAATCAGGATAAACAGGTTATTCCTCTAATTTACATTTCTCGGTAAAAATTACAATTCCTCATTAGGATACATACATTAATTTATAACATCCACCTAAGGCTATCCCTTGGGCCTACAAATTACACGGTTACTGTCCTAGATTTGGGGGAACAGCTTGTTTGAAATACCCTCAAATACATTTGAATCGGCTAGGACAAACTCTGCAATTTTGGATTCTGCAAATATGGTCATCCTAGCTCTGACTCCCTTTGCAAATCTTAAGAAGCTGCCCTTGCTGCGCTTCCCATTCCTCATCCTTATGTTTCTAACAGGTTAAAATGAAAGGCAGGGCAGTCCAGAAGGGGAAAGAAGTCACCGTGGGTAAGTGTGAAGACCGCCAGCCCACAATGCCAGAGGACAGCCGTCCCTATGCCTCCTGGGGTCAGTCACTGCTTACCGTGCAGGCGTGGGGTGGGTTGGTGTGTGTGTGCGGGGGACGACACAGCACAGAAGGGTAACAATGGAAGCAAATAAATAATAAAAACATTCAATAACTATTAATCAATAATAAAATTTGAAAAAAGACCCCACCGGTGGGGAAATGTCTGCTTTCCAACCCCCCTGAAAACACACTGCTTACATTAAACTGTAAAATGTAGAGATATCACTAACTTCCGAGAAATGTTACATCTATCATTTCTACTTAAATATCTTTCCCCCAATTCTCTAATTATTGTGGGAGCACATGTGCTACTAGAGGTCTCCTAATACATAGGAAATGGGAGAGAAGTGATTCCAGAATGTCAGGCCTGCTGCTGTCTACACCTATGACTCACCTTACACAGAAAAAAGCCCGTCACGACTTTAGTAGTCAACCATTTAAAGACACAGACAAGACAGTGCGTACCTGAAGTCCTGAAACAGACTGTTTACTTTCAGTGATATGTTTCACAGATTATGCTGTTTTAAAATATAAGCATTCAGACGATGTGTTAAGATAACCTCATCGCCTCAGGAAAACTTCCAATACTGCATCCAAATAGGGAGCAAACAACTGGTTTTCAGTGTTTCATTTGTGATTTTTCAGCACACAATGCTGCACAAACCTTCAAGAAAATGCAGAATCAAGATCTATCTACAGAGATTTATGCGCTTGTCTTCTGTGACTCATTCATTTTTCTGACCTCCCTATGATCTCATGTGAGTTCAGTGTGGTAAAGAGGAACAACACAGGCATGGACCAAAGATTTGGGTCCAAATTCTAGATCAACTACTTACTAGCTGAGCAACTGTCACAGGTTCAGTTCTCTAACCTTCAATTTTTACTTACTCATAAAGATCGAAATAAAACTCTTATCTCCTAAGAGTTACATATGTGAAAAAGTCTATAATAATTCCTCAACTCTTGGGTACTTCAAACGTTCTTCCTCCCCTTCAGTTTTACAGGAGTTACCCTACCTTGCCCTAGTGACCCAGTCTCGTGCCACGGGGCCTCTGTGCCAGCGGACGTGCAATCCACCCACAGCTTGGCAGCACACTCCCCCCAGCCCCCCACAGTTCCCGAGTCTCATCATCGCTCCCTGCTGCTGACAGTGTCACTGTCCACTTAGAACAGCAAATTCAGTAACAATCACAAAGTAGACTGAAAAGACACAGCAAGGGGTGCAACCACACAGCAGAAAGTCTCTCTTAAAGGAACCCCCACCCAATAAGAACAGATTCTGTGAAAACTGCATGATCAAAACAAATTCCCACAACAGACTGTCTGAGCAAAAGCATGTCCCTGATCCTCCAAACTCACCCAAGCCACCGCCCATAAAAGTCTATGAAAACATTTATACCAGTAACAATATGCAATGATAAGCAAGAATAAGGTATTCAAGTTCCTGTTCTAGGAAACAGTTTTTGAAAAAGAAAATAAGGGGTTTTCATAATCACTTAACACTGCAGGATGCCTATTTTATCTATTAATTCCTTCCTGTAATTAAAAGTAACTTGGAAAATGAAAATAATGTTAACAGCTCTAAAACAACTTCCCAAGAGGACTGATGGCTGCTGATTAAGTGGCACTACTTCAAAACTTAATACCAGTTGTTTTTACCTGAAGTAATTTATTAAGTGAAGACACAGTATAGCATAAAATATCTATATGATTATGAGCCATAAAATTTGTCAGTAGCAATTTTGCTCAAACGCAAAATCATTTTACTTCCGCTTTTTGTTGTTTTTTTTACTGCCAAACTCAGAAAAGGGCATCACCCTGACTTCTTTGCATTTACTAGTCAGGGTGTCAGGAAAAACTTATTACAAGTTATCATGAAAATGTGAGATTTTATAAAATATTGTACAGTAATACCTTACAATTTCGTCAATTACATCCAATAAAGCTGAAAAACTATATTACAGTGAAACTTAACTTCAATATTTTTTTCTGTATGGCCTTTTCTGTTGAGTCCACCAACAGTAATGCCACTTTTTATTTATTCCTTGACCGGAAGCAAACAATTCTCAACAGGAACAATTATAGAACTCTCAGCTCCACGAACATTAACTTAGGTGTTCAGCAGCATACTAAGTACCACCAAGCAATACAGTGGAACCCAACACCTGGTCTTGCATCTTACAGAACCTCTGAACGTATGGAGGAGGCCTGCCTAGAAGAAATGAGATCAACCAGGTGGTATAACACACCAACATGAAGAGTGCTTAGAAACAGGAAAAAGAGCAACATAACGAATGGTAAAGGAGCCTACATGAAATCCTGGAAAATTGCTCAAGCAGAAAGGAGGGGACTGCAGAAATGAATAGCTAAGAACTCAGTACAAAGATTAATCCCTTCTCTTAAACTCTTGTGAAAATCAAGTACGGTGATATATACCCAAAGCTAAGACACTACGCAAATTTAATACAATCATGTTCTGAAAAGAAGACCCCAACTGTATGGGAAAAGAGGAAGACTATTCTGACAAAGAATATGTAAATATTTAAAGAGTTCTGTGAGGGAATAAGTAAAAAAATAATCTCTCTCTTCCCCAACCCACTAGCCTGAAACTCACCATTTTGATTCATCCGACTTCATACCAGGTCTGACAATGAAGTTCATGAACTTGTTACAACGATGTTGCTAACCTATTTTGATATCAGAGGGATTATTCATTATGAATTTGTACAAAATGGACACACAGGTAACCAAGTTTACTATTCGGATGTGCTGAAAAGGCTGCGTGAAAAAGTTAGACGACCTGAACTTCTTGCCAACAATTCATGGCTCTGGCATCACGACAATGCACCAGCTCACACGGCACTGTCTGTGAGGGAGTTTTTAGCCAGTAAACAAATAACCGTATTGGAACACCCTCCCTACTCACCTGACCTGGCCTCCAATGCATCTTTCTTTACCCGAAGATAAAGGAAATATTGAAAGGAAGGCATTTTGATGACATTCAGGACATGAAGGGTAATACGATGACAGCTCTGATGGCCATTCCAGAAAAAGAGTTCCAAAATTGCTTCGAAGGCTGGACTAGGAGCTGGTATCAGTGCATAGCTTCCCAAGGGGAGGACTTCGAAGGTGGCCACAGTGATATTCAGCAATGAGATATGTAGCACTTTTTCTAGGATGAGTGGGCGAACTTAATTGTCCGACCTCCTAAGACCTCATCTTTTCAAAATGCAAATGCCCCACCTAGTAAGTAGCAGTCACCACATTACTGTGGGGATGTTATTTCCTTCCATGCGCTGAGAACCATCAACCTGCTGCCACTATAGGGCTGACGCGGGGCTGGAGCACGGAGTGGAAGGTCACTGACGTGTCCCGGGGGCAGCGCAGGAGCCCCAATGCCTCTCACTCTCAGAGACTGTGTGTCTTGTTTCCCCTGGCTGAGATGCCAATCCCACCACTCCTTTGCCAACCACCTTCTAAGCTTCAGGATTCCGCTAACATATCTTCTCAGGCCGCCTAACGCTGAGCTGGGTGCTGCTGTGTTCACGTCTCCACGGCACCCAAGCTTACGTCCACCTTAGCACTGATCATACTGTATTAGCAGCGGGTGTTTATTCCGAGCATCTCCTACGTGTGAGATCTAGCATCTCCTCCTGGCACATTCCGTGTTTCCCCCAAAATAAGACCTAGCCGGACCATCAGCTCGAATGCGTCTTTTGGAGCAAAAATTAATATAAGACCGGGTCAAAAGGTCTTATTTTCAGGGAACCAAGGTAGTAGATGCTTAGCCTACCTGATAAAGGGAGGAAAGGGAAAAACGACAGAGGGAGATTAAGCAAGAACGGATATAAAGAAAAAGCTTGTGCCAGTGACCACTGTTTCATGTGGCAATGTTCTGACCAGAGCAATGTTCTATCATCTGTTTCCCACAAAAGAAGTAAAAATAAAAGTAATCCTAACAGTTACCCTGGATTCAGATATTTCCATTGTCAGGTATATCCTGGTTATTTGCTTTCCTATTTCTACATGAGATTTTATAATCTCTTTAATCTTTAGGTTTCCTGCTGCTACCTTGCTTTTCCGTATTTTTCCCTTTGTTGAATTCTTAATTTTATGATTCAAAGGAGAAAATACAAATCTTTATTTTTGCTCCCAATTTCTTAATTTTATTTTTAACGTTCAACTACTGGACTTAAATGCCCAGCTCTCATCCCTTCATCTGCCTGCACAGATATAACTTAATCTCTTACTATTTCTACACTTTCACTTAAATCTATTTGTTATTACTTATCTTTATTGTTTGTTTAGTCTTGCTGAAAATGTTTTATTCTTCCTTTTGTCTTCATTTGTAAATTTTAATCTTTTTTCTCTTAACCTTGTCTGTATCTCTCTTATTCCTGTAATTGTCCCTCCTTCCCCCGCATACTTCTGTGACATTTTTCTTTTCTAGTAGGAACTGTTATAATGGCCAGCAGAAATGATCTGGACCCCAGAGCCTCTTGATTTCTCAGGACCCCAGAGCCTCTTGACTCTCCTATATTAATGACCATTCCCTCTTTGTCTTTTTTTTTCATTTGAACCTCCGGCTGGTCTCTTCCAGCAGAGGGAGAATGGGCAGGAGAGAAGGGGGAGGGGAAGAAAATGGATGTCTCAAAAGACCCCTTTACTGTCACTGCTTTCAAGAACTGCTTGTACCTGCTGTTCACATCTCCTGTGTCCACTCATTCCTCATCATACTTTCACCTCTGCATCCTGCCACTCCACTAAAAGTGCTGCCTCAAAAGCACCAATCAATCATCCCAGGACACCCTTCCTCCTCCCAGCTGAGCGCCCAGGGCCCTCCTGCTCGGGGCTTCTCTCCCCTCCTCCTTCCTAGTCTCCACCAGCAGACCTCTCTCGCCACCTGAACCTTAGTGTTGACATTCCTGAGCCCGCAGACCACTGGGAGCACTGGCACGCAGGCCCAGGACGCTTCAGGGCCGAGCTCTCTACATCGACCGCACACTTTTTCTTACGAGAACAAGGTTGCCCACTAACATCTCATGCCAATCAGTCCTTCTCTAAGAAACTACTTTCCACTTTTTAATTATATAAATCCAGTTTCCAATACATACAACTAAATCAGGTCCACAGCATGCTAAGAACCAGGAGAACAACATGTAAAATTAAGCAAAGAAAAGGGATCCATTCCCTCCCATTGCAAGCAGCAACTGATCTTGACCCTGAAGAGCTAACAGGCATTCTCCGGCGTCTCCACTGACTCACACGGAGGGAGGACTGGGAGGGGGTCTCTGCAGGCAGGTGTACACACTGTCACTGTCTCATTTGTTTGTTTCTAGGCGGCTCTGCCCCACTTCCAGGCAGGGCCAGGGGATCACCCTGAGTTTGAAGTGCACTATTATTTGACCCCTCCCCCCAAAAAAAACCCCAAACAAAACCAAACCAGAAACCTTATTTAATTTTGGCATCTACAGATCACCTCTACACAGCCATATGCTTTAAGTGATACCTACTTACGGCCCAGCTCCAGGGGGGAGGGGACACTGATGTAGGAGGAGCCACACACAGAAGTGAAGAACCTAAATCCCATTTGAAGGAGAGGCCTTTTCTGTTCCCCCTGGGGTGTGAATAAGGAATCATGTGACTCCAGTTGTTGCTGGCAACCGTTTTATGATAAACAGGGGACACTCTTAGGATGAAGTTAAAGCTATGATGGCAAGGGGAGAGATGGAAATGAACCGGATCCCTGGTAACACTGCTGAATGCTGAACCGCTGGACCCTGAAAGCAGCCCTATCTCAGAGCTCCCAGTCCCGAGAAAGGACAAGTGTCCTCATTACATGCCAGCAGGCCAAGCAGGATCTGTCACTTGGAGCACTCGTGCTTCTTGTCGAGTCAAGAGCAAGGGTCAGGCCTGGGCTTTATCTCTGCCAGTGGCTATCTTACTCCACCAAGATCCACACCTGGCCGGCGACTCACGCCCAAGAAGGTCAAACATGAGGAAAAGTCCTCTGGCCTGGGAGGCAGCGAGGGGCCAGGCCTTGCACTCCTTCCCTCACCAGAGCAGCGTGGAAACCTCCCCTCAAAGACTAACATCTACAGCGAGGGTTCTCGAAAGGGCTCTGTGGGGAGAACCCATGAGGTCAGTGAAACGTGCATGAGGGGAAATCATCTTTATTTTCAACTAAACTCTACTGAAATCTAGCATTTTCTTTATCTATGAATATAGACAAAACATCTATAACTGTACATAACAGCAATTACATTACTGCAGCTATTGGTAAATATCTGGTAAAATTACTTAATGTGTTAATAAAGAAGTATATATATATTAAGGTATATATATAACTATACATGTATAAGAAGTATATATAAATATCAGGTAAAGTTAATGTATTAATAAAGAAGTATATATACATTATGTCACAAATATTTTAAATACATTGATACTGTTTCAGTATACTTAGTTTCCTTTAATCCTATTTCCTTTTGTACTTATCACTATTCTGAGAAGCAGCTCAGTTTTCTTTTTCACTAGACTGCAAAAGGAGTTTAGTCTACTTGTATTATTTATGATGCATTTGGATCCGTTTCCATTACTTTACTTTGTTTGCATGTACTGTTATTCCTAAGCTTCTTGATACTTCCCCCTCCTTCTCTATTTCTGAATGCACTGCTCAAGTTTTTATTCCCTCCTTTCTTCGATAGAAACAGACCAGTAAGGTGTGTGTGTGTGTGTGTGTGTGTGTGTGTGTGTGTGTGTGTGTGTGTGTGAAGACATTTATTACAAGGAACTGGCTTACACAGTAATGGAGGCTGACAGGTCGCAAGATCTGCAGGCTAATTCAGCGCGGTGGAGAGCTGATGGTGGAGTTCCAGTGCAGAGGCTGGCAGGCTTGAGGCCCAAGAAGAGGCGATGTCTCAGTTCGAGTCCAAAGGCCGGAAAATGTCAATGTTTCAGTTCAAAGACACTCAGGCAAGATTCTCTTACTTGGAGGAGAATCAGGCTTTTTGTTTTATTTAGGCCTTCACCTGACTGGATGGGGCCCACCACATTTGGGAGGGCAATCTGCTTCATTCAGTCTAACAATTTTAATGTTAAACTCATCAAAAACACCCTCACAAAAATATCCAGAATAACGTGTGACCAAATATCTGGGCACCCTGTGACCTAGTCAAGGTGACACATAAAATTAACTGTCACAGTCCTTCTCACATCCACTTTTCCTTCTGTTTCACATCTGTCTTTCTTAGTCTACACCCTTTAGAAGTTTTTTCAGTGAGGAGTTGTAAAGGTTAGTAAACTCACTTTTTAGGGTAAACTTGTCTTTTTACATCTGAAAACATCTTTCATTTGCTCTCATTCTTCAATGATGGCTTAATCAGGTAACAAATTCTGGATTGTTATTTTTCTCCCAGCACTTTGTAAAGACATTATTATATTGTCTTCTTTTTATATTGAGAAGCTGAGCAAAACATTTTAATTGCATAAGCTCTCAAATGTTATTGTGTATCTACTTTTTATTTTTGAATCTATTATTTTTAAAAAGTAAAATAAATGTTGGTTTTTAATTTTTCTCCTAACTGACATTTTTTTACTTCTTTGGTTATATTCTAAAGAAACACATTTTTACAAGTTATTACTTTTTCATGTAGGATTTTTAAGAAGAAGGCAGCAATAAATATCTTCTGTACACCTAGAGCGCTGGATATATCAATCAACATTGCAAAAAGGGTCATACATAGCTGAACTGTCAGCAAGTTTAATTGTCAATAGCTATCCATTATCATTTGTCTTCTGTACTTAGTTACTGTATATCTCAAATGGATTTTGATTATTTTTCACATCCTTAGAACTTAAATATATATCTGCTGGATGTGCTCCATGACATAATAAAAAGTATCTTAAGTGTAATTTTAAATGATGGTTAATACAAATCACTGTACCTGAAAAGTCATGTTCAAAAATAATTGCTATTACAATTGATACAACAAATATTTCATGCAAGAGAGATGCTATAAATCAAAGTAACTAAAAATCACACATAGGTTGGACTTGGCAATAATTTTTTGGAATTGGCGACAAAAGCAAAAATACACAAGTGGGACTACATCAAACTAAAAAGCTTCTACCAAGCAAGGGATACAATCAACAAAATGAAAAAGCAAACCAAGAAATGGGAGAAAATATCTGTAATTCATGTATATGATAAGGGATTAATATGCAAAATACATAAAGAACTAATACAACTCAATAGGAAAAACATTTCATCTTAGGGTCCTTGCTTTATGCAAATTTCCATTCACACAGTTTCCCACCATTCCTTACATTTCACAGGTGCCAGCTAAGTATATGACATTGCTGTTATCCTTTGAATTAATGATATGTGAGTTAAGAGAAAGGACTCATTCTCCCATAAAAAGAAAAAAAAGCTAGGAAGTACGTAGCTTACACTAATAGGGGAGACATATTTGTCCAGAGGTTGAGCTAAACTGCTGAGGAAGGAAGTAGGAGAACATGAAAATAAAATCATATAATCAGTCCTCGTGGAGGACAATTAGGGAAAAAAACGCTGTGAGAGACCACTCACATGAGAAACAAATGAGAACAGGAGGGTTCACGTTTTCGTCATCTGAAATGTCCATAAAGCAATAAATGTAAGATACATTTAAATAAAAGCATTAAAAATAAAGCATTAAATATACAGAATAGCATGGGATGTTCTTTTATTATTTAGATGTTCTTTAATTTCTTGCAATAATGTTTTGCAGTTTTCAGTGCCAATGCCATTTTAAATAGAATTTTAAATTTTTTATTTTCTAATTGTTTGTTCCTGGCATATACAAGTTCAACTGACTTTTTTTGGCATGTGTATTGATCTTATACCTAGTGACTTTTCTAAATTTACTTGAATTTTTTAAAAAATCACTTACAGATAATAAGAAATTAAGCTTTACTGATGTTTCATTATGGATTAAGACTAGCTGCTTTCCTAAATCCATGTATCTCATATTGTACCCCAGGTGTCCTGAAGAGAGTGAAAGTCCGCAAATGTAAAAGGGATGGCAGTGACTCCTTCATGTGTTTATTGCAAAATAGCATATACTCAGTTACATGGATTTACAGATGAGACCGTCTGCTTTTAACTAAACTGTCCCAAAACCCCAACTACTCAGATTTGGAAAAGCCAAAAAATTAAAATTAACATGAAGACTGTTAGAAAGAGAGCTTTATTACAGCTGTTATTTATTATTAACCTAAGTGTTGGGCCTTAAGATACTCTGTCAAAGAAAACCGATATTGTGGTGTAACATTTGTAAGTATAATACACACATGGGGGCTACGAGCACATACAGAAACAAAAAGTTTGTGTCGCAGTTCTCCAAGGAATGGGTCAGAGGGCCAACAGTGGACACAGGGAAGCCAGTCAGAAGGCCAAGGTCCACATAAGAGATTAGAGAAGGCTGCAATAGGCATGGAGAGAAATGGGCACACTTTAGAGCTCTTGAGGAGTTTAGGTCAGCAGGACTTGGTAATTAGATGTGGCGTCTGAAGAAGATGTCTCGGTTTCTGGCATAAACATTCGGTAGAGATGGTGCTGCTGACTGAAACAGCCAGCACTGGAGGAGGAACTGGTTTCTGGAGGAAAGATGATGAAGTGTGTTGGACATACTGAGTTTGAAAGAAAACAGAGAGGGAGAGAACAATTCCACTCCTAAGCACACACCCAGTGAGATGCTATGTAACATGTGCACAAGCTGCTGACAGCATCGCGAGTAAGGCAGCCCACACGCCCAGCCACAGCAGCACGGATGAAACGGGGATGTACCCATCCATGCACTGGATCCCTCACAATACTGCTATGTGCGGTAACATGGATTTATCTCACTAACATGATCTGAGCAAAAGTAATGAGTCACAAGAATGCAGAAGAACGCACAACAAGAGTCCATGTATAAAGACCAGAAAGTTAAAACATAGGCATGATGTGTGATGTTCAAAGGCAGGATCACATTTACTTTGGGGAGGGAGGACGGAGTCACTGAAGGGGACTCTGCAGACTGCGGGGCTGGTAATGCTGTTTCCTGACCAGGTTCGGGGTACGGCATTGTGTCCACTGTGCTTATTCATCAAATTGTATATTTTTCTGCATATGTTATGCAAGTAAAAATGTTCGTTAATTTTTTAAAATTTGGTTATCTCACTCCCCAGGTTAAAACCCCTCAACAGTATTCTGACCCCTGCTCCCTGGATGGTCCTCGAGAACATTATGCTAAGTGAAGTAAGTCAGTGACAAAAAGACAGGTACTGTACGAGCGAGCCGTGTGATTCCCTTCGATGAGGTTCCTAGAGTAGTAAGTTCACAGAGAAGGAAGCACAAGAGTGGCTGCCAGAGGCGGGAGGGAGAGGGGCAGGGGGAGGTGTTTAATGGGTATGGAATTTGTTTTACAAGATGAAAGAGTTCAGGAGACTGTTTGCATAACAATTTGAATGTGCTTAACACTACTGAGCTGTACACTTAAAAATGGTTAAAGTGGTAAAATTTACGTTTTATGTATTTAGCCATAATTCAAAATGAAAAAACAAGCAAACCTTTGGTAGTTTTCCATTCCTCTTGGGATGACGTCCAAAATCCAACGCAGCCTAGAGGGTGCTGACCCGTGCTCACCTCCGCTCACACCACCGCCCTTCCTCTTAGCTCTGTTAGTCCCTGAAGCACACCAAGGCTTCTGTCCTCCTTGGTCTTCCCGTAGGTTCCCTTGGCCTGGAACCATCCTCCTTTCCGAGCCACTCTTAATTTAACATCTGCTCATGCTTAAACATCGTTTATTCACAGAAGCCTTTCCTGACCATCCTCGACTGGGTCTCATTTATGCTCTTACACCCCGCTACTTTCCCCAAGAATCATCATTAAATAATTACTTGTGTTACTATCTAATAATAATTATTGTCTAATAAAACTAGACAATAATTATTGTTTTCCACTAGACAACACACAAGTGCTGATTCACCTTGCTCCCGCCACCAGGCAGGAGCTTCCTGTCCTGCCCGCCACACTGACGGAATGTAGGATTTCTGATCCAGATGACTTATAGTCAGATGACAACATGCAAATGAGAAACTGAACTGACAAAGATCTTTGAGGAATCATAGAAGAGAGATATTAGAAAATTAAGCTGTGTAAATAGCACTGCAATATTTATAAAACGATAAAGATGGATTGTGCAAATTATGGTCTAGGTAGGGTGCCACTAATCCTTAGCGAAAGTTCAGAAATGATTATTGAAGGAGTAATTTGTAGGCACTGAGGAGGGAAAGCTGTTAATCATAGGTTCATTATGTGTAAGAGGCACAGTGATGGTCCCCCCCGACCACGTCTCACCCTAATCTCTGAGATTTGTGAGTATGTTCCGTTACACGGCAAGAGGGACTTAAGGTTACTAATTGTTGACTTTAAAATAAAGAGATTACTCCGGACTATGTGGGTGGGCCCAATGGGCCCAGGTCTTCTAAATTTGGAAGAAAGAGGCAGAAGGCCAGCGTCAAAAGAGCGCTTTGAGATGCCTCAATGCTGGTTTGGAAGACAGAGGCAGGGCCAGAGCCAAGGAACGCAGGTGCCTCTAGAAGCTGGAGAAAGCAAGGAAATGGATTCTCCCCTGGAGCCTCCAGAAGGAATGCAGTCTTGCCAACGTCTTGCCTTCAGCCCAGGGAGACCCACTTCAGACTTCTCACTTCTCAACTATAAGATGAGAAATCTGTGCTGTTTTAAGCCACCTAGTTTGTGGTAATTGGGTACAGTGGCAACACGAAACAAACACACTATGGCTAAGCCGTAAAGATTGGCTTCTTTTCCTTCCTTGCCAGAGCTCCTGACCTAGCAAATCAGGAACAATGTAAATAAAATACTTTTATGTTACTTCTATCAAAGCTCTTGATTACTCTTTTATATCATAAGACAAAGAAACATGCACTAAAGTGAATCAGAAAACTTTGTGAAATGCACCCTCCCTCCCCCTCCACACACACACCCAAGTGCTGATTAATGAAATAATGTCAACCATCTAAGGATTTTAGCAACACAATACAAGGGTCTGTTCAGTCAGCAGGGATTCTTAACTTTGGGTCGATGGACCACTTACTTGGGGCTTCAAGAGGTATCAGAACCTCCTAAACCTTATTGAAAATTTTCTGTGTATCTACATAAATATGTGTTTTTCTGCAAAAAGGTGCACAAACTTTCATTCAAGTCTTAAAGGGGATCTATAACCCCAGAAGATTAAGAACAATGGACTTAGATGAAGATAGAGAACACATGCTCATACATTCCCTGGTGACACAAAGCTGCCAGAGAGAGGGGACTGTGAATGACACATCAGCATTCGAAAATATCCTGAAAGGCTGAACGAACAGGCTGAATCCAGTAAAATCACACGGCCAAGACTTAAGAAGGTTTAATCAACAGTAAGCTCAGTATGAGTCAGTGATTAGAGCTACCAAAATAACTTCTATGACTCCAGGCAGGTGTCCAGAGGATGGGAAAAAGCAGTTCTACTCTCTTCCGCACTGGTAAAACCAAATTACAACACTGTGTTCAACTGGGGGTTTCTCTTTGTATTCGTTTCCTAGGGAAGCCATAACAAATGACCATAAACCTGGTGGCCTAAAACAACAGAAACTTATTGTCTCCTAGTTCTGGAGTCCGGACGTTGAAATCAAGGTGCAGCAGTGCTGCCTCCTTCTGGAGGCTCCTTCTGGAGAAACAGTCCCATGTTCTCCCCGAGCGTCAGGTGGGTGCCAGCAACTGGAGCTCCCCGGCCAGGCCAGCACAACTCCAACATGGGCCCCTCTGGCTTCCCATGGCCCTTCTCTTTGAGTGTCTCTGTGTCCCTTCTCTCCTTATAAGGACACCAGTCACTGGATTTCGGGCCCACCCTGAGCTAGTATGATCTTAGCTTGATCCTTAATTACTTAGATCTACAAAGAGCCTATTTCCAAGTAAGGTCACATTCTGACGTTCCAGGTGGACATGAATTTTTGTGTGACACTATTCAATCCACTGCATCCTTAAGAGTGGAATATTGATAGACAAATGCATTCTGAGGTTTACAATACCATATTCTTAAGAATGGTCAAAAGAAATAGGGATATGATGCTGAAAGGCTAGAGAACTTGAGTCAGACAAGGAAATAACGGCCTATAAATATTTGAACCAATTTTTTTTTCCAGATGAAAAAAAGCCTTTCTACCATTCTTTTCTCCAGAGATGGACCTATCACTCTCTTGTTCTCGCGTGAGCTGTACAGTCACTGGATGGGAATGGTAAGGCCTCAGCTGGGGGACTAGGCTTGAGGATCCCTGATAACCACCCCGTTCTGAGATTCCTAATTCCTCTCCCATATCTGTTCTGCCCTTTAACTGGCCATTACATAGAACCAACGAACCATAAAACTACATTAAGTAATGCAGCAAACACTATGGGGGGGGGGGAGGAGCGGGTGGAGCTGGGGGGGATGCTAGCCAGAAGGTACATGGTTGTAAAGAAAACTTGGGAGCTCTAGGAACTACAGAATATCAGAATAGCTTCAGCACGGTGAGCAGGGTGAGATGGACGGCCTGGGCAGGAGAGGCAGGAGCCAGACAGAGCAGCGAGGGCCTTCTGAACCACAGTAAGGAGTGCAGATGTCCATGAAGGATGATGAGACACCACTGAACAGGTTTAATCAAGGAGTGACACGACTGGGTGAAGTTTCAAGATTATTCTGACTACTGTGGAGAAAAGATTGACAGAAGTTAAGAGAAGCAGCAGAGAAACCACGCAAGGGAAAGAGATGAAGCTGCCGGCACTAAGACGGCAGAAGTGAAAATGGCAAGCAACAGACAGAATACAATCTGAAGGTCAATTGTGGGGGACACACCAGATGTTGAATGTGAGGAAAAGAAGCAAGGATGACACCTACAATTTGTTTAAATTGACACAAGAGTGTCATTTACTGAGATGGGGAAAATTGGGGAGTGATGGTAGCAGACTAGAAGGCAAAAACCCCTCCACTTGAGGCTTACCAATTTGGAGATGTCCTTGAGACACTGACATTAAAGATACCACGTAGGCAGTTGAATGTATGAATCTAGAGCTCAGAGGAGAGGACTAAAAGGAAAGATACAGGAAGAAGTTAATAGGAGGTAGATGGAGAGAGAAAATGTCTCAGAGTTGTCTTATCTCTTTACAAGAAAATATTGGATTACTGCACTGTTAAGTGTCCTTTGTTTTTTGCTTAAATTTTATGATCTCAAACGTCTATCAGCTGGGTTCTAAGATTTTCTCCAGCAACGTTCAGCTGCTTAGAGATAGGAAGATGGAGAAAGAATGGTACATGCTTCATCCAGGATTGAGATTTTGCCAAGTGAATGTGACACAGGATAAAGGGAAAAAAGGGTGACTGTCATGAAGAATCTTGGAATCTGAATCAGACAAGGAGAGAAGGGAAAAGCAAGGAGGGGCTGAAAGAGCTTCCTTAACCTGATGTGGGCCAAGGGACGGATCACCACTCCATTCAGTTAACATGGAGTGAAGACTCACCACATGGATGGGGAGGGAGAGAGTGGCCGGAGGAAAGGGAAACACTATGGGCCTGGCAACACAGCAGCTACTAAAATAAATTTAGGGTCCATGGACTTAAGATTTGTTCATGAAACACAACCAGTTAATTCAATGGTAGCATTTCCTGGTTTCGCAGTGTACGTCGGTGCGGACTATGCAGGAGATCTCCTGAGACAGTGCAGTCGCTGCAGAATCCTACATTCCACAGCATGTCACTGGAGTTGGGGAAGAACGCAGGTGCTGGGAAAACGGAGCTTCTTCAAAGGAAAAAAATAGGGAGTAGAATTAATTCGCAGTGCATAAAGGGCAAGGACTGGGGGTCTTCTGTCCACACGGATAAAAAAGACAAATTCACCCAGCGGCATGCAGTGAAGCACACCTGCCCCACAGCCCCCATCTTCCCAGTCACCAGAAGTGATCACTGTATCTGTTTGTAGTTCTTCTGATGGACACCCTCCACCTGGGCTAAAAAGGCTTAGAGCCATTATTTCCTGGCTTGTCAACTTCAGACATTACCTGTGGACTTAGCATGTCACGAATTAGGGTTTTGCTCACTTACGCTTCCCCACCTTCCTTTCCTTCTGATTTTATTATTTCATTATGTTTCTAGTTTCTGCAACTACAGACTCTCTCTCGAATCCTCACCCTGTGAAACGAAGATACTGGCCCTCACCAGTCCCTAACATCCCTTTTCCCTTTTCCATTGTTCCACCACTGTCATCTATTTATAGTTGTATATTCTTAATCTTAAGGTTGATAACAGTCCTGATCTGTTCTGCAACTATAATTATAATAAATCTTCCATGCTTTAAATACAGATTGATTTTAAACAGTGAAAACCAACAAAACCAGTAAATGCATTAACAGAATCATAAAAATATTACAGAAAAGCCAAGTCCTATGTTAGGATTCCACTTCACTCTCTAGGATCCACTAATGGCTCAAAACCGTGCCCCATTTTAGCTTGTTTCACATTTAGACCAAGTATTCTTGGTCTTGGAGTTCTTCTTTTCTTGCGAGGGTAAATATGCCCCTTTCAACATATTCTTATTATCTTCCAGTTTCTTACTCATTCTAACCACTGCTCGGAGTTCACTCCATTCTTTTTGAAGCTAGGGGATAAACTTACACACACACACAAAATCACCTGTAGACACTTGCTCCATTCAGAGAGTATGACTTTTTCCCTATGAACTGTATTGAAAGTTATAATTTCCAAATAGAGAGAGAAAAGAAAATGAAAAATGTCACCCACAATCCAATCAATATCACACAATGATTTTTATTTGTGTGTATTATTTTGCATCTTTGTCCACTGTAAACAAATTTAACACAGGCACAGTTCAATCACTTTATATTTACATTTGTAGGATATACACAACTTTCATGACAATCCCCTTGAATGGCTGTGTAACACTCCACTTAGTGAATATAATTCATTAAACCCACCTGGGAAGCAGTACAAAGAAGTGGTTCAAGTCAGACAGACCTATGAGGTGTGACCAAACAATACAGTTAAGTTAAAAAAATTCATTACAGTAAAAGACACATTGCCATCAATACCCCTCAAAATACTCCCCCTCACTTCAAACACACTTATCCCATGCACTTGCCACTTTCCGAAGCAGTTCTGGAAGTCCTCTTTTGTGAGTGTCTTTAGTTGTACCGTTGTGGGTGCCTTGATATCCTGAATCATTATGACTTTGGGGAAGAGCCAGAAGTTGCCCGGTGCCAGATCCAGTGAATAAGGTGGATGAAGACACACTGTAATGCTTTTTCTTGACAGAAATTGCCATGTACCAGAAGTGATGTGTGACACGGAGCGTCGTCATGAGGGAGGATGATTTATGGCACACTTTAAAACACACCTTCCCTCAACCGTAGCTCACACCCGACCGAACAAGTTGAAACTTGTCACACCAGTTACTAAGGTTCGATGCACTGCTTCCCATATTGAAGATCCTTGCCTCTCCGTTGGATGGCACTTGGCAACAGCAGTCATATTTTGTGAACACAACGGAAAGGCTCTGTGTCACACATCTTTTCTGGTACGGCAATTTTTGTCAAGTAAAAACATTATGGTATGTTCTCATCCACCTTATTCACCGAATCTGGCATTGTCCCACTTCTGGCTCTTCCCCAAATTCAAAATGACCATGAAAGGTAAACATTTTGAATTGATTCAGGACACGGAGGCAGCCATGACAGTGCAACTAAAGACACTCATGAAAGAGGACTTCCAGAACTGCTTCAGAAAGTGGCAAGAATGATGGGATAAGGGTGTTCGAAGCAAGGGAGAGTATTTTGAGGGGGATTAATGGCAATGTGCCTTTTACTGTAATATACTTTTTTATTTAAACATTCACCATATTTCTTTTATCACACCTCATACATCCAGTCCCAGCTCCACTGAACTCCCACGGCCATGCAGCTGGTGGTTACCTCACCTGCTTTAGTTTGTCCAACACTAATCACCCAGTGCCACCTGCTTGTTCCAGATACCACACTAAGCATTGCACATATAAGAGTGGACACAGAGACAAGATCCCCACCCTCAGAAACAAACAAAATAGATACACAATTTCCAATCACGTTAAGTGCTATGAAGAAAAAAGGCACTAAGTGAGAGACAGAAGTGCCTTGAATTCCATCCACAAAACGAGGACCTGGTACCACCCATGGCTGTTAGGAGAACTGATAACCCATGTACCATACCCTTGGTACGCAGTATGTACCCAATATGTGTTACCCACATCACTGCCAGGAAAAGATGAGAGCACCAAATAGGAAAAACCATCCTCCAGGTACACCCTTTCCTTTTCTTTTTGTCAGTATAAATCGCACACTCTTCTAGGTTTGAGTTTATCGCTCAAAGTTTGATGTGGGTCTTTTTATATCCGTTTCTCTTCTCATCATGTTGTTTTTTGTTTTTTTTTTAACATCTTTGAGTAAAAAAAGCGTATCTATACTAGCTGTTTTAACATCCTTATCTGCAATTCCATCATTTGTTCCATTTCTAGGCCTGTTTCTACTGACTGTTTTTTTTTGTCTGGTTATAAGTCACATTTTCCTGTTTCTTAGCATGCCTGGTAATTTTTTATTGGATATTTGTCTTGTATTTTATGTTTTCGGGAGCGGATTTCATTGTATTGTTTTAAATATTGTTGGACTTTGTTCTGGACCAGTTCAGTTACTTGGAATCAGTCTGATCCTTTTAAGGTTTGCGTCTGAGCTTTGACAGGTGGGTCCAGAACAGGCTTCTCTCTGGGGCTAGTCTGGCCTCACCCTTTGCCCTGTGCATTCTACTCTTGACTAGCGAGACTATAAACTACTCCCAGCTTCATGTGGACTCCACCTGCTACTTTCTGACCATTCTTTATCAACCGTGCAGATCAGCACTCAACCAGAGGCTTGAAGGGACCCAATGCAGTTCTCCAGAGCTCAGTCTGTGCAGCTCCCTCCTGTCTGGCACTTCCACTGCATTCAAGCCTCCTCTGCCTTCTTGAGCTCCGAACTCATTCTCATCAGTTCACGAAGACCACCAGATTCTTTTGGGAATCCGCTGCACTGCAGCTTGGAAACACTCCACGCGGTAGGCTAGGGCACTCACAGAGCTCTGTTGTTTATCTCCTTTCTCTCAGAGATCATTGTCCTGTGCTGTTTATTGACCTATTTCTAAAACTGCTGTTTCATAACTGTCAAGTTTTCCAGTCACTTAAGGTAGGAAGGTAAACCTGGTGCCTGCTACTCCATTATGGCTAGAAGCAGAACTAACCAAGTTTGACTTCAAATTCCCCATCTTCAATGAAACCATTCTAGATCACACGTCCAAGTAATTTTTATTTCTCTGGTCTCCATGCCATTTATGATCTACCACAATAACAGAGGCCCTACAGTATATTGTCCATCACCCCCCGCCGCCATACACACACCTTCCTACAACGCCTGCCACGGGGGTGCAGTACCAGACCAAGCTCCACAGGGTTAAACGCAATCACATATTCCAGTGGCTTGCTAGTGCCAGGCACAGTCCTGGGTGCTGGGCTGAAACAAAGAAGACATTGTCCCTAATTTCCAGGAGCTCACAATTTGGGACAATTTAGGAATCAAATTCTCATCCATAAACCTGTAACATAGTTTTTGATGGGAAAAACTAAGGTATAAATGAACCTTTAGAACAGGGACTGTCAACCGTTTTCTTGAAAGGCCAGAGAGTAAATGGTTTTTAGGCTTGCAGGCCACATAGGCTCCTCTTATAAGCATTCACTCTCTAGCCTGAAAGCAGTCCAGACATATGAACAAATGTGCATGGCTGTGTTCTAATAGACTGTTTCAAACAACAGGTGGCTGGCCCCCTGGCTGTAGTTTGCACAAGCCTGCTTCAGGACAAAATCCCCCTGTAAGCTGAAGACAGCCACACCGTTTTCTGTAACGGCACGTCCCAGGGCCATCCAGACAAGACTGATCTCAGCAAGAGGACAAAGGAAGGCAGGAATTACATACCATGTCTTTTGCACACATTGCAGGACTCACATGACACAAGCTGAGTAGGTGTTTATTAAGTACTTCTGCATTTATTTCCTTTGACTTTCGAAGGATTCCCTTTGTTTTATTCAAAATTGCCTCCAACAGTAAAGAAAGCCATACTTACTACGATTTATGGAAAATAATGAATGTCTAATGAATAAAATACTCTTAACGACGATAAAACAAACAAATGTTGAGGGTCCTGAAAAGCTAAGTTTCGTTTTGTTAGCAAGTCAAGACTCCTATACTGAAAAGAACCAGCTCAGGGGACTCTGCATTCACCCCACCCGTGCAGACATGGCCCCAAACACTACTGGACTCCCTTTGAGCATTATCTAAAAAGAGAGTTCACAAGCACGAAAAAAAAAACACACTGCTTCCAAATAACTGTCAATTGTCAAAATTCAAATATACCTAGAAAAAGACAAAGATTTGACACACTGCACATATTTTTTAAATTGTTCTATCAAAAAGATAATCTCAGAAAAATAAATTCTAAGTGTTTACATTTATGTTTTCATTCATGCACAATGTGTATACATGTGTACATATCTGTGATTGGTTTGAAAAGAACAACACTCTTCTTAATGGGTATATTCTGGCAGGTCTGTTTAAGATTTGTCTTACTACTTTACAGTCGCACCTTGTTCGAGTTGGAGGGATCTTAGAGCCATCGAATCTAACCTTCCTTCAAATGAAGGATTTTCCTTTTATAATAGTACTTCGAGTTAATACTCTGTAGTTTGTTCATCTCTTAAAACTCATGTTCAGAACTAAACAAACTACAAGTATGCTTGGCCTACAGGAAGTGGGACCAGTGCTGCGCAGGATCCAGATGCCCAAATGCATGTAAGATTAGACCGGGCCTCTCCGTGAGAGTTCACAGGCTTTGTCCTGTGACAGGCAGCTAAGCCTTATCTCCTCCCCTCAACTCCCTTCAATGCAGGTGAGTTTTTAACCCAAATGCAGGACCATATATTCATTCATATTAATTTTTTTCTTAGTCTCAGCCCACCATTCACACACTGAGATCCAAAATGTCATGTCTTTATCAAGATCACCGACACAGCAGAGCTCTCCATAATGTGAAGAACACTAGTGGGGAAAAAACTGAAGGCGGCAAGTATAGACACTATGAGGAGTTCTTCCATAAAGAGAAAGAGAAAAATTGGATAGTAGCAAGATGGACATTTGGTGGGGAGGTAAACTATTTTTTAAAAAATTCAAATATTTATATGCTAATGGTCATCCAAAAATCAAAGGAAAATGCAGTATATAAAAACATTTCCTAAATTGTAAAAATATTTATTGTATGTCTCCTTTATTTTTTCGCTTGGTTATTCAGTTTACGTTAAAATTTGGTTTTTAGAGCCTCCAGCTCCTTCTGAATTATCTTTCCTTTCAGAGTCTCTGCTCCCAGGATCATTCCTACTTTTTGTCCAAATATTCTGAAATCTGCGTATCTAGTAGCTCCTGCATTTACCATTATGCATTCTAACATTACATGACCCCTTTCATTCAAGGTCTTATTTCCACATCAATTTCCTTTACTCTCTATAAGAATTTTAAAAACCAAGCTCAGGTTTAATTGATGCATCCAATCGAATCACTTTTTAAAACATAAAAACCTAAGATTATTTTAAAAATATTTTATTGCATCCCTACAGTTAGTCAGCAACATGAGAAAAAGAAAAAAGTTTATCATTTGGGAAAATGGTTCTCTAAGGCTGTAAGATCCAATCCTGAAAATTTCTATGCAAAGCAAAAAGTGGCTGATACCAAATTCTTCCCAGCAGCACATCTGCATACATAATGACATCATCAACACCCGGCCTTCTCCTCTCCCAACCCCCACTCCAGGCTCAAACAAAAAGCACATTTACAATGTCTGCTCCACAGTAGCTACTACTGGCTAGTTTACATTTTGTTTCTAGGTCTAAGCTCACCCTTTGAGAAAGCAACTGTGATCTGCACATAAATACAAGACATGCTCCTTCAAAAGTCCATTTCTAAAAATGAATTCTTTATCAGTTAACATATGAAATTTGTTAGCACCAAACGAATGAATCTCCATTTGCAAATGCATTCTATTTGATGACAAGGAACATTTAAAAGTACACTTGCTTATGAAGCATTTTATGAAGTTTAACACTTTCCAAAATGTACTTTTCAAATACCATGGCATCTAAGAAAAAATTGCCAATTTGCCCTTTAAAGGTATAGGACAAATAAATCGTGTTCAGTATTTCATACATTCGTAATTGACAGTAGCACTACAAAATAACAAGAAAGGTTTCTAATTTCATAAACCAAGTCATAGATTTAAAGAGTTAGGAAAACTATAGTTCTTTTGTCTTCATGTTCATTTCTACCAAATACTTATCCTCAAAATGAATTTTCATTAATTTCACATCTGTTGACCACAGCTATTTTTTGCCAGGAACTTCATCTCAAAACTTTTTGTTTTTATAATTTAAACATCACTTTTAGGGTCAACACAGTAAGCCCTTAATAAAGATGTTAAGAATTTTCTTCAATTCAAAATTGTAAAAGCATAAAGGTCATAAGAAATGCAATATTTTTTCTAAAAATATAAAAATGTGAAACTCACTAAATAATATGTGAAATACCTAAACATTACTCCAATTTTAAGCCATTTTCTTAAACATGAATAAAACAGATTTCTACCACTATTCTTGTTTTTAAAATACATTCCTAAGTTCCCGCTGCACAAGCAGAAAAATGCCTTGGATTTCATGCAAACAGATAAGATTTTAAAACAATTTACAGGTAAACTGACTTATAAAGACCCCAACTAGAATGTCAGTGTCAGGAAGGGGAGAGATTTTTCCGTTTTGTTCACTGCTGTTGCCCAAACCCCCAAACTCCCTCCTCCCGCAGTGCTTTAAATGATTTTTGGCACATGGTGGGATTTCAATTAGTATTTGCTGGACTGAAAGAACCCATGTGTGCAGACCCCTCAGAACAAAGCCAGACCCAAACCACCTGTAGGAACCCACCACCATAATAAAACCTGGAGCAAATTCAGGTGCAAACACAAAAGGAGCCCTCAGCGAATAGAGGAGAGAAGGAGCAGACACACATTCAGGGGACCTAACCCCAGACTTAGTCTTCACACACTGCCCCAATGTGTTCACTCTAATGGGGTGTCTAAAACCCCACTAATTTAGACATTCCTTTAGGTTAACAAGACTGCTCTTTTAAGAACGCAGGAACCATTTAAGCCTCTCAAGAGCCTTACGAGGTAAAAATTTCATCACACCGTTTTGCTGATAAAACTGAGGCTAAGAGGCCAAATTACTTCCCTAGTGTCACACAGTTTACCTACAGCATGACACGGAACATTTGCTCCTACAGCGCTACCTCCCCTGTGACAGGGAAGTAGGACTAACTTTCATCCACATGTCAGTGCCCGTTAGTTCCCACAACCCTTCCACCCAGACACCGAAAACAAGCTTTCTCAAAGATGGTGCTTTTGTTTGTGACAGGCAACCAACAAGTAGCTTTACACATGGAATACTATGAAGGCAATAATCTAGTGACAGTCATGGATTTGGGGTGCCTAGGGGAACCAACCCCAAAGACAAACCACAGATTTCAAAACACTGCACAGGGCCAGCTCTTGCTCCAGAACAGCCTGCCGTTCTCTTCCTCTTCCTACTCTTCCACATGACCCTCAGGGTTCTCCTCAGCACTAGAAAATAGGCAACCATTGTTAGCGCCATAGTGTGGCAACATTACGTGTGTCCCAACCACAGTGACTGGCACAGACCAGGCACGCATATATTTACGGAAGGAACAAAAGACCCAGGTTGTTTCCGTGGGCAAGCTGGGACCCTGACGGTCGTTTATAACAACGTGGAGATGAGTAATGCACCTTAAGCACCTGGTTATGGGCGTAGACTGGACTTTTAAAAGGCCGGCCTAAATTGGGGACAGGCTACAATGAAAGCCTTGGGTGACTCTTTTTCGCGGGCCAGACTGCCTCCAAGAATAAAACAGCTGCGCACTTTAGCATACAAATACAGACCTCAGAAGGGACATGATGTTTTCATTTGTTAGAGTATAAAAACAAACAACTTATTTAGGTTGCCTAGTTTAGGTCATCTTGACACGAACAGCGGTTTAAAAAAATTCCAGGCTCAGGATTCTTAGGGTGAGAGTGGGGGCGAAGACAGCATTTTCCAAAAAGTTCTCCGTGGGCCAAACAATCATACTCCACAGTGTGGAAAAAGTTTGCTTTAAAACATGACCAGTAATTTCTACAAATATATGTTTTATACTAAATAACTAAACAGAACCCATGTTTATGCTTAATAGAGAATGAACTAAATGGCTTCAAAGATAATTCTTTAATATTTCACTAATTTCCCCTTTGGTCGGCACCCCTGACTTGAAGACTTGGGTTCTAGTTTCAATTGGTATCCGATTCTCCATAATGTGCGATTTTTCAGGCGTCAAATTAAAGTAAAACTACTGGGACAAAACAAGAGCCAAAAGCAACAGGGAAGATGCCCATTTTCCTCTTCCATGCCCCAGCCCCCACTTGCCACTTTAAAAAAAAAAGGCACGTTTCTACGTGAGAAAAGGACCTCATCCTTCGCGATGCAATGCAGCGTTAAGTCTGTGATTCCGGCAGGTTCAGATCTCCCCCCTCCCCCCGTGACTGAATTTGCGCTCCTCCACCGCCTCCTTTGTCTGAGCCGTCCCTGCAAACTCGCAGTCCAGCGCCCTCCCGTAAACAAGCCTCCTGCACGCACAGGAACGTTCTCCAAGTCTTCTTAAGGAGAGGAAAACCCAACCACGCTCTGGAGCCTCCTTCCCAGCCGCGAACAGGCCGAGCTGCGCACCAGCGAGACCTCGCTCTGGGGCCGTCCGCCGAGCGGCGCGGGGGACCCTGCAGGGCCGGGACCCCCACCTACCCCGAGCCGGGCTTCGGCTCCAGCCCAACACTCACCTCCGTGGATGGGCAGCGGTGCCAGCACCTGGCCGCGAACCTCGGCCTTGGGCGAGTCGAGCCCGTAGCGCCCGCGGTCGATGCGGAACGTGAGCGGGGCGCCGCGGCCGGGCTCCTGCACCGTCACGTTGATGAGCGCCGTGTAGTATTCCTGGCTTGCGTTGTCCGCCCGCGTCGGCCACAAGCTGCAGGTCAGCAGTGCGAGCGCGGCGAGCCGGGCCGGGCCCACCCGCGCCGCGCCGCTCATCGTCCCTCCGGCCGCCGCGGCCGCTCGCAGACTTGGCTCCCCAAGCCGGCGCCGAGAGGCGGGGCGGGCGCGGCCGGTGCTGCGGCGGGAGCGCGCGCGGGATCGGGCACGAGCAAGGCCCTCCTCGGCGCCGCGGACGCGCCCGTGGGCCTCTCAGCGTGGACTGAGGGTCAGGCCGCGCGCGGTCATCCCCTCGGGGCCCCTCCCTGGCAGAGAGGGCGGGCCGCTTCCATCTCCAGGGGCCGGGCCCGCCCAGTCGGGGGCGCCACGCGAGGACGCGGCGGTGGGTTTGCGGGGGGCGGGGGTCAGTGTTGCGCCCGAAAGAGGGCCTATAGAGCACAAAGTCCCGCCGGTCGGGCTGCCGCCTACGGCGCGCGCTCGCCGCCCCCCCGCCCCCCGCCGGCCGAGTGGTATCGCGCAGGCCTGGGTGCAGCCCCGCCCCCCGCGCATGCGTACGAGGCCCTGCCCGCTCCCGCCCGCTTGCACGAGGGCCCCCAGCAGGCCGGGTCAGTCGCTCGACCCGCCCTGGGCACTGTTTATCTGTCCGGCGTCGAAAATACAAAAGAAAAAAGCTGAAACCTTACAATTTTAAAATTAAATGTCTGAGATTTCATATTTCAACTGGTCAACTCCAAGTCATGTAATTGACATCACGCGGGAGTGCGTTCTCTATAAATAAGAGTATGGGGGGGGGCCCATTAGTCTGGAACACTAAGGACACACGAGGTTAGGAAAGACCTACAGACTAGATGAAACCTACGGAGTCCCTAGAGAATGAGACATCTACTACCCCAACCTCCCAACACATTCCTCCATCCACACACACCCACACACCGTGTCAGTTAAGCTATGCACCCTTCTAAAGCATAAATAAAGGGGAAGGATGTTTCAGGTGCAGCTGAATTTAGGAGCTTATAGGATATTGGGTGGTGTCCTCATTATCGCTCAGGTGGCCAGGCCTGGATCTCCTTCCTCCTATAGTGAGAAGAGGGTGGAGTCAGCCTTTCCCAACCAAATGTAGTGAGAATTCCGGAATTTTCGCAAAGGAAAACTGAGATGCTGTTTCCAGGAAAGGGATATGGGTACAGTGCAGGATGAAACATCACATGTCCACCGGTGTCTTCTTAGCGATATCCTTTACAATTTCTCCCTCCAATTCCTTCCTTTCTGCCCTCCTGCCATCCCCACTCCCCCAGTCACTGTCTGTCTAGTCTATGCTTATTGAGACTGCCTCCAGGAAGTACAGCCCCTAGACAAAAGTAACCAGCCCCGCATCCTGGGCCCAGCATTTAAAGAGGGCTCTGCTCTGGCCCTGCGTCAGGTGGACCCCTCCTCTCAGGATAAGGAGTCCTTGGGACCAAGTTACCTAGGCTCAGGCACCTAAGAGCTGGAATTCCTGCCCAGACAGCCCAGGGCCACTTAGGACCTGAACAAGCTCTTTTGCGTGGGGGTCCCCTTGCTCTGCTTCTCTCACTTGACATGCCCTGGCTAGCCCCTGCCTGACACGCTCATGCCCCCGTCTCTTTTGTCCTTACAGGGTCTAGCAAAGTGTGGGGTTCCCATGCCCCTAGCAAGAGAAATGATTATGGAGGCCCACCCTGTTAAATCAGGTGTGGAGAAGAGGGTCCCTTTAAAGCTTTCTTCTGGCCCTTCTGAATTTGTCAAGGAGAAAGTTGGTTCTGAAACACTTTTAGCACTTCTCTGGCATTTGCTGACCTCCCTGTTAAAGTGAGATGAGGTCTCTGTGCACAGCTTCAACCAGCAGCAGCATCTAGGGTGTTGTTAACACCACCCTGCATTTGGGGGTGTAATTGCCTTTAATTTTATGGAGACTTGGCCTGTCGGTCAAGAGGTTTTTCATTTTGACCTCCATCAATCCTCAGAACTCTTTCATCTTGAAAATTTACACTCTGTCCCCATTAAACAACTCCCCATTCTCCCCCTCTCCCAGACCACCATTTTATTTTCTGTTTCTATGAATTTCACTCCAGGAACCATGTGAAATCACACAGTGTTTGTCCTTTAGTGACTGGCTTATTTCACTGAGTATAATGTCCTCCAGGTTCATCCATGTTGTAGCATGTCAGACTTTTTTTTCCTTTTTAAGGATGAATATATTCCATTGTATGTATATACCATGTTTTGTTCATCCTTCGACAGACACTTGGCTCGTTTCTACCTTTTGGCTATTGCAAATACTATGAACATGGGTGTACATGTATCTCTCTGAGATCCTGATTTCAAATTTTTGTATCAAAACTACCTTTTAAAACAATTATTTAAGTGAAAAAGAGTGAGTCAGTTAAAAGTATTACGTAAATAAAAGCACAGTTGGTGCTTGGCTATAGCAGATCCTGTGAAGGACTGTGCTACAGTCTGACTCAGGCCCACGCTGGCCTGGGACTGAGCTGCCCATGAGCCCTCTTCCTCCTTGGGGCCATTTCTCTGACTTCACCACTCGACTCTCCCTACCTCTGCTTCCAACTCCCAGCTCATAAGAAATCCCGGATTACCTGTTAGCCCCAGGTGAAATCCCCCTTCGCAGAGCTCCGGTGGGCCCAGCTGCCAGCCTCCCAGCTCCAGTTCCTGGTAAGGGCTTCCTTCCTTCAGGAACCGAACTGCCTCCTCTGGGAGCAATGGCGACCGTCATAGGCCATGAAGATGGGTAGCCTGTGTGGAAAGCACACTACATAGCACTTGGGGGTTACCAGGGATCAGAGCCCTAGCTGGGCTCCCTGGGCAGTGTTGGAAAGCTCAAAGGCTTGTCCGGAGTCTCACTCTTCCTCACACTCCTCCTCCTGTTCCTTTTCCTTCTTAAATGGCACATGATCCCCTCTGGTCCTAGTTAGACTCCTATCTTACTAGTTATGTGTTCCTTTCTGTCACTGACCTTCACTCCCAATATCTGACCCACAGGCACCTGTTCTAATGCACATACGGTACATCTTTGTGCTGTTGCAAAATGTATAGTAGTTTAGTGTATGTGTACTTTTTAATTATTAAACAGAATTGGTGATAGACGTCATTCTATTTCTCACTCTCTTCACGTTTATTTTGTTACCTTTTTCTTACATTTTTTGTTACCATCAACTACATCAAGATGGAAAACATAACTATCACCCCTGAAGCTTTCCTGGACTTCTCAGTTATTAGCACCCTAATATTCTGATTTCTGTTACCATAGATTAGTTTGCCTGTTTTTTGAATTTTATAAGAACAGAATCACACAACATGGTTTCTTTGCTGTCTGTTTTCTTTTTCTTAATTTTATTTCTGTGAGATTCTTTTTTGGAGTGTAGTAGCAGTAGTTGCTTTTTATTTGTTCCACAGTATTCCATTTTCCTGTTGATGGGCATTTCTATTGATGTCTGATTGGGCCTATTATAAACAGCTGTGTCCCTTGGAGGACAACTGTATGCCTCTCTGGGAGTGTATACTTTGGAGTAGAATGGCTGCATCAGAGGGTAAGCACTCATAAGCTTTGGTGGATACAGCACTGTGTTTTTAGACTGCTCTCCCACCACCCCTGTCTGAGCCACTGTTGTCTGTTTCCGCACTGGGGCTCTGTCCCTGCAAGGTCTTGCCCAGGTGGGCTGCTCCCACTGCTGTGGCTGCTGCGGCTCATTATCAACCCCACCCCTAAAGTTTGGCCAAGGGTGAAATAATTGTGCAAAACCAGCCCTCCACATGGGCAGCTGTCCTGGAGAAGCTGCTCACAGAGTGTTCCTCACGGATCCTAAAGTCCTGAGAGACGCTGCAGGGGACAAGCCATGTAGACACATTAAGTTTGCACAAGACACATTTCTGGATACTGGCCAAACATTTTCATACTTTTATCAGATTTGCTGTCTCCACCTTGGGAAGGGCACTTTCACATGGCGCCCTGAATGGAAGATGGGCAGAGGGACTGGCCCCAGATCCCCAGACTGGGTCACCTCTGGGTCACTGGGGCCAGCACACAGAAACGGTATTTTAGGAAGCACAAAGAATGCTTTTATGTTGATAATTAAATGTTCATTTTATATTACCTTCTGCTTTATAGCAAGTGATTGTACTCTCAATGATATTAATGTCATATGTCTTTAAAAAGTGAGGTGTCAAACAGAAACAGACTCACAGATACAGAGGACAAACTAATGGTTGCCGCAGGGGAAGAGGGTTGGGTGGAAAAGGTGAAGGGATTAAGAAGTACAAATTGATAGTTACAAAATAGTCACAAGTATGTAAACTACAGGGAATATAGTCATTAATGTTGTAATAACTGTGCATGGTGCCAGGTGGGTACTAGACTTACCGAAGGGGTGGGGTCACTTTGTAAATTCTATAAATGTATAACAACTATGCTGTACACCTGAAACTAATATAAAACAATAATGAATGTCAACTGTAATTTAAAAAAATTAAAATTAAAAAAATGATTAAAAAATAAAAAGTAAGGTGTCTTAGAGAAAATTATTCAATATATAATCGCCAGGTGGAACACAGATGTGGCAAAATTTTGAGAATGGCGTGCAAAGGCCCAACATGCAGGAAATGCTGACAGAGAACAGAGTAGAGGCTTCAGAGACTGGATCCAAATCAATGGGGCTGATTGTGAAATATTCAAGAATTTTGCGAGCCATTTGTCAAACCACTTATACCTTGACATTGGCCATGGCGGTAGAGTAATAGCTACTCCACAGAAATTGGCAGGCACAAAGGCCTCCTCTCTTCCTCCCTCTCTCTCTCTTCTTATTTTTCAGAAAGTGGTTAACTAGAATGCCACTGGTTCAAATTCCTGCTTGGCCACACGTCAACTGTGTGACACCAAGCTCGTGTCCCCTCTGGGGTCAGTTTCCCTCTGTGAAGTGGACCTAGCGACCCTTCTGTCTCTAGCTCTCACATTTGTAAATTGGATGATGGGTACCTGGAATTACAGCTCCCGTAGTCACCGCCATTTCCCCGTGACCTGTTTGTTACTGGAGGTACAGGGGCTGTGAAGGGTTTGAGTGGCGGCCTCGTGGGGACTGCTTTACCGACCTCCAGGAGCATCACCCAGAACAGGACGTCCTGAATGGATGGACACTCAGGCCAGCCAGCGAGCAGCACACTCAGCCCCTTAATTTAGAAAAATGCACAATCTGCAGCTTTTAACCTTTCTTAACGAAGACCTTCAAGTATAAGGAAAAGTTGAGAGATTGGCACCGGGAAGCACTTGTCCCCACCACCTGGGTGCAACCGTGCTCATCATTTGGTCATAAATACTTTACCTGTCTATCACTTTCCTTTTAAAATTTTTTTCCTGAGCCATGTTATCACCCTTTGGTCTGTTCTCCTCTGTTACCATGACCAAGACAATGAATAGCAATGCCATAAAATAATGCCATATCCTTCCTATTCAAATGTTCCCAAACATCAAAAAATGTCCCCAAACCCCTACTGTTTGCTTTGAGTAAGCTCCGGTGAAAGCCCTTCATTGGGTTCAATTATGTCTTTTTCTAGAAAATTCAGACTTTGAGGGTACAGTGCCAGCTCCAGCAGATTACAAGAAGTCGATGGCCGTCCTGAAACTGAGCTTGTGTCCTATCCCAGAATGCCCTGCTCAGAGTTCTCCAGAAATGTGCTGAGTTCTGCAATTACCTTGTCAGTGACACGAATATATTGCATCATGCCTTTGCTGTGTAGACACTTAAATTATGCCACAATTACTGCAACTTTCGTCACTTTTTCTATATCAGGAACCTCAAAAAATGGAAGTGTCCCAGGCTCCTCTCTCCTCTGTGAGGTCTGCTGAAGAAGGAAACAGCTGCCCTGCCCCATGGCACAGCCTTAGGGAGGTAGCGAGTAATAGGGCATGGGAAGGGAGGTGCTGGCAGTCCTCTGAGCCCAGGGCCATCAGGCCACGTCGGTGAGAGTGGGCTTGGGACCGAGTGGGATGACACTGTGAAAACCTCTGTAGACAGAGGAGCAGAGAGAGACAAAACGACTCAAATTTGGAACCTGTCATGGTCCAAGGACCGGAGTGTCATTCTCCTGAGGACCCTCAGACACAGGGATTATTTTGCAGATGAGACTGAAGCTCAGTGAAGTGGGCTCTTTGGCCAGTGGCCTTGCCCCTGCTAATGAGCAGTGAGTGGTGGCGCTGGGTGGGGGCCCAGTCCCGCTGGCTCCAGGAGCCCCACTCATTTCACTCCCACAGGTGGGTTCCAAGCTCAGGATTCAGCCCACGCCTGGATTTCCTGGCGCTTGACCCAGCCCTGGAAGCCAGAGGCTCTGTCCAGGAATTCGGGTGGGGCTGGGCCGCTGCTGAGTGGGCACAGGCTGCTGCGGAGGCTGCCATTTAGCAGGATCGAAGGCGCTGCCTCGTTTTTTGTCAAGGTTTGTTTGGTCAGAGTGATGAATGGCTGAGCAGAATGAACTGAGAGAAGAGACACTGGCTGAGCTGAGCTGGCCTGGGCAGGCCATTTCTTTTGTCTGAGTGCTGGTCCTCACGCTGACCTGGAGTGGTGGTCCCTGGACATCCCAGAGCCCCTCTGCCAGGAGGCCTGGATGAATCTGGACGAGGCCTCTCACAGGTAGGAGAAATGTGTATAGAAAGAGTCTTTTGGAAGGCTGCATGGCAACTTATTCAGGTGAAGCCAAGGCCACAGGGCTGGGCTCAGAAAGGACAGCACCCAAGTGGCTCTGCGGATCTGGGCAGGTGGAACAGAGGAGTGGCTTTATCAGGCACTGTTGTTGGGCTAAGTCAGCATTGCATCTCTCTGGGAAGAAAGCATCTGACCTGTGTACTTTGAGTGGTGCCCACACTTTGATCCTTGCAATGCAGAGCACCTTGACTGTCAGCTTGACATGGAACCCCCTGCAGTAGGAACAGACTCCAAGAGCTGACCTAGCCCAGCTGGCACAGGAGGCCAGCAGCCCTGTCAGCTGCCTGATCTCACTTCTGGGCAGGTGAACACTGCTGGTTTCTTCTAGGAGTGGTGGGGTTCCAAACCTCTCCCTTCAGACAGGTTATCCTACTGGGGGATCACGTTGCTTCCAGTTCATTTGTTGTCTGTCGAGAGACTGACATCAGAGGCCCTGCAGCTTTTCTCTGACGGGCAGCCTGGGGATTGAGGTGGAGCCAGGCATTGCAAGCTGCCAGCCCAGAGCTGACACCAGTCCTCATGCTGCTTCCAAACAACAATCAACACAAGAAAAATAAAACTATGTGCACAGGATGTTTATTGAAGCATTAGCTATATGGGCAAAAAGTTGAAAATAAATTCATTTATTTCTTAAGCAAATTATGGTACAACTAATTAGAGGATGATTATGCAGTTATTAATGTATCAAGCAAGCTGTAGCAATGTGAAGAAGGCTTGTGATGTACTGTTGAGTGCAGAAGCAGAATACAAAATAACACTGGTTGTCACTATGTAAGTCTGCATATGTGAACGAGGCCTGGAAGGGAGCTAGCGAAACAAAAATAGTTTGTTTATTTGGGAGGTATATGGGTGACTGTTTTTACTTTCCTATTTTAAGAATGTTGTGTTCTTTTTGCAATCATAAAAAAGCTATCTCTGATGATCCATCAAAGACCACTGAGAACCCTATTAGAAGTGGTGGGATTGTGGCAGGTGGAGCCAAGGGTAGGGAGATTGGGGTACTGTCGGGGAGAGGGGGGCCGGACTGGTAGAGTTGGGGGGTGGCTCCAGATTACCTCAGTCAAATTCTCTTTTGCAGGCCTAATACTCTCCATATAGTTAATCATTCTATCTCCATCCCTTGAGGAAAAAATAGAGATAATTTTGGTCTGTTGACTGTGTGTGCATTCACTAAAGATAAATCCCGTTAGTGCAGCGTGTAGGATATGAATGCTGGGAATGTTCTTGTAGGAAGTCTTAGTTCAAAAATAGTGCCAGCTGGGCTTTTCACGTTGTTAGTGAAGGCAGACGAGGCCAGCTCCTACCCTGCTAAAGTCACAATCGAATCTCATTTCTGTGAATCATTTTTGCCCCAGGAGAAATTACAAAAATGTGGAGAATACATCTCCCCAGTGAGGCATATATCCTCTGATGGGTAAGAATCTTCTAAGAAAGTTTGAGGTGGGGTTGTCCAGATCTGCTCAGATATATGAAGAAACCTTGACAAAGGACTAGGCAGTGCCTTCGATCTTTAGGATCCAAGAGGATCACACTGGAAAAGAGGCCTCTTTAAGATGAATGAGTGGGGGTGGCTGGGTGGCTCAGTTGGTTAAGTGTGAGCTCTGAACAACAGGGTTGCCAGTTCGATTCCCACATGGGCCAGTGAGCTGCACCCTCCACAACTAGATTGAAGACAACAGGCTGCCGCTGATCTTCCAGAGGGGCAGCCAGATGGCTCAGTTGGTTAGAGCGCGAGCTCTCAGCAACACCTGTTCAATTCCCACATGGGATGGTGGGCTGCGCCCCCTGCAACTAAAGATTGAAAATGGCGACTGGACTTGGAGCTGAGCTGTGCCCCCCACAACTAGACTGAAGGACAATGATTTGAAGCTGATGGGCCCGGGAGAACACACTGTCCCCCAGTATTTCCCAATAAAATTTTTTTTTAAAAAAAGATGAAGTGTGGGTAGGAAATTCCTTGGGCTTTTTTATTATTTCCTGTTCCTGCCCTGAGGACAGTCCCAATTACAAAGCTATAGTGTGGTGCCAGCAGCACAAATACTACACCTCCAAGAGGAGACTCACGTTAGAGCATGTAGTAAATCCCAGGGGAAAGAGCATGAGAACGGAGTCCTCATTCTGTGGTAAGTCAATACAGATAGATCTCAGGCTCACTTCCCCGCTGCAGGGACCAGACCCAAAGCACATGGCAAAGTTCATTTACAAGTCTTTCATTTTGAAATGATTATAAATTCATGGGAGGTGTAAAATCTTGTGTACCCTTCACCCAGCTCCCCCAGTGGTGATACCTTACATAACTGCAGTCTAATATCAAAACCAGGAACCTGATTTGCTGCAATACTGTCAACTAGACACAGACCTTCGTCAGATTTCACCAGGTTTTACATGCGCTGTGTGTATGTCGTTCTAAGCAATTTTATCCCATGTATAGATTTGTGTAACCACCACCACAATCAAGACAAAGAACCATTCCGTCCCCATAAATAGACTCCCTCCTGCTGCCCCTTTACAGTTGAATCCAACTCCATCCCTTTCCCTGTCCTCTGGCAACCACCAATCTGGTCTCAATTTCTATGATTTTGTCATTTTGAGAATATCGGACAAATAGAATCACACAGTATAAACTCTCTAAGAATCACACAGTATATAACTCTCTACGATTGGCTTTTTCCACTAAGCAAAATTCCTATGAGATCCATTGAAGGTATGACATATGTCTATAGCATGGTCTTCTTTAACACTGAGCAATGTTCTATAGTGTGATGGTAACAGAGTTCACTTAACCATTCACCTGATGAAGGATATTAGGGTTGTTTCTGGTTTGGGACTATTATAAATAAAGCTGCTATGAACATTCACGTAGAGGTTTTTGTATGAACATAAGTTTTCATTTATCTGAGATAAATGCCCAAGAGTGAAATTGCTGGGTCATATGACAAGTATGTATTTAGGTTTATAAGAAACTGCCAAACTAGTTTCCAGATTAGCTGTGCCACTTTACGTTCCTGCTAAGCAATGCCTTTGAAAAGGTGACATTGTATCTACCACCCACAGAAGTTAAGGTAGAACTTGTAGTCTGAACCTAACCAGGATGGATTGATTGATTGTTAAAATCACCACAACAAAAATCATTCTCCAGAGGAATTTAATAATACCCAGAATCTCACAATATGATATTTAAAATGTCCAGAATATAATCCAAAATTACTTGAAGAATCAATAATAAGGAAAATATGACCAAATGTCAAGGGAAAAGATAATTAACAAAAGATGCCAACCCCCAGATAACACAAATGGTGAAGCAGCTATTATAATTATAATCCAGGAGGCATAAGTAACCACTCTTTAAACTATGGAAAGATAGATATTCTCAACAGAGAAACTGAAACAAACAAATGGAAATTTTAAAACTGAAAAATACAATATCTGAAATTTAAAATTCATTGGATGAGATATATAGCAAAAAGGAGATGACAGAGGAAATAGTGGACTTGTTCTTAGAGCCCTAGAAATTATCCAATTTGAAAAATACAGAGAAAGGAAAAATGAAAAAAAAAAAAAAAAAGAAGAACCTCAGGGATCGTGGGACAATATCAAAAGTTTTATGATTCATGTTATTGGAGTCTCAGAAAGAGGGGAGAATGTGATTGGTACAGAAAAAAAAAATAGAAGAAATAAGGGCTGAAAATTTCCCAAGTTTGATGAAAGTAAACATTTATGGATTTGAGAAGCTCATAAAATCTCAAATAATATAAACTAAAAGAAGACCACATTCAATCACATCACAACAAAGCTGATGAAAACTAAAGACAAAAATAAATCTTGAATGTTCATGTCCATGGATTGGAAGAACTAATATTGTTAGAATCTCTATACTACCCACAACCATCTATAGATTCAATACACTCCCTAACAAAATCCCCATTTTTCACAGAAATAGGAAAAAAAATCCTAAAATTTATATGGAACCACAAAGACTTCAAAGAGCCAAAGCAATCCTGAGAAATAAGAATAAAGCTGGAGGCATCACACTTCCCGATTTCAAACTATGTTACAAAACTATGGTAATAAAATAGTATGGTTTTGGCATAAAAACAGACACAGAGACCAGTGGAAGGAACAGAATCGAGAGGCCAGAAATGAATTCCTTTATAAACAGTCAACTAATATTTGATAAGGGAACCAAGAATACTCAATGGGAAAAAGACAGTCTTTTCAACAAATGGTGTTGGCAAACTAAATAGTCACATGCAAAAGAATGAAATTGGACCTCTATTCTACATCACCTATAAAAATTAACTCAAAATGGATTAAAGACCTAAGCATAACACCTGAAACTGTAAAACTCCTAAAAGAAAACATAGGGGAAAGCTTCTTGACATTGGTTTTGGCAACAATTTTTTGGATATGACACCAAAAACAAGCACCAAAAGCAGAAATCAACAGGTAGGACTGCATCAAACTGAAAAACTTCTGCACAGCAAACAGTTGACAAATGAAAAGGCAACCTACAGAATGGGAGAAGATATTTGCAAACCATATATCTGATAAAAGGTTAATATCCCAAATATATGAGAAACTCATACAACGCAATACCAAAACCCCCCAAATAATCCAATTTAAAAATCAGCAGAGGACCTGAAGAGACATTTTCCCAAAGACATACAAATGGCTAACAGGTATATAAAAAGGTGTGCACCATTACTAAACATGAGGAAAATGCAAATCAAAACACAAAGAGATATCACTTCACACCTAGCAGAATGGCTATTACCAAAAAGACAAGAGGTAAGTGTTGGCAAGGATGTGGAAGAAAGAGAACCCTTGTGTGCTGTTGATAGAACTATAAATTGGTGCAGTCACTATGGAAACAATATGGAGGTTCCTCAAAAAATTCAATTAAAATAAAAAATAGAGCTATCATATGATCCGGAAATCCCACTTCTGAGTATATATCTGAAAGAAATGACATCACTATCTTGAAGCGGTATCTGCACCCCCATATTCTTTGCAGCATTATTCACGATAGCCAAGACATGGAAACAACCCAAGTGTTTATCAATGGATGAATGGAGAAAGAAAATGTAATATATAAACATATATGCATATATATACACACACAATGAAATATTATTTGGCCAGAAAAAAAAAATCCTGCCTTTTGTGACAATGTGGATGGATCTTACAGGCATTATTTCACTAAGTGAAATAAATCAGACAGCAAAAGACAAATATTCACTTATATGTGGAATCTAAAAAAACTGAACTCACAGAAACAGAGAGTAGAATAGTGGATGCCAGAGCCTGGCGCAGGGTGGTGAAGGAGATGGTGAGATGTTTGTCAAAGGGTACAAACTTTCAGTCATGAGATGAATAAGTTCTGGGAATCTAATGTATAGTATAATGATTATAGTTAACAATGGTGTATTATATATTTGGAAGTTGCTAAGGGTAAATCTTAAATGTTCTTATCACACATACACAAAAAAAGGTAATTATGTGAGATGATAGAGGTGTTAACTAGCTTTAATGTGGTAATATTTCATATATATATATGTCAAATTATCTTGTTGTACACCTTAAACATACACAATGTTATATGTCAATTATATCTCAGGAAGGCTGGGGGAAAAAATAAACCTTGAAATCAGCCAGACAAAAGTGACACATTGCATGTAGGGGGAGAACAATTCAAACAACTGTGGATTGTTCATTAAAAACCATAGACCCCAGAAGACAGTGGAGCAGCAGCTTCAAAGTGCCGAAGGGAAATAATTGTCAACCAGGAGTTCTATATCCAGCTAAAATATTCTTTAGGAATAATGGTGAAATAAAGATGCTCTCAGATGAAGTAACACTAGGAGATTTGTTGCTAGCAGATCTGCTGTAAAACAAATGCTTAAGGGAGTTCTTCAGGTTGAAGAGAAATGATACCAGAAGTGGGCTTGGGACTTCAAGAATCAAAGAAGAGCACCAGAATGCTAAATATCTGGGTAAATATACTAGACTATTTTTCTCCTCTTAAATTCTCTAAAAAATATGAATGACTGCTAAAAGAGGAAAGTATAACATTGTTTGACAGGTTTTGCAATCTATGTAAATACAATATATGTAATAATTTTTTAAAGAGGAGAGGGTAAAGGAATGCATATAGTGGTAAGGCAACTAACTCAAAGTTCCAGGAAACACTGAATTCATTGAAACGTGGTAGGTGCCCTTTCTCTCCTGTGTCAAAGTGCTGCAGGCCCTGCTTGTGCCTCCTACCTAGTTAAACTAAAAGAAAGTGACTGAAAGAACGAATGAATGGATTTAGCCCCAGATGTGTCACTCAGTCAGCAGTTTTCATAGGGCCTGTGGGTTCTGTTTTCAGACAGATAGTTTTCCAGGGAAAGAAGCCTTTCCTGTGAACCCCTCAAGGTCAGAGCTCTATCTCCCTTTTTGTCTACATCTTCACCCCCTGCTCCCATTTCCCCCACCCAGCTCACATTCGGGTCTGGCACAGGAAGTGTGGGTCTCAGCAGGGGCGCATGGTCGGTAGCTGGGCCTGGCTTGGGATCATCTGTGGTTTGCCTGCATGGAACCTCTTTACATACTCTCTTCTTTGGTGAAAGACCCTTGAATTTTCTTTGTGGAACCCGTGTAGCTTGGGTGAGCCCCACCTCCCGAGGTTCAAAGTGGGCCCCTGACCCTAGCCTGGCCATTCAGGATTGACTTGTCCTTTAGGCACAGAAGGCACAGTGCCTAGGGCCCAAAATGCTTTCAGAGGCTTATGGAAATGTTTTAATTTCTCTTAAAATCAGAAAAAAAAAATGACCTTTTAGGGTATTCAAGATTATATTTGTCTTCACACCAATGCAGTTGTAAAGCATATTTTAAAATATGTCTTATGGTGGAAGGGGCCCACGAAGTCAGCAGTGCCAGGGGCCCACAGAAGTCATGATGCAGGCCTGCTGACAGGCCAGCAAAGGGCCCAGGGTGGGCACATGCCACAGATTGGTCTGCCAGGGGGTGTTCTGAGACCCTTGCTGGAATTTCTGGGGAGGAGATTTTCCAAACTCATGGAGGGTTAGACTTGAGCTACAGTGGGGAATGGGCCTTGATGCGCACCCACCTAGGGATGGCCTGCCTGAGAGGGAACCGGGTCAAGAGGAAAGAGCAGCCTTCTGACAGCCTCACAGGTGCCAGTGGGCCTCAGGCCACTGCTGAGCTGGACTTTCCAGTTACTTGAGCCAAAGACTCTGAAGTTTTGCTGGGGCCAGTTTGTGCTGGATTCCAACTGTTCACCACCACAAGAGTCCTGGCAGATGTAGCCTAGAAGGAAATGCCTTTTTCTTTAGTACAATGGAGTTTAGAGTTGCTCAAACACTCTAAAATTACTGGCCCATTCAGATCTTTCAGTTTCTTCTTGTCAGTTTGATAACTTGTTTTTCTAGGAAATTTCCACTTTTATCATGTCACTTTTTAAAGCATGAAGTTCTTTATAATATTCTCTTATTCTTTAGAGTTCTGTTTACTTTTTATCATCCAACCCCTTGGTATCCCAATCCCTTGTTATGGTTCATAATTTGTTGTGTTAAACTTTGCCTGTTCAAATAACTCAGTGGTTTCTTTTGCCTGCCTGGATTCAGACTGATGTAAGTGTTTTTATGTATTTATTTCTCTATTTATTTATTTATTATTGGGGAGTATTGGGCAACAGTGTGTTTTTTCCAGGACCCATCAGCTCCAAGTCACTGTCCTTCAATCTAGTTGTGGAGGGCACAGCTCAGCTCCAAATCCAGTCACCGTTTTCAATCCTTAGTGCAGGGGGTACAGCCCACCATCACATGAGGGAATTGAACTGGCAACCTTGCTGTTGAGAGCTCACGCATTAACCAACTGAGCCAAGTGTTTTTATTTTTAATGCAAATTTTATTTTTTGTATAGATAACCTTATCAGTTAGGAGGAGCTAGGTTGTGCTATGGTCACAAATGCCAAAATCCCATTGGCTTTCAAACCTTGCTCATGCTCCATGTTCATTCCAGGCTGTTGTCAGCTTCACTCTGTGTGGTTCTTACTCCAGGACCCCGGCTGATGGGGCTTCTCCTGCTGATCTCTGCAGCAAGAGGAAGAGCATGGCATCTGTCATTTCTGCACACAGTTCATTGACTAAAGCAAGTCACATGACTGCATCTAACTTCCAGGGGGTGCAGAAGTATAATCTGACCATTGAGTAGGAACTCCTGAAATTTCAGTGAGCAGAACTAATGATTACCAGGGTAGTACGTTCATGTGACATACAGCCACATGGACACTAGAAGCATCACTTGTTGACCTCATCCTTGACACTTGTAAATTCCTAAGTGATAAGAGCACTAGCAGCATCTTTTGTTGTTGAGGTGACTCTCGGTGGGATCCTGGATGGCTCTCAGACAGGGGCATGGCACCAGAAAGACCAATCCATGATTGGAAGCTAACTGGAACAAATTTCATCACTGGAAGTAGGGCTCTGTCTTGATGGAAACCAGAAACATGTGGCATTGGCTTTGGGACTGGTTGCTAGGTGGGAGTGTGAAGGGTCTTGTAAAGACTACTGATAAGCACCTGAAGGGCAGTGAGAAGCCTGTTGTGCGTCGGGGCCCTTGGGCCATAACACCTACCACCCTGCTCTCTTCTTTCTGAACTTTCACTTGGGCCAAGGCTCATACAGATGTCATCTCCTGGGCAAAGCCTCCGCACGCCTGCCCTGGACAAGAGGTTTAGGACGTTCTCTTGCCAAAAGCCTCAAGTCGGTGACCCCGGGTAGGGCAGGCTGGTCTGGGCCCTTAGGGGCACTTGGGAGCCTAGTTCTTGTCCTCCCTGCTTGTCTCCCTCTGTGCTCCTGTGGGGTTCCCAATGACCCCCTCTTTCCTCCCTCCCTGCCCAGAGTTGGCCCCTTCCCCAGGATGGCGGGTCCCGATGGAGCCCTGGGACCCACCTCTTCCCAGATGCTACAGCTGACACTGAAGGGTGGGCTTTGCTTTCCTGCCAATGGTGAGGGGCTAGGACTATTAGGGCCAGGGTCCTGTACCAGCAAAGCTGTGGTAGTTTTTATTCTCAGGGCCCCTAGCACCAGACACACTCACCCTGTGACCATTGGCTTTCTCTGCAGACCATGAGGCCACTCCACATGGTCTTTCCACTCATGGGACCAGACCCATTGCCTGGGAGGGAGTCACCGTATTTGCTTCCTGGGCTGCAGCACAAATCCCCACAAGCCTGGTGGCTTTAAACCGCACACGTTTATCCTCTCACACACAATTCTGGAGGTCAGAAGTCCAAAGGCAGCCTCATTGGGCTAAAGTCAAGGTGTCAGCAGGGCTGGTTCCTTCTGCAGGCTCTAGGGGAGAATCCATTTCCTGGACTATTGCAGCTGCTAGTGCTGCTCTGGTCCCCTTCCTCCATCTTCAAAGCACACATTCCAACCTCTGCTTCCTCATCACATCACCTTCTTCTGCAGTCACATCTTCCCCCTTCCATAAGGACACTTCTGATTGCATTGAGGGCCCACCTGGGTGATCCAAAAGAATCTCCCATCTCAAGATTCTTAACTTAATCACACATACAAAGTCCCCTTTGTCACGTAAGGTGACAGTCACAGATCACAGTGAATTGGGGTGAGGACCACCCAGGGGCCGTTATTCAGCTTCCACAGTCACCTGGCTTCATTATGCTTGTGGTGCACAGGCCTCCTTCTGACCCGCTTTTTCCCTCCAGAGACTCCCATTGTAACTGGAAGTCCTTCCTCCTGAGTGTCTCCATGAACAATGCCAAGCTCAAGTGGCTTCTTTAAGCTCCAGTAAGCTCCCCAGGGCCAGGGTGAAAGGTTCAATTTATCCTGCCATGAGTGCTTGCCTCCCCAGCTGGGGTTAGAGGCCCCTGCTCATCACCCTTGCCTGTGTCAGCTCCTGGATGGTGCAGGCTTCCACGGTGCCCACTGACCCAGGGGCAGAGGCCAGTTCCCACTCCCACACTGTGGCCTGGGCCCATGACAAGGCCCTCTGTCCTCCTGGAGGGCTGGATAGGAGGCTCTGCGCTCCTTCTTGGTCCCTCACAGCCCGGCCCTCCTCCAGGGCGCATTCATGGCCCAGCAAGCATCCTTTCCTGCCCAGCTGCTCCTCCGGGATACGTGGGCGAGTTCAGTTCTGGGGACAGAGGGGACATTTGTCTTAGCCAGGGGCCAGTCTGGCTTATTCTGTTCAGCTCTGCCAGCAAAAGTCCTGACTCTATAGCTCAGAAACCACCTATAAGGAACGGCCACCAGACACGCCTGGCAGTTCCTGAAACCTTCTCTTCTGGGTATTAAAAAAAGAAAAAAGAGAGTGGTATCATTTTCAAGTAGTTGGAAAATTGAGAATGGATCAGATTACAGAGGGCTGTGGATGGATTGTATTTGAAAACACGTGGATACCAACCTCGGGGTTCCCTTAAGCTCCCAACCCAACCAACTATAGCCCAGATGGGCCCCACATATGGGTAGGAAGGCTGCTGGGGACTGTATAGGACTGCCTTCAGGAGATGTGGGCCAGAGCTAGCAGATGGTGCAGCTTCTCAAGAGAAGCCTGAGACCAAGGTTGGTGTGTATAACCTCCAGTTCTAAATGTTTGCTGCCAATTAAGTGAGCTGAGACCATCCTGCAGGCTGGGCTAAAAGGGTCTGGGATGTGGGTCCCCCACTATGCTTTTGTGTGGTCATGCCTTTGGCACCGTGCTCTGTGGAGCCCAGGCTGCTGTTTTCTCATTCTGGGGATTGTGGAACACTGTGTTGGCATCACCTGGGGACATGTTACCATCATGACCCCGGGCCTATCCTGGACCCCTGAGCCTGAGCCTTAGGGATGGGGCCCGGGCCCCTGCATCTGCCAGAGTGTCACAGCCATGGGTCCTTTAAAACTGCTGGATTGGAGACCCTGGCCGAGGTTCACCGTGGAGAAATCAGACATCCAGAGCTATTTACCCTACTCAGTGTCATGTTTGGGACTTATGTAACATAAGAGTTCCTTCGAAAAGGCAGCCTCACCTGCTGAATAAAGTAAGTGTCTGTCTTGCTCTGCTGAGGTGGGGGTGGGGCCATGGACTCCATGGCGGCCAGAGCCATCTGGATCTTACGAAAACGACTCCAGCCACGTCACTTGTTTGCTTCCACCCTCCAGGGGCTCTTCGTACACTCACAGTCCAGTCCTCAGTGTTCCCACAGCCTCAGGCCCTCAATGTCTGGGTCCCTCCGGCTGTCATTCTCCACCATTGTACTTGCCCCTTTTCTCAAATGTCACTTTCTCAGAAAGGCTTTCCCTGACCATCTCTATAACATACCCCTCCTATCCTACACACGCTCTCTCGTCCTTACTTAATTTTCCTTTCTAGCCCTTAGCAGCTTTCTCATTCCCCACATCAGTTATAGGATGTTTTGTCCCCTGTGGTATCCCCAGGGGACAACTCTAGCAAGAGTAGGAGTTGTAAAACTATTTGTGGATTGAATGAATGAATGAATGACTCCACAATGGTTGTTTCTGCCTCAGGGCCTTTGCATGGGTTGGGGCCTTCGCCTAGAATGCTCTTCCTCTAGCTAAACCCACAGTTTGGCTCCTCTTTGTCACTCTGGTCCCATCAAGTGTCCTCATTTCAGGAAGGCCTTTCTGGTCTCGCTAATACACCATGTCTCAGACTTTCCTTATTACCCTGCTTTATTTTCTTTTTCGTTAACTTGAGATACAACTCATACAATGTAAAATCCCGCATAACATGAAATTCACCATTTTAAAGTGTACAGTCAGTGCTTTTGAGTATATTAATAAAGTTGTGCAACCATTACCACGATTCAATTCCATAGCATGTTTGTCACTCCAAAAAGAAACCCCATGCTCATCTCCCTTCCCTCAGCCCTCAGTAACCACTATGGATTTACCTATTCCGGACATTTCATATAAATGGAACCATACTATATGTGGCCTTTTGTGTCTGGCTCCTTTCACTTAGCATAATGTTTTAAAGATTCATCCGTGCTGTAGCCTGTGCCAGTGCTTCAGTTTTTGTTTTTTGTTTTTCATGGCTGAATAATAACCCATTGTGTGGATAGACCGCATTTTTGTTCATTTGTTCCTCACTTGATGGGCATTTACGTTATTTTTACTCTGGCTGTTATAAATAATGCTATGAACATTCACATGTAAACTCTTGTGTGGACAACTATTCTCATTTCTCCTGGGTGTACACCTAGGAGAACAATTACTGGATCACATGCTGATGTCTTATTTATTTATTTGGGAGGAGTGTTAGCACTTCCTGAAGTTTTTACTGGGATTACTTGCTTGTTGACGTATCTGCTGGGGCCAGGACTGTGGTGCGGTGAGTGCAGCACCTGCCTCAGGTGCCTAAAACCTCAGTCATCAGCATAAATAATATTTTTATGCAATATTTTTAAAAATCAAAGACAGGATCACTCAAAGTGCTGGAGCCTGAGGTAAAAGGAACAATCAAATTCTGTCTTTATTTAAAATGTTGATGTTTTGTTCATCATAAATTTTTTGCATTAGTTTTGATTTTTAAAAATCTTGCATTAAAATATTATGAACCTCAATGACTGAGTTTTTGGTGCCCTTGTACATTTCCCAGGGGAGGTAGGTGCCTCCATCACCTGAGTCCCCTCGGGTGTAAGCATCGTGGTGCTCTTATCTCCAGCAGACACGGCAGGCTGTCAGGAAGTGCATGTCTGGGTGAAGGAAAGGACTGTTTGTGAGCAGGGAGTGGACGGTCATTTTTTATTTTAGGGCAGGCCCTCAAGCTGTGAAGTCTCACAGCCTCTCTGATCCCCTCAGAACCCCAGGTGAGGCTGGACCTCAGGGAGGGCTCCCTGATAGAGAGGAAGGAGCCAATCCCAGGGCATCTTGGAGGAGAACTAGACACAGACCATCGAGCAGTTAATGAGGGAAGTTGGGAGAGGGATTTTCCCATCCAGGTAGTATCTGATACCTTGCATTCGGCAGAAGGCCCCATGGCTTTGGATTTAGGGTGGCCAGGACTGGGATAGTTGGAGTTGCTCTCCAGAGCTGAGTTGGGAATGCCAGAGGGAGGGCGCCTCCCTGATGGCTCCATGCTATGCTGGCTCTGATTGTCGCCTCTGTGAGCCTCCAGGTAAACATCTTAACAGGACCACAACCCAGGTGCAGAATTTAAGGAGGCACCAAAAAACCCAATAAACAAGATCAATATTTTTAATGCAGTATTAAAAAAAATGAAATCAGCAAACTACTGCCTGTGAGCTGGCCACCTGTTTATTAAAATAAAATTTTATTGGAAATTAGGCAAAAATTAGAGAGCAAAGCCTCTGGTGCTGGCCACAGCATCATGGAAGGGGACTCTCACGCCCTTGTTGGTGTCCTGGGTGTTCTGGAATGACACTGGCTTTGGCAGGGCTCTCTTTGACTGTCTCCCTCATGACTGAGGGGACTGGGTGTCCACACAACCTTTTGGGAAAGCACTTTGTCAATATCTATTAAAATGTAAAACTACTTCTCTTTTGGAGCTGTCATTGCATTTTTTAGAAATCCATTTAATTTATTTTTATCAGCCCCTGTATTTAATACTCCCATTCAAAACACAAGAATGATTCTTGTTTTCTTGTCTGGATTCCGATTGATTTGTCTCCTACATCCCTGTGCAATCATTTTAGGGAGAGAGAGGGCAATTATACCCAGGAGTGGGATCACTGGTTTATAGGAAATACGCACACACAGTTTTTCACAATGCTGCTAACATCCTTGCCAGCATGACTAGCACACTTAATCCCCCTCAGCAGAACCCCTCTCATTCTCATCAACATTTGAAATTACCTACCTTCCTAATTTTTGACGTTTGGGCATGAAGTGGTATTTCATCTTAGTTTTGATTTGCTTTTTTTCTTAGTTCTTGGAGAGTTTTAGTTCTTCTTCATAAAGTTGTTACTTTTTCAGGATTCATGTTTTTGCAGTATATCTCTCCTTTGCTCATTTTAAAATTGTTTTCCCTATCTTTTTATTGCTGATTTTAGAGAACTTTGCTGTAGATTCTAGGTGTTAAACCCTTGTCAATTTCAGACTTCACAAATACTTTCTCCCAGTCTATCATCTGTCTGTTAATTTTGTCATGTGTACTTCTTTGAACAGAAATCCTTAATTCAATGATTTTTTTTTGCTGCACCATTTAATTTCTATAGAATTAAAAATACAGTACAGCAGGATACACACACACAATATTTTAGTCTTGTTTTTAATGATAAAAAACTGGGGCTTTTCCTGCCCCCATCCCAGTCCCATGTCGTCAGTAGGAGAAAGGCTGAATACACTGAGGGACACCCATACTTGGTAGGACACAACCTATTAAAAAAGAGTGAGAGACATCTGTATCTATTGCATTTACAGAAAAAAGAAAATTGTAATGTGTACCATAAGATCCAATTTTGGTTAAAAATTGCTTCACCACTATCTGTTCATGTATATGTGTTTATAAGAACAAGGAGAAAGATGAAAAAAGAGAGCCAGCTGGCTGTTAACATTAACTAGGGTATAATGGGATGCAGGTGTAGGAGCAGAGGGTGGTGGGCAGTTCATGTGTGCGTGTGCACACTCTGGGCTTCAGCATACTGTTCCTTCATATCCAGTCGATCCCAAGTCCTGTCCAGTCCACGTCCTTAACACTGTCCATTCCCATCACCTCTGCTCCATCCATCCAACCATCCCTCCGCCCCCTCTCCCTCCATTCCATCCATCTGTCCATCCATCCCTCTATCTGTCCATCATCCATCCATCCATCCATCCATCCATCCATCCATCCATCCATCCATCCATCATCTATCTATCTATCCACCCATCTATCCAGCTAAGCCTCACCCCCTAACTCCTTACCCACGGTCCCTGTTCCTTGCGGGCTTCCTTGCCCTCAGCTGTGCCTTCTTTCCCAACTGGCACACTGACCACAAGGAAAAGTATGTGACCTTGTCAGGGACCATGACTCTTCAATGGCTCCCAAAGACCTAGAGGATAAAAGCCATACCCCTCTTCACGCTGAGAGTGAAGAGTGAGAAAGCAGGTCTTGGTTCAGACGATATAACTCTCACTGTCCTGAGTTTTAGTATATTTTCTTAAATTTTTCTCCATTTACTCTGCGTTTTTAAGACAATTTCCAGAAGCTTTTTCCTTTAAATCCTTTTCACCGCTTATGCCTGTTTTGCCAGGGAATGAACGCAGCTCCGTCGCCACCATTCTGGAATTGGCATCCCTCCAGCCTGCTATTCGAGATTTCTGCTCCATTGGGAGCCGGGAGGAGGCCCCTGATGCTCACTGCCTGAAATTTCCCTCGCCCTCCCCTCCCTGTCCCGTCCCCTGTCCCTTGTCCCCTGTCCCGGGGCTTCCTCTCCTGACAGCCCTCTGTGTTTGGGATCACATTATTTTGCACAGAGACACCTTTGAGAGATGCAGGCACCACACAACTGTCCGTGTGCTTCCCCACCACCCTGCCCAGCATCCTGTGTGCAGCACCCCCTTGCAAGGCCACAGGCCCTCTCAGGAGCGGGAGCCCACCCTACTTCCCACCATGATTTACTGTAAGCTGTGGTTATACGGAGCATGAATGACATTTTATGATTTGGCTTTAAGAGTTATATTTAAATTAATTTTAAAAATCGGAGTATTACTTGAAAATGATTATAGTGATAAAGGGCTTATAACAAAAGCCACCATCACTCTCTTGCCCTCTCCCCCTTTATTCCACCCCCAGTGGCCTCTGGACCAATGGTTAGGATGGCCTGCCAGCTTCTCTCAGTGCCGGCTTCTCCTGTAGCCCCTGCCCTTCCCCTCACTACAGTCTGCCCTGCGTGCTCCCTGGACACTGTCCACTGTCTCCCCTGGATGCGCTTGTTCTCTCCCTGCGTTGGATGCTATGGTTTCTGACTCATCGTCTTTCTTGATTTATTTCCTCATTTTGGTGCACATATCTTGCAGCAGGGACATATCGTATTTCCCCGAAAATAAGATCTAACCAGAAAATAAGCCCTAGCATGATTTTTCAGGATGCTCGTAATATACGCCCTACCCCAAAAATAAGCCCCAGTTAAGATCGTCAGCCAGACGGAAGCATTTAGTACATCCATTGCAACACACACACAACAGACATATTGAATTATAAAATAATAATATAATATATAATTAAATATAAGTAAATAATATTATTGACATAAATACTTAAAATAAATGAGAATATAAATTATAATTAGGTATTTGTAAATACCCAAGCGGGCACTTTTGGACGAGAGGTAAACGCCTATGTAAACAGATGAACTCGAGACTTATTGCCAAATGACCAATCGGAGTACAGACACAACGCATGAATAACGTGCACACTTGATAACGAACGGACGTGGTTGTGTCTAATATGAATCTTCATAATTCAATGCATCGTGTGTTGTAACGGACGTACTTAATGCACTCATGTGAAATAAAGAAACGTTTTCTGAATTTTGGTGCCTGCAATTTTTCATCGCTTTTGTGTGGACCATCATTCTTAACTGTCATCATTTTTGTTGCCACTCCTGTCTTGTAAGTCTTCCATTAACACTTGATTTAATTCTAGATTTAAAGGGAATAATATTTTGACCCCCAGACAAGATGAATGCAAAAAGAAAGAGCTATTCCATCGAGTACAAGAAAGGAATCGTGGAGGACTCCAGGGGCAAGAATCTTACGGCTTTCTGCAAAAAGAAGGTGGATCACCGAACGGTCCGAAAATGGCGAGCAGAGTATGATACGATAACCTCAGTCAACAGGTGGATGAGGGAGATGCTAAGATGTACTAATGTGGATCAGGTTTGCAACCATTATTTTCTGGAAGACATCATCTGGGAATGGATTGCTGACAGGAGCGCAAAGGCTTTGGTTGTGCGCAGGGCTGATATTCAAGCATTTGCCCTTGCAATGGCACCACAGTTAGAAATATTCCCAGAAGATTTCAAAGCATCACAACACTGGCTGGAAGGCTTCCTTCAGCGATATGAACTGTTTCTAAGATTGACAACACTGTTCAAGCTGGAAGATACTGAAGTTATTAAATGTGCACTTGCATTCAAGTCCTTTGTTGATGGCATCGACTTTTCTAAATACCAACTCTCCAACATGATTGCTGTGGATGAAACTGCAGTGTTTATGGGCCAAGAATCTCAAACAACAATTGATCAGAGGGGAGTCAATTTACATTCCCTCCACTGGTTTCAAAAGTGCATGTGTTACCTGTATTTTGGCAATTCATCTGGATGGAAAGAAAGCCCCACCTCTAATCATCATTAAGGGCAAGAAAGATAAGGTTGAACGTGTTTCAGGCTTTTATGTTCTTGAAACCGATAAAGCCTGGTGCACACAAGCAGGTATAAGGAAGTGGGTCGATTTAATGCTGCCACTTGTTTTGCGAAGTGGCCAAAGAGGTCTGCTTATCTGGGATTCAGCCAGCACTCACCGCGCTAAAGACATGAAGAACTGCCCTGTAGAGAGAAGAATAGATCAAATAATGATTCCTGCAGGAATGACTGCCTGTCTCCAGACTTTTGATATTGCAATAAACAAGCCATTCAAGGTCCATTTGCACATGGAAATCAATGACTACATTGAAATAGAATGGAGAGAAATCAGCGTGGGAACTTTGTGAAGCCTAGCCTGCAAGAGGTTGTGACTTAGGTGAAGAATTCATGGGATAAAATCACTGACAGCTGTGTTTCCAATGCACTACGAGCAGGCTACATGGACAAGAAGGGCTCATTTAAGGAGAGCTCTATTGCTGGACATGAGAGATTGGGGCCAATGGTTCTACAGGAAACGGAGTCGCAAGAAATTCAGGCCGGAATTCGGGGTTTGGAGAGTTATGATGATGTTCCAGAAGATGACATGACTGTATTTGAATAAAAGTAGATTTTTGTACATGAAAGAATGTAGATTGTTGTACATGAAAAAATAAGGCATCCTCTGAAAATAAACCCTAATGCGTCTTTTGGAGCAAAAATTTATATAAGACCTGGTCTTATTTTCAGGTAAATACGGTATCCTGGTGATACTAAGTGTTGGCAAGGATTTGGGGGGCCCCCTGAACCCTCTTGGTGGGAGCATAGACTTGGTGGTACCATCACTCTGGAAAGCAATATTCTGTAAAATTAAGAATCTATATATAGATCCTGTCTAGTAATCCCACGTACAGAGAATTTTCCCATAGCTAGAAGTCGGTAGCAACTTCCTCTCTCCTCCGACCCTCAGATATATGCCGTGTGTGTGTGTGTGTGTGTGTGTGTGTGTGTGTGAATTAGTTACATTAATTACAATTCAGTAAATTGTAACTGATCAATTAACTAATTGTTTTGAATAGGTAATAAGCTGCATGGTTCAAAAGCAGAAAGTCTTTATCTACCCCGACCACATCTCTCCAAAGTTTACTATCATTAGGCTTTCATGTATTTTTTAATGTTTTAAAAGTTTTAAAGAGATTTTTAATGTAATATAAGCGAATGGAAATGTATGTGCTTTCTTGTCCTTTCTGCACAAATGCTGTCCACATACTGTACACTCTGTCCCGTGCCTACACCACATCACAGGTACCTCTTCGTGTCAGTACAGAAAGCATCCCCATGACAGCTGTGCAGTCTCTATGGTGGACCATGCAGTGTCCTGTGCCTGGAACACTTGCGTTGTTCCAGTCGTGGGCTGTCAGGGCTCACTCAGCAGGAACATACAAGCTGATGGGAAGAGAAGGGCTGGCGGTGGGATCAGTGCGCGGCAGCACACACACATTTGGAATCTTGATGAAAATTGCCAAGTTTGCTTCCAGAGGAGAGCATCTCCCCGCACTGCACAGCGATGTCAGGGTGCCTGCTGCCCCAGCTTGGCTCGCCGCGGTACCACTATTTCTCTGTCACTCTGAGAGGTAGACAGGATACACTGCCATGGTGCTCCTCAGTGGTGGTGCTCCTCTGAGTGAAGTAGAGATTTCTCTCACCCTGAGCTTCTTTTCTCACTTTCAGCCCTCACGTTTCAGCCATTTGCATTTCCTCTCCTGTGGACTGTTTTTATCTCCTGCCTATTTTGCTATGAAATAGTTGATCTTTCCATTTCCTTTTAAATCAATTTCAGTCAGACTTACACCCTCAACATTCCCCTGGAGCTCCTCCTTTTGAGGCCACCGTTTGCGTCTATGTTTGCATCTATGTTGACAATCCAAAGGTCAACTCTTTTTCTTTTTTAATTGGGGAACAGTGTGTCTCTCCAGGGCCCATCAGCTCCAAGTCGTTGTCCTTCAGTCTAGTTGTGGACGGCGCAGCTCATTGGCCCATGTGGGAATCAAACCAGCAACCCCATTGCTCAGAACTCCTGCTCTAACCAACGGAGCCATCAGGCCGCCCCTGCAAAGGTCAACTCTGGATTCTTGTCTTACTCCTACCTGACCTCTCAGCAGCACTTGGCACAGTTGATCACCCTCCTTCTTGATTCTTCCTCTTTCAACTTCCGTTTCTTCCTTGATTTTCCTCTTAACTTCTAGAAACTCCTTCCTACTGTCCTTTGATGGATCTGCCTTATTTCCTCAACCTCTAAACATTTGACTGCCCCAGGGCTCAATTATCCCCTCTCCATCCCCTCCTAGAGCTTCATCCAGCCCCCAGGCTGTAGAAGCAACCTGCCCGTGGAAGACCTCCAGATTTCTACCCCCAGGCTGGTCCTCCCTGTGAAGCCCGCTCATGGCATCCCAATCCGTACTCATGTCTCCACTGGGCTAACAGACATCTCAAACTGAGCATGCTCCAAATCAAAGTCCTGATTTTCCTCTTCCGTCCTGATCCTCTCTCAGTTTTCCCACATCTCAGTAAATGGCAACACGATTCCTCCATTTGCTGAGGCCAAACAACCTTGGGGTTAGCCTTGACCCTTGCCCTTCTGTCACTTTTGACTTATATTCCATTAGCAAATCCTGTTGGCTTCACCTTCAAAATGTATCTGGCCACGTTCGCCACCTCCACTGCTACACTCTAGTCCAGGCTACCTTCTTCTCTCACCTGCATCACTTCAGAAGCCTCCTAGCAGGCCTCCCAGCTAAGTGCCTTGGTGTGTGAGACCCAGCGATTAACTGGAAAGACAGACCTTCACAGAGAGGTTGTATATGTTAGCGTTAACAGATTTTAATTTGAACCGAACCATTTTACTTATGTTCTAATTCAAAAGGTAAATCATTATTGAAATAGTGTGTAACCTTCTACAAAACCAGTAGGAGTAAGTAAATTGATTGAAAAGCTTTCTATATCGCTGGGCTGCACTGATCAGCCCATCCGGCGTGCACGCAAGGCCAGGAGAATGCACCAGTCTCCCACATGGGCTCCAAGAAAATCCTGTTGTTCAGGTGTGACTCCTCAGCCAGGTGGGAGCTCGCCACCTGCTGGGCTGGGGTCTGGGCTGGGCTGGGGACCACAACCCACTCCAGTTCCCTAACTGGAGTAATGTGATCATTACTTACTTCTCTGTTATGCAAATACTGTGCAATCTTGTATTTTTTTCCTTAGGATAATTTATAAAAGTACAATTATTGGGTTAAAAGTTATCAGAGAAATCTTTCTAGAACTGACCTGTGTTACCCCTGGATTAGTCTGGGTTCTCCAGAGGAATCAATAGGTGAAAGAGGGAGGGAGGGAGAGAGAGAAAGAGAGAGAATGGACAGCTGGACATTTATTATAAGGAATTGGCTCACACAGTTATGGAGACTGAGAAGTTCCAGGATCTGTTGCGTGCAAGCTGGAGATCAAGGAGAGCCAGTGGTGGAAATTCCAGGCCAAATGCAGGAGAAGAACCATGTCCCCGCTCGAACATCGAGAATCGTCAGGCAGAGAGAGCTAATTCTTCTTTACTTCACCTTTTGTTCTGTTCAGTCTCCTGACTGGAGGAGGCCCATCCACACTGGGGAGGGCAATCTGCTATACTGAGCCCACCAGTTCAAATGTGAATCTCACCCAGACACACACCCACCCAGAAAACTGAACAAATGCCTGGGCACCCCATGGGTCCCACGAGTCAAGATGACACATAAAATGAATAATCACGTAGCCCCTAAATTCTTTAGAGTCCCCCACCCACACCCCCCAGCATTCAGGGTAAACTTCAAGCTCCTTGGTCTGCCCAGTGGGGCCTTCCACCACTTGGCCTCTGCTGGTCTTTCCTGCGTCACTCCTGAAGCACCAGGGGACACGAGGGGCTCAGAGACTCTCCTAAGATGGGGGCAGGAGGGGAGTAAAGATGTGTGTCACTGTGTGTGTGCTTGTGGGGAGAACAGGTGGTCAGTTGGTCCTCGTTGGCTTCTGAGCACCCTCAACGACAGAGCTCTGGAGGCCAGAGACCTGGGGCCCAGGCTGTGCCCTGGGAGCTGAGTGTCCTCGGGCAGTGGCATTGCTTTCCTGAGCTTCCATATCCTCACTGGCCACGGGGAATTGTGACAGCATCGACCTGTGTGGTTTGTCAGGCTGACTGTAAAGTGCCAGGCCTCGGACTGGGCACTCATGACAGAGTATTTGAGTTTGGGGCTGAAATGGAGCTGTTAGCGGAGGCACCCCCTGACTGTGGCTCTTGACCACAGTTGTGTGACTTCCGGGCTCGTGAGCATCAGTGGGCGTATCAGTGGAGAGTTAGAAACTGTGGAGGGCATTGCTTGGGGTGCTGTGGGTGGGGGGGTCCCTCCCTTGAGAACCTCCTATTGTAACCTGACCTACACATACAGCCTAGCAGGTAGCCTAGCACAGACTAACTTCTACTTAGAATTCAGAACTTTGCTTAGATTAACCTGTAGAGCCACTTAGATGACCCTAGGTGTTATAAGGTTTGTGTGACCATATGCTGTAATTAGCTCAGAGTTTAACAGGAGGGCTGAGACTTAATTAGGTAAACTTCCTTCCAAACCTGTGTCATCCCTGGCATTGACAGTTGCCAGAGCTGGTTTTCAGGAGCAAGCCCAGGATGATTTGCAGGACCAAGGGGCTGATTTGACTGGAACTGCGTGAGGCAGGCAGAAGGGGCTTGGAAGACCCTGTAGTGACCTCCTCATGAACTGTTCTCTTATATTATACCCTTGTTATAATGCTACTGCTTTGTCCTAGGGGCAGAGATTGTCCACCATTTTTGAATCTGCAATGTATGTAGATCCATGTTTTCTAACCGCACGTGAGCAGGACAGTCCCCACCTATTCATGCAGAGACAAAGCTCACCTTGATGTTTATGTATGATTTCCCTGAATAAGGACGAATCTGAACCTTTGTTCAGGGACACGCTGCTTTGAAAGTGACCTTCTGTGTGTCCTTGTTTGCTGTCTCACAATAGAGACAATAAAATCTTTTCATAAAATTGTCTTGGTGTTGTCGTTTGGCTGGCAACTACTGAGTAATTGAACCTGGTTCGGTCCTGGACAATATGAGCCCTGCAAGGTGTTGGGACACAGTACCTGAGGCCTGAAGCCTGCCTGAGAGGCCTGAAGGTCGAGGGGCCATCCTGGCGCTGTCTGTTCCCCAGTTGTTAGGGAAAGGGTCCCTGGGGCAACTTTGGCCATGTGTTTGAGATCTGCCCTGGGGTTACCGGGGTCCTGCCCTGCCCTGGAGGGTTGCCAGGGAGGATGGACAGGCTTCCACAGAGGCCTGGATGTGGCTGGGTTCCTGGGATAAGTCGCTGTTGTGATGAGATGCCCTCCCAGGGAACTGTGGGGTATGGGAGATGGTCCAGGGTTCTCCAATGGTGCAGAAATATGGGGCAAGGGCGTCAGAGAACTCCTGGATCACCCATGTGAGAATGAATCAGAAACCCCACGCCTGGGGCTTCTGAAGCAAATCCCAGTTAGGGAGGTTTTCCTGTCCCCCGACTCCCCACTCTTCCCTCCCTGGAGGGCTCAGGAAGGAAGTGCCAGGCTCCGAAGGAGAGACCACAGCCATAGCTCTTCCCTGGCCTCCTGGGCACAGTGGGGTGCCTTGGAGCCCTGGGGCCCAGGCACCTGATTTGTCCCTGAGCTAGCAGCTTCAAACCCTGCACTGTGTGTTCAGGTTGCGTCATCTGGCATTGAGCCGTGCCTCGGGGGCATCAGTCTTGGGTGCTGCTGACACCTGCTCCACAGGTGTAGGCCCCGCCCATTGGGGCTCTGTGGGCCATCTGACCAGGGTGGCAGAACAAAGGGGCCTGTGCAAGGAAGGGTCACGAATCCCTTGTGGTTAAGGAACCGTCTGTGTGGCTCTGAGCAGGGCACCATCCCTCTCTGGGCTCCAAGCCTGCATCCAGAGAAAGGGCACCATGATTCCCACCTGGGTGTCTGCTGGGGTCCTCTGAGGGAAGGCTCTCCTGGCTGCACTAGGGCCTGGCACCCAGTGGCTGTACAGAAAGGTGGAGAGCAGGTTCAAGGGCCCCTTGCAGAAACCTGAGACACAAATGCACCACCTTGAGTCCCCTTGGCCTTACGTCTTCTGTGGGGCTGGTTACAGGCTGCCTCTTTCTTCTTGTCCTACACCCTCCCCCAAATGGGTGTGAGCCCAGGCCTCATCTCACCATCCTGCCCTGGCACCAATTCTGCACTGGGTCACAGAAGGGCTGGCAGGCTGGAAGGTGCAGGTGTTGAGGAAGGGGTTACATGTCAGGAATCCCTCCCGGGAGGCTGCGTCTCTGACTAGATTGACAAGGTGGGGAACAGAATACCAGGCAGTGGGAACAGCATGTGCAAGGCCACAGAAGCATGAAACAGGAAACAGTGTTTCCTTTGCATTGGGGCTGCAGGCCTGGGGGTAGCAGTGCCAACTATATTCTGTTAGCACCGACAAGCTTGACCTGCCTCCCCATCTAACCACTGGAGCTTCAACTAAAAGCCCTGCACTGCTTTTTCTGGCATCCTTTCGTCATGCCCTCACAGCCTAGAGAAGGCTGCTGCAATCTCCTGCAGAAGACAGAGAAGACTGAGTTGGACTTTGGGAGCGTGGCTGTGGGAGGCACCTGGGGGCTGGCTTTGGAGAGAGAGCTGGGATCTTGGGCCAGAATGAAGGATTACATGAATCCTTCATGCAGGGGAGGACACTGTGGCCAGCTGCCTCAGGCCTCTCAGCCTCACCTGCTGACTCCGAAGCTCAGCATTCTGGGGTTTCCTCACAGGCCCCTGCATGAGTTGCGCAGGAATAAGAAGATGGAGCCAGGTGACCAGCAAGGCCTGGGACTTTGGGGTGGGCTGGGAGCCCCCTCCAGTGTCCTTTCTCCCTGTGGCCGGGTTAGCAGACAGCCTCCTCTGGTGGGAGCTGGGTCCTGGGCAGGCTTCCCAGAGCTCCGGGAGCAGCAGAGTTGGAGCTGCCATCCAAGGACACTAACTCCTTTTGTGTCACTTGTCCCTGCTCCTGACAGGCAGCTCTCAGTGTGACCAGGAGGCAGCGACAGTCCCTACTGACATCTGCCAGGGCCCTGTCTAATGTTGCCCCAGGGGAGGCCAGGCACTGAGGGAGCGTGTTGCGCGGGGATGAGAGGATGAGGAGATGCTTCTAGCCAGCTCCTGGGACCCCCAGGACTCCTTGGGTTTGGTCCCAAGGCTCCGCCCAGGTCCCCCTCAGGAGCTGGGTGTGGTGCGAGGTGGGGCGGAGCCTGCTCTCAGCTAACGCCCAGTGCCTGCTCTGCCACTGCTCCCTGAACTACTCACCCTCTCTGGGGTCTCAAATGGAAAGGGGTGGGCTGGTCGGGCGCAGAGCAGATCCTGCTGAAGCCTTACATGCAGCGTCCCACACCTCTGTCCGGCTTCTGGGCCCTTTCGGGGCCTTGCTGAGGTCCCGGGTTCATCAGGCACAGTTCCCTGAGCTGGGGGAGACACCTGGATTGCCTTGTCTCTGCCTGTCCCTCAGGTGGGAGAGAGGCCATGCTGCCGGTTAGCTGAGTCTGGCACTGGGTGGGGCCCAGCCCCTGAAGGGCCTGATGCGCCCCCCACCCCGTACACCCCCTCCACCTAGCAGGCCCTGGCCAGGAATGGGGGTGCACATCACACTCCCTGACTTCCTGGCTGGGGGTCCTGGCCACATGCCAGGTGAGAGCTCAGCAGCTCCACAGCTCATCTTCCCGGCACAGAAACTTAACCCACTGTGTGCGGGCTGATGGGGACCCCACAGGAGGCGCCTCATGGTAGGCTGAGGGTGCTTCCCCGCCTTCATCGCTCCCCCTTCTCTCCATACCTCCAACAAGAGAGGCGTCTGGCCGCTCGCAGGGCTGTCGGTATCTGCTCAGCGGAGGTTTATCGAGCACTTACTACACACCAGGCTCTGACAGCGTGGCCTGGGGTCTACGGAGTGGAAATGGCCACTGTGTCCCCTTCCCGATCCAAGGCCACCATTCCCAGGCCTGAGTCTTGCAGACGCCCACAGTGAGAGGAGATGTGGACGTGAATATTCGGGGTGTGTACGAATGTGTTTATAGCAACTCTACAGTTTACAATGTACTGTACATATTGTCAACTCTGTGACTCAAATTTGTCCTGCTGACCAGCATCCCTGTTGTCCCTAGAAAGCTATCCTCTGATGCCAGCAGGATCCAGAAAGGGGGTGCATGGAACTGCAGAAACCAACCCATCTCAAGGGGCAGGAGAGGAGCCATCTGCAGAACGGCAGAGGCCACTGGTGGGCTCTGGCCCCTCTCTCATCACTGTGACCTGCTGGGGATGTGGAGGCTCCCAAGTCACCTGGCAGCAGACTAGGTGCCAGCTTCCATGGAACGAGTCACCCGGTGAGAGTAGGTCCTTGTCGAGGATGGACAGACTGACCAGCAATGTGACCACCACCGTCCCGAGGCTCGTGTCACCCACATGTCTGGAGGTCCTGGGCCCCGCCAGGGCTGAGGCTCCACAAAAGGTGGAGAAAGTTTTCCTGAGCCGTGTGGTCACTGTGGTGGGCGCCAGGCCACGGGGTCATGGTCTGCAAAGCTGCAAGGTGCCCAGGCCTTCCCTGCATTCCTCACGTCTTCCCCAAAATAGAAGACCTGTGGATTTAAACAGGCCCAGACTGGTTAAACTTCCCTCCAGCATGTCACCTTCTCAGCAGGTGCCTGCCACCCACAGGGGTGTCATGCAATGCCCTTGGCTCAGGCCTCACTGCCCACCGCTGTGGATCATCTCTGAGCAGGAGGAGGTGTGTGCCTCACTTTCTCACATAAGAATGTGGACTGGGGGTTCTGAGTCCTAGGACACACAGTTGATCACCCACAGAGGCAGCCACCAGCCGAGGGGGCTTGTGGTCCCAGCCGCCTCTCCTAACCAGCCTTTGAGTTCTGCCCCATCCCAAGACCCTGGCCTGAACTGCCCTCTCGCCATGGGCTGGCGGGGCTCCCTAGAGGCTGATGACTGGGGTGCTGATGAAGCCCCTCGGCCCCGCTCTGGCCCCGGGCACCCCACCTCCTCCCCCTACCCTGTCTTGGCACAGACTCACCTGAGAGTTTTCCACCTCTCTTTTTCTGTGTGGTTCTCTGGGCTCTCACTTTCATAGGAAGCCAAATAAAGACCTAGTCAGAAAATGAAGTGAAGTTACACAATTATGGTTGATGATAATAACCTGCTCTACACCCAGAGACTGACCTGCTTTTTATTTTAAAATTAAACTTGTGGTTGGGAGAGAATTCACATGCAGTTGTAAGAAATAATACAGAGAGATCCATGTACCCTTTACCCAGTTCCTCCCAATGGCAGCCACTTGCAAAACTATAAGATAGGTCACCACTGAGCACCGGATGTTGGCGCTGATACAGTCAAGACACAGAACATCCCTCACCACAAGGACCCTATGCTGCCTTTTATAGCCTCACCCACTGTCCTCCCATCTCCACCTCTTTCTTAACCCCTGGCAATCACTGATCTGTTCTCCGTGTCTGTTTTGTTATTTCGAGGATATGATATAAGTGGAATTAAACAGTGTGTAATCTTTGGGACCTGGCTCTTGTCATTCAGCGGAATTGTCTTGGAGATTCATCGTGTTGTGGTACCAAACTTCACTCCTACTTGCTGCTGACTAGTGTTCCATGGTGCGTGTTCTCCACAGTTTGTTTAACCTTTCACCCACTGAAGGGTATCTGAGTGGTCCCCAATGTTTGGCTATCACAAATTAAGCTGCTACAAACATCGGTGCACGGGTTTTTGTATGAACATGACTATTTATTTCTTTAGAGTAAAGAAGTGCCCAGGAGTACAATTGCTGAGTCATACTCGTATAACAGTTGCATATCTCGTTTTATCAGAAACTCTTTGTCCAGTTCTACATCCTGAATATTTTCTCTGCTTTTTTCATAGTTTTACATTTAACATTTGAGTCTGTGATCCATCTTGAGTTGATTTTTTTTATAAAGTGTACGACTTAGGTTGAGGTTCATTTTATTTTTGGCCTATGGATGTCCAAATACCCCAGCACCATTTGTTGTAAAGGCTATCTTTCCTCCACTGAATTGCTTTTCCACCTTTGTCAAAAATCACTGGGCATATTTGTGTGGGTCTATTTCTGGGTTTTCTATCCTGTTCCGTTGATCTATGTGTCTGTCCTGCCAACACCACACTGTCTCTATTACTGCGGCCATATGGTATTGGCCTTAATATTGGGTAGAGAGATTCTTCCCATTTTATTCTTTTTTTTGCAAAATCGTTTCAGCTATTCTTGTTCTTTTGTTGTTCTGTATAAATTTTAGAATAAACTTGTCAATAGACACAAAAACTCTTGCTGGGATTTTGGTAGGAATTGCACTAAACCTGCACTTAAATTTGCAGAGAATTTGTCGAGTCTTCCACTTTATGCAGATCACGTCTTTCCATTCATTTAGATCTTCTTTGATTTCTTTCTTCAGCATTGTGTAGTTTTCAGCATATAAACCTGGTACATGTTTTGTTAGATTTACACCTATTTCATTTTTTGAGCAATTATAAGTGGTATTATATTTTTAATTTTGGTGTCCACCTAGCCATTGTTAGCACGTACAAATACAACAGATTTTTGCATGTTTATCTTGTATTCTGAAACTTCTGCTGAACTCACTTAGTTCTAGGAGTTGTTGTAAATTCTTTGGGATTTTTTTTCCACATTCTGCAAATAGGAACTGTGTTAATTCTTCCTTTCTGATCTGTATGTCTTTATTTCCTTTCCTTGCCTTATTGCACGGATGAGGTCTTCCGTTACTACTGTGTTTCCCCAAAAATAAGACCTAACCGGAAAATAAGACCTAGCATGATTTTTCAGGATGACATCCCCTGAACATAAACCCTAATGCATCTTTTGGAGCAAAACTTAATATAAGACCCGGTCTTATTTTCGGGGAAACACGGTATGTTGAATAATAGTGGCAAGTATGGATATCCTTGCCTATTACCGCCCCTTGTGTGAAAGCATTCAGTCTTTTACAATTAAATATAATGTTTGTTGAAGGGGTTTCATAGATACAATTTACAAAGTTGATCAATTCCCCTCTATTCTTATTTTTCTGAGAATTTTCCCCCAGGCATGGATGTTGAAATTTTCAAATGCTTTTTCTACATCGATTGATATGAACAAGAAAATTTCCTCCTTTAGCCTGTTCATATGGTGGATTACATTGACTGATTTTCAGATATTGAATAGCCTTGTATCTCTGGAATAAACCCATTTGGCCATATGTGTAATTATTTTTACAGTTTGCTGAATTCTATTTGCTAACATTTTGTTAAGGAATTTTTGCTTCTATATTCATGAGTGACTATATTCATGAGTCTGTATTTCTTTTTTTTATGCTGTCTTTGTCTGGTTTTGGTATCAGGGTAATACTGACTTCATAAAATGAATTGGGAAGTTCCCTCTTCTTCTATTTTTTGAAAGAGATTGTGCAGAATTCATATTCTTCTTTAAATGTTTAATAGAATTCTCTAGTGTATTCATCTGGGCTTAGAGATGTTATTGTTGGGTGTTTTTAAATTACAAATTCAATTACCTCAAATAGTTACAGAGCTATTCAAATGATGTATTTTATGCTGAGTTGTGGTAATTTGTGTTTTGTCTAACTTGTCAAATTTATGTGTGTAGACTTGTACATAGTATTTCCTTATTAGCCTTTTGATGTTGGCAAAGTTTGTAGTGACACCCTGTTTCATTTCTGATATTAGTAATTTCTGTCTTCTCTTTCTTTGTCAAGAGGTACTTTGCTAGAGGATGCAATTTTATTGTTCTTTCCAAAGAACCAGCTCTTTTTAAAATTGACTTTATTGTTTTTCTGTTTCATTGATTTCTGCTTTCCTATGCTCTCATTTCCTTCCTTCTGCTGGCTTTGGGTTTATTTTGCTTCTCTTTCTCTAGGTGCTGGAGGTGAGTACATAGATGATTAATTTGAGACTTTCCCTTTTTTCTAATGTTTGCATTCAGTGCTGTAAAATTCTCTCTCAGCTCTGCTTTAGCTGCATCCACAAATTTTGAATTTTGATTGTATTTTAATTTAGTTCAATTATTTTTCTTTTATTTCCCTTGACATTTCTTCTTTGACACATTGATTATTTAGAAGTGTGTTGTTTAGATTCTGAGTGTTTGTAGATTTTCTTATTGTCTGTATTATTGATTTCTAGTTTGATTCTATTGTGATTAGAGAATAAACTCTGTATGATTTCAACGACTAATTTGCTGCAGTTTGTTTTATGTAATTCAGGATATGGGCTATCTTGGTATATGTTCTGTGAGTAATTGAAAAATGTGTATGCTGTAAATGTGTAGTTGTATGGAGTGTTGTATAAATGTAATTATACACTGTTATTTGATGGTGTTGGTGAGTTCTACGAGTGCTGACAAGTTCACGAATTTGTTGCAATGCTGTTGCTAATCTTTTTTTATATCAAAGGGATTATTCATTATGAATTTGTACCAACTGGACAAACAGTTACCCACATATGCTATTTGGAAGTGATGAAAAGGCGGTGTGAAAAAGTCAGATGACCTGAACTTTTTGCTGACAATTCTTGGCTCTTGCATCGTGACAATGCACCAGCTCACACGGCACTGTCTGTGAGGGAGTTTTTAGCCAGTAAACACATAACTGTATTAGAACACCCTCCCTACTCACCTGAGCTGGCCCCCATGACTTCTTTCTTTACCTGAAGATAAAGGAAATATTGAAAGGAAGACATTTGTATGACATTCAGGACATCAAGGGTAATATGACAACAGCTCTGATGGCCATTCCAGAAAAAGAGTTCCAAAATTGCTTTGAAAGGGTGGACTAGGAGCTGGCGTCGGTGCATAGCTTCCCAAGGGGAGGACTTCGAAGGTGACTGTAGTGATGTTCAGCAATGAGGTATGTAGCACTTTTTCTAGGACGAGTTCATGAACTTAATTGTCCGACCTCGTATATCTTTGCTGATTTTCTGTCTAGTTGTTCTATCAATTGTGAGAGAGGGGTGTTGAAGTCTCCAACTATAATTGTGGATCCATTTATTTCTCCTTTTAATTTTGTCAATTTTTGCTTCATAAATTTAGCAACTCGGTTGTTTGGTGGATTCACATTTAGGATTGCTATGTCTTCTTCAGTGATTGATCCTCTTATTATTATATAATGTCCCTCTCTGTCTCTGGAAATTTTCTTTCCTCTGAAATGTACTTTATCTGATATTAATATTGCCATTCTCACTTTCCTTTGATTAATGTTTCCCCATCTTTTTACTTTTTAACTTGTCTATATCATTATATTTGAAATGAGCTTCTTATAGACAACATATAGTTGGGATACACTCTTTAATTTATTCGCCAATGTCTGTCTTTTATTTGGTGTATACAAACCATTTACATTTAGTATAATTATTGATACATTAGAGCTTAAGTTTACTATTTTATTTTTTTGTTTTCTGTTTGTTCTCTCTGTGTTGTTTCTGTTTTATCTTTTTTGTCTTTCTGTGGGTTACCTGAATAGTTTCTAAAATTCCATTTTGATTTATCTGTAGTAAACTCCTGAATGACATTTTCACTGGATATAGAATTTTAAGTTGACAGTTATTTTCTTTCAGCAGTTGAAAAATGTGCCACTGCCTCTGGCTACCGTGGTTTCTAATGAGGAATCTGATGTCATTTGAATTGTTTTTCTCTTATAGGTAAAGTGTTATTTCTCTCTTGGTGCTTTTAAGATTTTTTTTTTTTCTTTAGTTTCCAGAAGTTTGGCTATAATGTGTCTTGGTACAGGTTTCTTTGGGTTTATCTTCTTTGTGATTTACTCAGCTTCTTGAATCTGTAGGTTTATATCTTTTCTAAATCTGGGAATATTCCAGGCATTACCCCTTCAAGAATTTTTCAACCCTGTCCTCTTTTCTCCTCCTTTCCCGACTCTGATGGCATGAGTGTTAGATCTTTTGTTATAGTCCTAAGTCCCTGAGGCTCTGTTGTTCAGAGTGTATAATTTCTATTGTTCTATCTTCAATCTCATGGATTCTTTCTTCTGTCCTCTCCACTCTGAAGCTGAGCCC